>NC_090265.1:927251870-927598954 GCF_040414725.1 Anabrus simplex | reverse complement strand
TTTCACTTGCTATTTTGTGCGAACTCGAAAGAGCGTTTCTGTACCTCTCATAGCTAGGGAGCAAGTAAAACGATCGTTACCAGAGAACAATAAATCCCTAACCTGTCTCCGGCACGTGCAAGGCGATGTACTGTGCCTTTGCCACTAGTGTAGTGTGTGCTCGTACCGTAAGGTGAGCCAGCACTTGAGTGCGTTACAGTCATGAGCAGGTGGTGAAGTGAAAACTGATCCGCAGATTAGATACGAGAATACTTTCAGAAACCTGAATAACTCAGATCTTCCGTGGACAGATTCTATTCGAGCGTTAAGAAAAGTCACGCCAGCTGTTCCACACATACTTTCACAGCCGAGTACGTTAATACAAATTTCACAATACTACTGAACAGTTTAATTGTTTATAAATTCGAGGTGTTAAATCCAGATGCTGACTTAAGCTATCTGACCGTTCTCTTTTTTTTCCTCCAAATTTACTCCTGAAGGGTGTTTTGAAAACACTATGTTTCCAGTGTTATCTAAATCGTCGATCTACACAATTACAATTATTTACATTACAAGGACTAGTGAAATACCGGATGCAGTGATAACTCCGACGTTAACATCATTTGGACGGCTGATTACTTGGTTAGGTAGCTGCGAAAAATCCTACCGCAAGTAATCTCAAGATGCCTCATCACAGATCTCGTATTGATATTGATATTGATCAGACCGCCGTTGTCGAGGACACGACAAGACAGTAAACGAATGCCGTAGGTAGGACAGATCCCATTTTAGCAAAATCACCAGACTTCTGATACATGCATAAGTGAAAGAAAACTCGTCTAATATGTTGGTTCTGTGTGAATTTCATTTTCCCACTTCTCCCTCCCTAAAAATCTACCTTGAATTATTTTATTGAGAGAGATGGGCAAAATAATAATTTGTGGTAGGCTGAAATACTATACCACATAAGCAACGAACTGAAGGTATCTGGACTTCGTAGACTGTATTTTGGGAGTAGTGATTTTGCTTCCGAACTTCCTCCCTATACACTCTCACTCCAAGCAAGTGATGAGCCCTGTAGCACCTAACACTCTCATAGAACGAAAATCAGTCGCACGACTACAGGCACATAAAAATACAGATTATTTGAAAGGTTATGTACGCACATACAAGTTCATACGACTGGCGACTATGCTGACCCGAGCTCCTAGAATGAAGTAACAACCCCAAGAACTACACTTCGAAATCGAATTACATCGTATAATCAATATGTGATCAAGGCGGTGACTTTTCGAATCCCATTGCGTGTCGATTTTTGAAACTCGAAATCATGTCCCACGTAAAACTGAGGTCCTATGGCTGTGATAACAATATTAAGTTACGTACAACTACACGCTTGCTTTTTTACCTCAGAGACAAAGGTAACATAAATAATAAAATGTACTCCAATTATACATTGTTCACTTGTGTTATGTTCTCAGTTTGTGCAGCTACGGTAAGTACGTTTATAAAAAGCTATTCCTCATTTCAGCATTGAATTTAAATTAAGGAATCTCTTTTATATATGTATATTTCAACATTCAGTTCGAAATATTTATTCATGTAGTTCCTAATCTGTTGCTAGGAAACAGTACTGTACGAATGTTACTAAACTAATTTTTGAGCCATGTTCTCTTTTAACACATTCCTTTTTAGTTCTGTATTAAGTGCAGTATTCGTTCGTTGTCGCGCAAAGTCTGAGAAGTAGAATTTATTAGAAGAGGAGATAATAAACTGTTGTTTACTATTGATTTCCTTATATAATAGTTCACATTATACCATCTAGTATTTATAATAATAAAACTTTGGAGCAAATAGTTTTTTTTTTCGTACGGTACAAACTGGCATTATTAAATATGCACTCATTGGTACCTTCTGATTGGACAAAAGCTGTAATTGCACCCATCTATAAGCAAGGGAAGGGCTTCCGGGGAGTGTTAATTAGTTTACAGCTTCCCGATTTTAAGATTTTGTTTGAAAAGTATTTCAGGAATATGTCAATTATTTTTTGTTTTTCGGAATAAATTAAGGGCATTTTTCATCGATTTAGGGATTTAATAAATAGGAGTTTAAGAGTATAGGCACGTGCAGGTTTTAACGTCAATTTAGGCATTTTTAGGCTCTATAGGACCACCGTTTTTAACCTTATAATACATTAACGTATTGATTTTAAGTTCTCTCTTCAGGAAAAGAAGTTTGCCTAAAATCCGAGGTAAAAAAATTGAGGAATCACGAAGTAGTTACAAAGAAGGAAACTAACCATTGTGCTGTTTTTTTTTTGCTATTTGTTTACGTCGCACCGACACAGATAGGTCTTATGGCGACGATGGGACAGGAAAGGCCTAGGAATGGGAAGGAAGCAGCCGTGGCCTTAATTAAGGTACAGCCCCAGCATTTGCCTGGTGTAAAGAATGGGAAACCACGGAAAACGATTTTCAGGGCTGCCGATTGTGGGGTTCGAACCCACTATCTCCCGGATGCGAGCTTACAGCTACGCGCTCCTAACAGCACGGCCAACTCGCCCGGTGTGTTGTATTTTATACTACTGACTTTCCATAAATAAGAACCCATGTTCTTCATTTTTCTGTTTGGCTGCAAGACTTAGTCCTTTTGATGATGATGATGATGATGATGATGATGATGATGATGATGATGTTTAAAAGGGGGCCTAACACCTAGGTCATCGTCCCCAAGTCCTTTTGTATCTCGACGAAGTTCACGACGGACAAGTTAACCTAGTGCAGGGATGGCGAACCTATGACATACGTGCCACAGGGTGACACGTTATACAGCATACTAACATTTTAATTTTTTTCACAGTAAAATTAGGTCGAACATCTAACAATATAGCATCTTTTAACATAACGTTTTAATAAAGAAGTCTCTGTTAATTTATATTGCCATATTTTTACAAACTTTGTTAGGTTAAAGCAAAAATATACCTTTTTCTTAAAATTTACCAGTTTTAAAATGTTATTTTCAGTGATTTTGGCAAAATAAAATCATGGCATATTCAGTCGAATAGATTTATATGAGATGCAATCTAATACCTAACAGAAGTCAAATGAGGGGTTTCATGATGATTTGAAAGGAAAATAACCGATGGCACACTGGATGGTAAAATGTAATAAACGAAACCTTAATTGACACTCGAGTCGGTAAACGTTTGCCATCCCTGACCTAGAGGTTACAAATCATTTTTTCTCTCCTAATAATTAATGTTATAGGGCTGATAACACTACTATTTTGTACTTTAAAGTAGCAGTTAACACTATCATCACGCAGACATGTTGTGCGAAAGGCACTTTTCGTGAATTTCAGACCTGCTGTTTAAAGGGAAGAGAATAATTTAGCTGGAATATCTCGTATGAACATTTTAGGGCTTGTTTTGGGTGTATTGTACTGTTATAGTTTTTCCTAGAACTACCGAGCTCTAAATCACACTATTTGCCGAGTCACGGCCCTTACAACGCATTCCTGGAAGTCTGACTTGGTCATTCAAAATGTGCAGCTGGGTCTAAAGAACATTTTATATTGGTGTACGAAATGGAGAATAAGGACACGCATTAACGAAATGGATGCCCTCTGTCATATCAAGGTGGACAGATTTAATGTAGGAGGGCCGATGATCTACATGTTAGAACCCTTTAAACAACAAGCTTTAATGCATGAGAATTGTATTCAGTAATACTATCACAAGGAAAGGAGAAAGCACATTATCAGTTTTGTTCCTCATAAAGATGAAGGCTGTGTATTCGTTGTTTCATGTGATGTCCTCAAATTATAACACTGTAATAAAAAAATAAATTACAGCATCTCGAAAGAACAATCAGTTTATTGTATTTTAAGGGTAGGTACCTCATTTCCTCACTTTTAGATTGAAGAAACATTTTCCAAGAACAGTTTTCTACTTGCACTTATTCGCATTGCTATCAGTAATGACTAAAGATCACATAAGCTAATGAATCCAACTTTTTCTTTGTCTAGTCGAGCAGGTCCGTGATTACCGAAATTTGCGCAGCAAATTTATCCATGTGCTATCTTTTGTATCTCATATACAGCACTTTGAGACTAAAGTGACCTTACGAAGAATTTATTATTTCTTTTAATTGTTACGAAATTATTTCGAGGATATTAAGAACAAACATAAATAATAAAACATTGTGGCGAAAGCTTCGTGCTTGCCATCTGAGTCTTGGTCTCTCAGCATGTCACAAATCTTCTAGAACCAGGCTATTTTTTTTTTTCCTAGGATGATCAGACGTTCTCCCTTCATACAAAATTAAAACTATCGAAGTTCGAGTAGAGTTGATTGTATGTTCCGTAACTAGACCGATGACACTGATAACGAGCGCATTGAGACAGATTCGTGAAATTCGAAGGTTGTATGAACGTTCCGACGTCTTGAAACCTTTGGACCCAAAAATTGATGACTCCCTGAAGTGTAGACTGCTATTTTCGTAATACAGTTACTGTTAATGTTCTTTCAATGCTTGAGCATGGTTGTCAGTTTGTACTTCATTTTAAAACAACGATCACCATCGTCTGTAGTGCTTCTGGACAGCCATGTTGTCCAATTATTTCTTGGCAGGAACGTGGTATTTTTCTGCGGAAGTGGTGAATAACGCAAGAGAGGTTTTTCTCCAATTTTTGAATACTACCCAAAATTTTTGTCGAAATTTCTAAGACTGGATCAGTCGAAGAACGATTTTATTTACGTTCTAAACTTATCCCTTTTATTTATAGGACAACGTTTTTTCCAACTTTTCAACTTTCTCACGAAGATGTTTTTCCGTGGTTTCCCATTTTCACACCAGGCAAATGCTGGGGCTGTACCTTAATTAAGCCCACGGCCGCTTCCTTCCCATTCCTAGGCCTTTCCTGTCCCATCGTCGCCATAAGACCTATCTGTGTCGGTGCGACGTAAAGCAGTTAGCAAAAAAAAATCTATTTCGGAGTGTATTGTGTGTGTGTGTGTGTGTGTGTGTATGTGTGTGTGTGTGTGTGTGTGTGCTCGCAGTCGTGTTCATAGAGAATTCGTAGCGGTTTAACTTAGTATTTACAAATGAGTCATCCTTGGATTTATTCCCGATCGCTGCTTTACGGCCTCTTGTCTAGAAATATCAGCATATCCTTGCGATTCAAATCACCGTGAAACGGTGAATGTCTGGCGCAAGTCACGAGCTAGCGACGTAGTCAGCTAGCACACGCTTACATTGATATGTCTACACTTAGATGACGTCGCTGAGTACTGCTACCTCACGGTTTTGTGAAGGTCGTTTTGAAGGCTGGAACTAGCAATGACTGTGCCGAGGTTTATTTAGTTCATGAAACAATGTTGTGCATCCTTGGTGAAATTTGTAAACACTGATCTACGAACCGAAGTTGCTCTAGATAAATAAATTCATTCATTAATTGATCAAATGCACTTGCAGTAGTTTAGGCGCTAGCCTTCTGTGTTCCAGACGGAAGAATGGAGTCTCAGCTCACTCGACTGTTATCTTAGAGGAGCGGTTCTCAAACTGTGGTACACACAAGACTTTCAGGGCGTATGCAAACAGCTTTCAAGGAAAATTTTGAGGAGGAAGAAGAAAAAGAAGAAATGAAAATAAAATAAATTCAAAGTATGTTCTAAAAGGAAAAGTTTGGTACAAACGGAGTTGTGAATGTCAACTATCTCTATCTGCGTTCTTGGTCAATTTTGTAGAAGGAATTGAACTTCATCTTCATAGTAGTGCGATTAGTAACATCTTGGGTATAATTGAAGACTTCGGTGAATATTTTCCTAAATATTTAGACAGCGAGGTTTGGATGCGAGACCCTTTTCTTGCAGCAGAAGACGCCAGGCTGCCAGACTCTCTTCTTGTCCTCTGATGAAACTTTTAAATCCACCTTGAAGAAAATATCTTTGATAGACGTTCGTTTGTAGCAAGTGAACAAATTTCCTCATATCGCTGACCGTAATTTTGCAATAACTTTGGATGTCGTAGGTGTCAAATATGATATACAGTAATTTAAAATATTTCACGTAGATAAGAATTGGGATCATGCAGAAGTTCTAAAACTCAGTCTTCACAGTAACCAAGATATTGGACCAAATTTCTGATTCTTTTTAATTATTGCCAACAAAGTCTGTTTGTAAAACTGTGTGGTTTAACTGAAATAAAATTATTACACGACTGGAGGGACATTTTTGAGACTCTATACCATTAATGGTACCCACGTATTCTTCCCCACTTTGTCTAATTCTGAAAGATTTAAACCTCGCAAATTACTAACCAGATTTCCACAAGCTTAATACATATAATAAATATTAAAAAAGGTTTCATGCCGATTTTTATCAGAGTAATTGGTGTTACCCTCCGTGATTGCGGGAGGGAGTGAGGCCTGCTTACAAAAATATTAATTTCTCTGAAACCGTTAACATTTCAAATTATGTTAATTTTAAATAACATAAGGTTTGAACAAATGTAACCCCTCAGAGTTAATTGGGAGTGAAGATCCAAAGCATTGTAACGTACGAAGACAAAATTCTTAAATTCTAGGTGTGAAATAGGAAATATTTAAAAACATTTCACTTCTAAGGGTTAAATGTGGTTAGCTCCGGAAACGAAATTATTCATCCCTCCAAAAACATTTGACGTACGAAGTTATAATTTTAAAGAAGATTGTTCTTTTATGTCCTAGATATAAAATATCGTATACTTCAAAATATTTTTTTCCTAAGGGGTTTGACTCTGGTTGTTGAGTCTGAGAAACACAATATTCTTTCTTCCGAAACCCATTCACGCACGAACTTAAAACTGTACATGAAGAGTGATCTTGTATGTCCTAGGTATTAAATAAGAAATCTTTTTAAAACACTCTACCCCGAAAAGCAAAACATTCCTCCATTACTGTTTGACGTACAAAGTCAAAATTTCACAGGTTGGTCGCTTCTACGTACTAGATATTAAATGATAGGGTATTTAAACATTCCATTTCTACTGTATGGGATTTTATTGAGTGTTAAATCCAAAATTAAGTAATCATTCCTCCAAAACCGCTTGACATACGAACTAAGGGTGTATTTTACGGGCTCAGCCGATAGTGGACTCACCAAAATTTAAAACTTCGAAAATGTTCAGTTTTAAACCGTAGCAAAGCACGGGTATCTTGCTGGTATATATATGAAAAAATGGAAAAATGGGTCAAAAATACACCACTAACGGGTATTGGCTTTGGGGATTGAGGTGGGGGGGGGGGATATCAGATGATAAAATATTTCATTTCTCTGAAATCTTGTGATATACTAAGTTAAAATTTTTCCATTTCAGATTTTGTCCTTGAAATATACTATTGAGTGATGCAGTCATCCTAGGCCACTTTCCGCGTAATGAAGTACTGATATGTGGTGCTCAAATATTAGGATTATTGAATGGAGCTGGGAAGATTTTGACGCAGCCCTCATGGCACTCACGTTCATGCCCAAACCCGTCGCACAGTATGTTTCGATTGCACAAAGGTAAATGGGAAGAGATTACATCACGCTCTTTCTGAAGAACATCAATATTGTTATAAGCAGATTACGGCCATTGGACTGTGGACGACTGGATATTTCTGCAGTATTTTAGGAGGCGTGTTAGCTGAGTGACATAGTCACTCGCTTGTCAGCAAAGCAGCCGCGGTTTGAATTTCGGCCAGTGCATGTGAAATATTTTAAGTGGAAAGCCACGTCCCTGTTGACAATCTCAATATCAGCTGCTTAAATGCTTTTTAGTTCTACGGTATTCGTAATTTGTATTACTGACATTTTTCGGGAGTACTGAAATGCATCTGAATTCTCTTTTTAAGAAGCCCACCTCATTCTCCAAGATAATAGCTGCGTAGTATAGCGTAATTTAGTCGCTGGTCTTCTGTGCTCAAGAGTAGACCTACTTGAATGCCGGAGAATTGTCAGTAGTTTTCATGATTTTGTACAGAATCTCCTTCCTTTGCAAAAATGCAGCTCTGCGACGTCTCATATACCTATTGAAAATAAAAGTACACTAAATATTATTATTATTATTATTATTATTATTATTATTATTATTATTATTATTATTATTATTCCAAGAGGAAAGCTGAGAAGTGACCCCCAACTTCGGACGTTCTATCCTGGCTCAGTCTAATGGTATTTGAAGGTGCTCAAATACGTCAGCCTCGTGCCGGTAGATTTACTGGCACATAAAATAACTCCTGCGGGACTAAATTCCGACATCTCGGCCGTCTCCGAAAACCGTAAAAGTAGTTACTGGGACGTATAAAAACATTATTACGAGAAATTTTTCTTTCAAGAATTTCATGGGTTTCATACTCTTGCTGGTAAATTGTATTAGAGTGAGCAAAGAATAGTAAGATTTAGTTAAACTAATATACTGTCCGGTTGCTAGTTTTTCTTACATCCCCTGTAGTTCGATTAATGGAATAGAAGTTTAAGATCTGGGCGCTGTTCTCCGAACTTCCTCCTTGGAGATTAATCTTGCAGTGTCAAGTTAAGTATGCGCAACTAAGTTTTGTGCCGAGCATATAAATTCATGGTAGTATTATAACTTTTCTTTTTGCATGGCTCTGCAATTTTCTTAGATATTCAGCTTTCTTAAAGATGTTTGAGAAAGATTAATTTGCCCTCCCGAGAAAGATTTGTTCATACAAATAAGGAGAGCTACTGCGAATGAAGCCTTTTCCTCCCTAAAACAGATTTTTAAGAGCTAGTTCAATTCTTGGCTCTGTTAGGAATTTAAGTTTGGCTTCATGGGCTGGAACAGGATGCTATCAAGTAACATAACTTAATGGAGAAGAAGTTAAACTTCCAGGTAGGACACAAACGAGCAAATTTCGTAAATAAGTCGCAGGCGTGGCAGCATCGCAGTAGCAGTTATCACCAAATCAATATTCTGGCTAGTTTACTGTGTACTAACAATTTCAGATTTGAAAATAGCAGCGCATAATGTTGTTAATCACGTGTTTTCTTGCTTCGAAATTCGTGGTTGTAGGTTTCATCTTAGGCAGTCTTCGCATCGCAAAATGGGAGATTGCGGATTACGCACGATATCAAATTCACAAATTCGAAGTCGGCTCTTGGTTGAAATTGTTTTGTAGTTTACCATATCTGCCTTCCATTGAAGTATCACATGCAGTCTGTAGTCTTGTCAGTGTGGCTCCCCAGTACCGAATACTGATTGATTTTGTGACCATTAAGTATATTAAAAACCTATATAGCCCACCTGGTGGTTATGATCGTTAAGGGGCAAAGTCTAAATTGTCTGACACCATCAAAATCACTAACACGAAATTAGGTGGATTCATTTCCAAACCTCTCCGCAGTGTTCATATGGAGTGAGAGCATATGACGCTGTTGGTAATTCGTCCGTCGGATGGAGAGTTAAGCC
This sequence comes from Anabrus simplex, assembly GCF_040414725.1. Lineage (NCBI taxonomy): Eukaryota > Metazoa > Arthropoda > Insecta > Orthoptera > Tettigoniidae > Anabrus > Anabrus simplex. The sequence continues at coordinate 927,589,526 of NC_090265.1, read as the reverse complement.
TTGAGCAGGCTCCTTGGTGCTACTCGACAGTAGACTGTGTCGACAGCGTATTCACCCTCTCCCTACTATCGTCACGTCATCAATTCATCTCATTAACTCCTCTGATGAGGTTGACGTCAGAAAGGGCATCCAGTCGTAAAAACTCGCTACGATAATTTCATCTCACTTCATACCCGACCCCGTAGAGAAACGGGACAAGATTTAGAGATGCATATTAAATACCTATGTAGACCAAACCAAACCCCATGGCACTACAGCCCTTGAAGGACCTTGGCCTACCAAGCGACAGCTGCTCAGCCCGAAAGCCTGCAGATTACGAGGTGTCATGTGGTCAGCACGACGAATCATCTCGGCCGTTATTCTTGGCTTTCTAGACCGCGGCCGCTATCTCACCGTCAATAGCTCCTCAATTCTAACAACGTAGGCTGAGTGGACCTCGAACCAGCCCTCAGGTCCAGGTAGAAATCCCTGACCTGGCCGGGAATCGAACCCGGGACCTCCGGGTAAGAGGCAGGCAGGCACCACGGGGCCAGCACACCTATGTAGACACTGGTTATTATTTCCTTCGTCATGTGTGGGCGGCACCGTCCTCAAAAATGGATTTACCACGGACAACAAATGGGCCCAAAAGTTACCACTGAAATCCAAATAGCTTATATTACAGTATGTGTTTTATGAAACTTTGATGGATTTTCAAACAGACACATACTAATATGAAAATAACGGGCCAAAACCCCCGCTAAAAGTAGAGCTTCAGACTGTACTTGACCCGAATAGAGTATGTCAAACGAATCTCCTTTAAGTTTCTTCCAGTGAGACGCGTGATAATCCTACGGTGCCACATTTCTTCGCCAACGTGAGGTTTTGCTCGTTGGAACTGTTCTCTAATTTAATGCATTTTAATCCTTCATTCGATCACTTTTGCTTGTTTGATCCCTCGTTAAATAATAATTTGCCGACATATCTGCAACCGAAGATTCCTCCTCTCGATGCTCGAAATTGTTATCTATGATTTCCCCACTTCAACTCTAGGTATACATGGCAGTACAACGTATTAGGCTTCGAACACTCCGTCCCCATACCTTTTTCACACCACCTCTATACAGGCTATTAGACAGACTTTGCATCCACTGAATACACGGGGTTGCATACAGTTGTATCCCAAACCCTTTATATAAATCAGTTGTAACAACTCTTCCAGTGCTCAAATACGACAGCCTCGTGTCGGTAGATTTACCACCACGTAAAAGAACTCCTTCGGGACTGAATTCCGGCACCTCGGCGTCTCCGAAGACCGTAAAAGTAGTTAGTGGGACATAGAACAAATAACATTATTAACTCTTCCAGTACCTTTTTATGTCGGAGACGGATTCGATCCCGGCTCACTCTCATGGTATTTGAATCTCCTCAAATACGGCATCCTTGTGTCTGTAGATTTGCCAGCATGCCAATTTTATTGTTACAGTTATTATTACTGATAATAATATCATTGGAAGAATCTTTGGAATCGTATGTGCAGAGTAGTCGGAAGTCAGAGCCCAGAATCGGAACGTTCGTGTAGCAATAGCACACTTCCCGTACAGTGAACTAAGCCATTAGTTATTACGCTGAAGTTGTATAGCAGCACATCGTCAATGTGTGAAACACGTTTAAAAAACACAATGTTTCTTAAAATGTGGTTTGTGTGACAGTAGGCCTACATCTTCAGCTGTGATCGTACTGTGATAGACCGACTCTATAGCGAAGTTAGTTGGAGTTAGGCCTTTGTGCTGAAGATTACAGGGCGTAATACCGGTACAGTCAATGACTAAAGAGTGCTGAAATCCCAGAGATCCGTACCAGCAGATTTGCTAAGGTTTAAGAACTTTTTATTCCAAAGTAAATCACCAGCATTTTGACTTTTTCTACGATAATATTTGCTGTTAGTTGCTGGGATATTTAGCCGCGCGGAAGTGTAAACAGCTGGTGACAAGCACGCCGCGCTGTACTCACGCTATGGTGACTGTCTGGTACTGTCCTCATACGAATAACATACAGACGGTTATATTGAACTAATTTAATATAGGATTACCCAGTATATACACACACATACCGGTAATTAATTATACCTGACACTGAATGACAACACTTGACTGATCTATCTACGATAATCTGTCTTCACAAGGGGTTTACGGCCGACAGTCTTAACTTGGAATGAGCGATTCCTCTGTAATCTTGACCGACAGGTTTCAACTTTCACTTCGCTTCGCGTGTACCACAGCCACTTTACGCAATACATAGTTCCATATAGTCAGGTGCGAACACACGAATGTTAGCTATCACGACATTTGTGCATTTAGCTAAACTCCAGAAAAGACCGATAATTCGCACAACCATCTCATCATGTGACTGCTCGACACAGTGAGCTACTCAGCACGTTACTCCACAAGACAGCAATACAACTCAACACAAACAACTCCTGTTCGAGGCGATCCTTCTTTTATATACCTGGTGAAGTTATAGCATCTTCCGCGTGCGGCCAGAATAAGTTTGTTCTAGTTTCGCCTTCCAGAAATTTGACAAAGAAAATCAGACGAAGCGAACAATAGAAGCCAAGGTCGTCACGTGCCCGCAGGCCCGCTGGTAGCTCTCCAGTTTGACTCACTCGTCCCTTCCAGGAAATGGGACTAACTTTAGCATTACCACGTAACCGTTGAAATGGAAAATATTGCCTACGGTGACACACTGTACCTAACCGCACTCAAGCATGATGCCTTCCGAACTGAGTATTGCTAAGTTGACAAAAGCAGGTAGACTGCCGTTCTCTTTCGCCGATAGGTGGTATGACCCCTCTAGTATGACTACAGAACGCTGCAACTGCAGTGAAAACCCTATGAACACATGTCGTCGTCGTCGTTCCCAATGCTCCCACAAATCGATTTATGCAAATCGTATGGAAACTCGATCTGCATTTTATCGAATGCTTCGTTTAGAGTTCCGAAGCCCCTGTCCGAATCTTAATTCTCGCAAACTAACTTCGAATTATGCGTGATCAATAATTGTATCGACCACTGGACGTATAGTTTTACACTACGGTAAATCGGAACTCCGGCCCGTAGAGTATTTTAACAATGTTGAGTAACAAGGAAATCATTTAAACTGCTCTCAAACTTAGAGCTGTTTTCTTCACAAAATATTCGTTTCACCAAATGTCCACCTTTCTTGCAGACTAATCCACTCGCTCGTCCTATTCAAGCAACACTGGGTGAAATTGAATGGTGGCGATAGTATTAAGAAGTTGAGGCAAACACTCATGTTTCCGGTTTGTCACATTAACTAACGACAGTCTGAGGACTTCTATCTAAATGACTTCCTGAATGAGGCTGATAAGTGTTCGACGAGTTATGTGGTAATACAGTAGCCTACTGTGTATTCTTTAGGTACTGCTTGGCTGCAAGTAGGCCTATTTCCCAGTTCATCGAATGAGAAATTGGGAAATCATTCAGTCCTTAAAGAAAACGTGAGCAATAATAATAATAATAATAATAATAATAATAATAATAATAATAATAATAATAATAATAATAATAATACGGTACCTTCTTTTTCTTCGTGACTTTGGTCATGTAAGGACCGCATAAAGTAATTATTTACATTAATATTCGTGAATCTATCCTTGCTTTCCAATAACTCATTCTCTCGTTTCGATGTTTCCTCCTACAAAACTGGGTGGATGAGTATTTTGACAATTTTGCGTACCGGTAATATGGAAATCTTATAAACTGCTTGCAAAATGAGAGCTGCTTTCTTCACAAACTATTCATTTCACATAATGTCCACCTAGTGTTCTCGTGGAAACCTTTGAAATTTTATATCAACCTTCTGAAAGTTGCCCTGTCTCGACCCACTGGTTGCCATTCTTGCTCTTGTAAACAAGGTTATCGGGCGAGTTGGCCGTGCAGTTAGGGACACGCAGCTGGGAGCTTGCATCCGGGAGATAGTGGGTTCGAGCCCCACTGTCGGCAGCTCTGAAGATGGTTTTCCGTGGTTTCCCATCTTCACACCAGGCAAATGCTGGGACTGTACATTAATTAAGGCCACGGCCGCTTCCTTCCACTCCTAGGCCTTTCCTATCTCATCGTCGCCAAAGACCTATCTGTGTTGGTGCGGCGTAAAGAAAATAATAATAATTTAAAAAGTAAACAGGGTTGCAATTTTGTTTTGGAAGTTTCCTGTTATACATCATTATATGACCAAAAGACATATTCTTCTCTTTGTGATCGTGTCTGACAATCTTTTTCGTTTTCTTCGTTCTTGTATAGATCGCTATTCCTCCTATACCTAAACTCTCCTTTCTCCATTTGCAATGGTCCCCCGATTTTATTCAGAATTTTTCTTTCCTTTATCTCGTACATTTCTCCTGCTTTCATGGAAAACACACATTATGTGATGAAGGGACTCTCTGGCTTGATAACCATGTTATGGTGCTTTTTTTTACAATTATTATTATTATTATTATTATTATTATTATTATTATTATTCGAAGACTAAATTGATATCAGTAGGTAAGAATTTCAACAGAATTGAATGTCAGATTGGTGATACAAAGCTAGAACACGTAGATAATTTCAAGTATTTAGGTTGTGTGTTCTCCCAGGATGGTAATATGCTAAGTGAGATTGAATCAAGGTGTCGTGAAGCTAATGCAGTGAGCTCGCAGTTGCGATCAGCAGTATTCTGTAAGAAGGAAGTCAGCTCTCAGACGAAACTATCTTTACATCGGTCTGTTTTCAGATCAACTTTGCTTTACGGGAGCGAAAGCTGGGTGGACTCAGGATATCTTATTCATAAATTAGAAGTAACAGACATGAAAGTAGCAAGAATGATTGCTGGCACAAACAGGTGGGAACAATGGCAGGAGGGTACTCGGAATGAGTAGATAAAGGCTAATTTAGGAATGAACTTGATGGATGAAGCTGTACGCATAAACCGGCTTCGGTGGTGGGGTCATGTGAGGCGAATGGAGGAGGATAGGTTACCTAGGAGAATAATGGACTCTGCTATGGAGGGTAAGAGAAGTAGAGGTAGACCAAGACGACGATGGTTAGACTCGGTTTCTAACGATTTAAAGATAAAGGTATAGAACTAAATGAGGCCACAACACTAGTTGCAAATCGAGGATTGTGGCGACGTTTAGTAAATTCACAGAGGCTTGCAGACTGAACGCTGAAAGGCATAAGTCTATAATGATAATGAATGTATATATGTTATTATTATTATTATTATTATTATTATTATTATTATTATTATTATTATTATTATTATTAGTGGAATGTTACTCATTTTGAGGACAAATAAAATTATAATGTCCGGCTCCATGGCTAAATGGTTAGCGAGCTGGCCTTTGGTCACAGTGGTTGCGGGTTCGATTCCCGGCAGGGTCGGGAATTTTAACCATAATTGGTTAATTTCGCTGGCACGGGGCTGGGTGTACGTGTCGTCTTCATCATCATTTCATGGTCATCATGACGCGCAGGTCGTCTACGGGAGTCAATTCAAAAGACCTGCACCTGGCGAGCCGAACTTGTCCTCGGACACTCCCGGCGCTAAAAGCTATACGCCATTTCATATAGAAATAATTGATTGCACCATACTGCCCATTGTAATATATATCCGTTGAAATATATAATTTAGTTATTTGAAAAATATATCTGTTCTAAGTGTAATGGGAATTTAAATACTGTTGGAATATCGTAGTTGTTTACATTTAGAAAACACTCACGAATTTATAGTGTGAAGTAAAATAAAACTTCTGATTATCCAAGAAGGCTTCATGGAGGTGCTACTGGTATAGCGATATGAGACATTTTGTAATACAGAGATTATTATTTTCCTTGTAGCATTTAACTGACAGAGGATGGGGATGGTGTGCGGGAATATGTCGTACCCTCTAAGAATAGGAGTGCCAGATTAAGAAAAGGGAATTAATGCGACTGTTTCCAGTCATGCGATCGGGTCAGAAATGGAATGAATGAAGCTCCCCCATGTAGCGTCGAGGATAGGAACTGTGTCGGCTGCCGAAGCCTGTCGCACTCCTCTGGGGCAATGACTAATGACGGACAAATGAAATGGAATGATATTGGAGTGTGTTGTTGGAATGAAAAATGATGGGCAAAACCGGAGTACCCGGAGAAAAACCTGTCCCGCATCCGCTTTGTCCAACACATATCTCTCATGGAGTGACCAGTATTTAAACCACGGAACCCACCGGTAAGAGGCCGGCGCTCTGCCGCGTAAGCCACTTAGGTTCCCCTGTCATCTGTTATTCTTGGCTTTCTTGGCCAAAACCTGTCAGATAGCTTCTCAATTGTCCTCACTCAGGTTGAGGGGACATCGAACCACCCTCACATCCAGGTAAAAGCCTCTGGGAATCGAATCCAGAGCCTTCGAGTAAGAGGCAAGCTCGCTACCCCTAGATCGCGGGGCCGACCACTACACGCTTCAAAATTATTAAAAAGGAAATTACTGTATTATACAAAGTTAACGCAGACATTGTGCCAGAGGTAACTTCATGTATAGTATGACCGAGCGAGTTGGCTACGCGTTTTGGGTCACGTAGCTGTGAGCTTGCATTCGCAAGATGGTGGGACGGAACCTCACTGTCGGCAGCCCTGATAAAGGTTTTCTGTGGTTTCCTATTTTCACATGAGGCTGTGCCTCAAGGCCACAGGCGCTTCCTTCCCAGTCCTGTCTGTTCGTTGTCGTAAGATCTGTCTGTATCGGTGTGACTAAAATTTAAAAAATAAACTCGGAATACAATAGTTAGAGTGGATGTGTTCCTTTGATCCAAAACCATGACGAGGTATGCTGTTGTGGGAATGATTCGACACTCAAAAGGTTAACTTCACAGCCATGTGAATTCCTTGAAATTGTCTGCTTTTCTGACAAGCAATAATACACGTCTACCTATCGTAGAATTAAAAAAGGTGTAACTTGAAGAATAGTGCCTTAGTTTTGAGTACACGAATGAAGTTCTGCCCTGTGTCACGATGTGTCGCACAATGTGTGTTATGTTGTGATGTGACTTGTACTGTCTCCCCGTTCTGCACCTGCTGCCACCCCTTTATCAAGGTGTATATCGATCTGCATTCCCCGGGGAGACGAGTCTTCACTCTGCCTCGAGTATTCGTCTGCATTTAAATGACTCACTTACCAGTCCTCGTGTATCCTCTTGGCCGTTTTATTTATGTAACGGTGATGAGGTAGAGGAATGTTTAATAGTCATATTATTATGCTACAATTCTTACCTATTTCCTGCCTCACTCGTTTCTCCAGATCCCTATGGCAACAGTTTTTGTTCAGGTAAGTATAAATAATTGCGTTATTAATTACTTACTCTTTACCGAGCTCGATAGCTGCAGTCGCTTAAGTGCGGCCAGTATCCAGTATTCGGGAGATAGTGGGTTCGAACCCCACTGTCGGCAGCCCTGAAAATGGTTTTCCGTGGTTTCCTATTTTCACGCTAGGCAAATGCTGGGGCTGTACCTTAATTAAGAGCACGGCCGCTTCCTTTTCACTCCTAGCCCTTTCCTCTCCCATCGGCGCAATAAGACCTATCTGTGTCGGTGCGACGTAAAGCAACTAGCAAAGAACAAAAAGAAAAATTACTTACTCAATAATTACATGTGTTATGTTACGAATTATTTTGTTATGCATAATCATTTTAAATTGTTGACACGATATTCATGTCTATTTACATATAAATGTTCTTTTAATAATTTCAGTTAATATGTAATTTTAATGTAGGTGTATATATATAGTCGTGAACAACTTGACGTAAATAGTGCCTTATACTGGTTAGATTAGCGGTCGTCCTATTCCAAAGATACGGGTTCGATCTTAGGTGGTGTAGGTGACATCCTAATGCAACTCCCTGTTGTTCGGTACGTCAAATAACTCCTCCGGGACACCTTGGCATTTGTTAACGCTATTAACAGTTATGATGGGTGTTAAAAATTATTATTATTATTATTATTATTATTATTATTATTATTATTATTATTATTATTATTATTTCTGTATTCTTTTATGGAAACTTGAAAACACAACGTTAACAGTGTTTAAGAATAAAAAATAAAAATTGAAAGGATTTCAACTAAATTTATCTTTGAACAATAGTACCGTACTTATTTTTTAATGCGCACTTTCAAGATTTTTAGTGCTTTTCACCCGCCTATTTTGCTATTTCTTTAGTGCCTAACGGCTGGTCGCTATTCATAATAAACGGTACCGTCACACTTACTGACAGTATGTTGAATGACGTGCACCCTATCTATTCTGCTAGCACTCATCTCCGGAAGATAACATTATGACTTCGATTGTACAGTATAACAACTAACCCGCGAACGACGGGCAAGACAACTATAGATCAGAATATTTTAAACGTTCTTCTTCCTTTGTTTAGAACAACAAAAGGGGCAGAATAATGTTATCGATTGGAAGAATCTGTATGTTTATTTTTATCTCATTGTAAGGGCTTTAAAAGAAATGTTCTCAGACTAGGATTGACAATTTTCAAAATAGTAAGATAATAAATGCAGTATATGCTGAAACATTTAAAAAGTAAATTCGACTATTTCTGTTCCTATAACTCGAATAAAAAGTATTGGAATAGATTGCAGAAAATTTGAACCTGAGTGACTGGATCTGAGACTGAAGACTTCTGTTAATGTTGTGTACCTTCTTCGTATTCTTCACACTGATGACACGCACAACTTCTTCCCCAACTGTTGTTTATATTTCTCAGAGTGCACCGCCCGGAAGTGGGTGGAGATAACATCAAGACTTTCTCCCAAACTTAGAAGAGCTTTCTTGTTAAAAAGTCATGCGCTGTTGAGAAGTGAGTTGAAACTTTAGATTCTAGTTAATCTTCAGTAATGCCCTCATATTTGATGAGCATAACGTTCTTGCACAAACAGAATATTGAAAGACTAAACCTTAATTAAAGTCCGCACAATTCTGGATGTTTTGTAAGTTTTTTAGCAATGCTCATGAAGCTGTTTTTGTTATAGGAACAAATTACATTAATGTAAATATTCTACTTATTTGTCTTGGAATTGCTAACCAATTTTAAAGAGTAGGCTACCTGAAGTCAAGTGTATTTATTTATTTGTTTGTTTGTTTGTTTGTTTGTTTGTTTGTTTGTTTGTTTGTTTGTTTGTTTGTTTACGAGAGGGTCCGAGGATATGTTCGGCTCTCCTGTTGCAGCCCTTGTAAGGCAGACCCTCTAACGAGGATAGGCGGCATCTGCCATGTATGGGAACTGCGTATTTTTGTAGTAGAGGGATAGTGTTTGTGTGTTCTGTGCAAATTGCAGGAATGTTGGCGGCAGTACAAAGACCCAGTCCCCGAGCCAGTTCAAATAACCATGTAAGGTTAAAATCTCCGACCCAACTGGGAATCAAACCCGGGGCCTTATGAATCGAAGGCGGCTGACCATTCAGCCAAGGTGCCGGACTGAAGTCAAATTAAAATATAATACTCGATTTCTCTCTTTTGCGGTTGATTCTACAGGAACATTTCCAGTGACAGAATGCATTTAGGACATTATTTACAAACTTTTGTTCTATAACTTTTACCGATATACTGAAAGCCGGTTCCGTGGTGCAGGGGTAGCGTGCATGCCTCTTACCTGAAGACCCCGGGTTCGATTTCCGCCCAGGTCAGGGATTTTTACCTGGATCTGAGGGCTGGTTCGAGGTCCACTCAGCCTACGTGATTAGAATTGATGCTATCTGACGGTGAGATAGCGGCCCCGATCTAGAAAACCAAGAATAACGGCCGAGAGGATTCGTCGTGCTGACCACACGACACCTCGTAATCTGCAAGCCTTCGGGCTGAGCAGCGGTCGCTTGGTAGGCCAAGGCCCTTCAAGAGCCATTGGGGGTGGGGGGGAATATACTGAAAAATAAAGGAAATACATCAGTGCAAATTTAAGAGCCAATAATTAATTGTATGCATGTTGGTATGAAATCATCCTGGCATCTTTTATAGGCTCTGCACATATGTGTGTGGTTTACTTTTTCTGTAAATATTGACCCGATACTTCGCTTTTATACAGGAAGAAAGATGCGAAACTAAGAGCAGCAATAATCCGAGAAAGATGAAACAGCGAAGAGGCGAGTACGTCACGACAAACCGCTGACAGATTGTGGTGGTGGCTGTTGGTCAAACATCCTCAAATCGCTGACAGCCGCAGGTCCACCTACGTGCCTCAGAATCTCAGGAACAACTTCAGGGGTCGGCAAAGGTAATCATGCAAAACGACGGGTATAAGTAATGATGATGATGATAATAATGACAAATTTCTTATTCGGAAAATCAAATGATCGTAAAAGTTTTTCAATAAATGAAACTGAAATTGGTAAGGATTATTTTATTTGCATGTAACGAATCGTTTTCGATAGACATTTGTATGGAACTTGGAATCCACAAGTGTAGGATTCAGTGCATCGGAAAGGAGAAATTGAGCCAGGGCATTATGAATCCATCACGAATGAAATAGTTTGTTCTCTAGAGTATGATGATCCTGCGGGGCTAAATTCCGGCACGTCGGCGTCTCCGAAAACCGTAAAAGTAGTTAGTGGGACGAAAGCAAAATAACATTATTAGAATATGATGAGATGAAGCGTCTTCGATAAAAACAAGCCCTCTTCCTGTGAATGTCTCTGTCATGGCCATCCATCAGTACTTCACATTACAGTCAGCACGGTTACTACGTAATATCGCGTCACATATTTTGTATCATTAGTCATTAGACATGTTTATGTTAAAGATAATCTACACAAATTTTCCAGAAATTTATTGATGAGTGAACACATGCATTTATTTTTCGCGCCGGGCTGAGTGGCTCAGACGGTTGAGGCGCTTCTGACCCCAACTTGGCAGGTTCGATCCTCGTCCAGTCCGGCGGTATTTGAAGCTGCTCAAATACGTCAGCCTCGTGTCGGTAGATTTACTGGCACGTAAAAGAACTCCTGCGGGACTAATTTCCGGCACCTCTGCGTCTCCGAAAACCGTAAAAGTAGTTAGTGGGACGTAACGCCAACAACATTATTATTATTATTATTATTATTATTATTATTATTATTATTATTATTATTATTCGCTTTCCTATAAAATTGTTATTTTTACTGATACATGTATATCCCAAACTATTCCTGAAAAGGAAAGCCTACAATTTTTCGTTAAGGTTAAATTTTGGAATTTTCTGTTCCTGTCCGAAAAATTATTTATTTGAAAATTAATGTGTTTGCGAAAATTTTCGACAACTTTAGGGAATACTTTTCTTCCCATTACTTAGCATTTTAAATCAAACGTGTTATAGTGAAATTATGTGGTTATATGTAATTCGACACTGATTCATGAAATACGTTTTGAAAAATATGTATTTATTTCATAACCTAAATTATGGAAAACTGTGTAAACACAAATTTTATATGTAGGATTTTGTTTTAAGTGTGCGAAATTTTATTGGGTAAACTGATTAGAGAAAACGCGCTTCGAATTAATTGAAGTTTAGGTAAATTTTCACGTCCAAACCCCATTAAAGTCACAATGCGTGTAATTTAGTGATCACGAATATCATAACTCCTGCTGCGTCTCATAGCTTCTAGTTACTGGAGACTCCTGCGACGGTTCAAATAGTCAATCCGTGCGGGAAAGTGCCATCAATGTTTGCAGTGGAATGGCAGGGAAGAGCTATCCTCAGGGCTACAGACTAACAGCCTGGAACGAGGGGGTATTGCGACCTGTGCAATTAATCATTGGAATACTTTTGGTGATGTTTGGGTGAGGGTGATGATGAGGGCTGGGGCGTTGCACTTAATACCTTACGTGAAATGGGTTACATGAAAAGCGTTAACATCCAATTTAGAGCGGTGAGAATCATGCCCGAGGCTGTTACGTTGTGCTCATAATGAAGTAAAAGTAATTATCTGTTCAAATTTATGAGGGTGAGTTCGTAATTGCAAGGTGGTAATGGAATTACACTAGGTTCTGCAGAGTCCGAAACTTGCTTATCTCTATCCTTAATATAAATGTATGATTTAGATAATGATTGAGCTGAGTGGTCTGCGAGTTCTAGGAATTTCTCTGGATCTGAAGGCTGGTTCAAGGCCCACTCATTATAAATGGAAACAATTGAGAAATGATAGCGGTCTCGGTCTAGAAGACCAAGAATAATAGCCAAGTGGATTCGTTAGGCTGACTGCATGTCGTACCGAAATCTGCACGCCTTCGGACTGAGCAGTGGTCGCTTGGTTGGCAAGGTCCGCCAGGGCTGTATCACCATGGTTTATAAAAGTCTCTTTGAACGCCACTACTTTTTAACTGAAGGCGGGTTTTCGAGAAAGGAACGCAGTAAATGAGATGTCCTTAATTTGTGGCATCCGTATCTTGAGGGATATCATCTCTTCATTTAAATGAAAGTATTACTAAATCCATGTCAAACTAGATATCTTTATCCTTTTTAAAGCGTGTTCAGTAAAATTTGAGCCCCCCCGCCCCCTAAAATTTTCTCTTAGAGGTTTTTCTCACTCATACATCATATTATTTTGTATTTTCCTTTGGAGAACTAAGCAGAGGTTCGGCTGGATCTGGAAATATATAACATCTACGAACATCTTAACCAACTAAAGAAGTATTTTTGTGGCTGAAATTACCCATACTGTACTTCAGTTTCCAACTAGAAAACTGGACGACCGAGCAAGTGACCGTGTGGTTTGGGCCACGTAGTTATCAGCTTTCATTCGGGCGATAGTGGGTTCGAACCCCACAGTCGGCAGCCTTGAAGATGGTTTTCCGTGGGTTCCCCCATTTTCATACCAGGCAAATGCTGGGACTGTACCTTAATTAACGCCACGGTCGCTTCCTTGCCAATCCTAGCCCTTTCCTATCCCATCGTCGCCATAGGGTCTATCTGTGTCGATGCGACGTAAAGCAAATTGTAAAAAGAAAAACTTTCTTTCTTTTTTTTTTTTTTTTTTTTTTTTTTTGCTAGTTGATTTACGTCGCACCGACACAGAAAGATCTTATGGCGACGATGGGACAGGGAAGGGCTAGGAGTGGGAAGGAAGCGGCCGTGGCCTTAATTAAGGTACAGCCCCAGAATTTGCCTGGTGTGAAAATGGGAAAACACGGAAAACCATTTTCAGGGCTGCCGACAGTGGGGTTCGAACCTACTATCTCCCGAATACTGGCCGCACTTAAGCGACTGCAACTATCGACCTCTGTAAAAAGCAAAACAAAAATCTGGACGCTTAATGCTTGCCCTTTTACCTTTCTTCAGAGTCTCTTGAATTTAGATGATGGTGATTGTTGATTTTAAATATTGCGCGTAGAGGCGCGCGGCAATGAGCTCGCATCCGGGAGATAGTAGGTTCGAATCTCACTATCGGCAGCCCTGAAGATGGTTTTCCGTGGTTTCCCATTTTCACACCAGGCAAATACTGGGGCTGTACCTTAATTAAGGACACGGTCGATTCCTTCCGACTTCTAGCCCTTTCCTGTCCCATCGTCGCAATAAGACCTAGCTGTGTCGATACGACGTAAAGCCTCTAGCAAAAAAAAAAAAAAAATTAAAAAATGTCCGAACAGGTTCAAGCATTGAGGTCATCGGCCCCAGTCTCGTAGACTCCGTAGCATAATTTTGACTTTCCTGCGTAGTTTTGTCCCTTAAAACAACGAGCATGGCCACCACTACCCACGTTAGACAAAGGACAGTGATATTGAAGAGGGAAGTGCATTCTGTACGGTTTGATTAGCTGTTTCTGTTTATACTTACCTACAGTAACTTCGCTATTGACTGACGCTGTGAATTAATTGACCTCCGGATATGGATGCCAAAAGCCAATTGCGAACGTCAGGCGTCCAAGAAACCTTACTACGGTACGTGGCTAGTCCGTGCGAACTCTTCACTCTTAGCCCTTTTATTCCTCTTCTCAGATATCGTTAGCATCATTAGCACTGATCCTTTGATGCGTCAGGAATAGTTTGTCACCGCACATCATGTTCCAAAAACACGAGTTCACTACCGGCTGAGAAGATGCAGTCATACCGGGAGAGTTGGCCGTGTGGTTAAGGGCGCGCAGCCGTGAGCTTGCATCCGGGAGATGATGCGTTCGAACCTCACTGTCGGCAGCCCTGAAAATGGTTTTCCGTAGTTTCCCATTTTCACACCAGGCAAATGCTGGGGCTGTACCTTAATTAAGGTCACGGTCGATTCCTTCCGACTTCTAGCTCTTTTCCTGTCCCATCGTCGCAATAAGACCTAGCTGTGTCGATTCGACATAAATCAAGTTGTAAAAAAAATGCGGCCAAAGTTTTAAGGAGCGATAATCTCTGGCCCTACATGTCGCTCGTGGTAGCAAATAGGAGATTTAGTGACCTGCATGCAAAATTAATCTCCGTAACTCGTACTAGGTCTGCTCAGTTACGTTGCTAAGTGTAAAGAATAGAGCGGGTTGAAATTAGTACATAGTGTAATTAGACAGTCATTTCGAAAGATCTATGCAAGTTTCTTGAAGCCTTATCTTTCTTTCTTTCTTTCTTTCTTTCTTTCTTTCTTTCTTTCTTTCTTTCTTTGTTACCGGGCGAGTTGGCCGTGCGGTTAGGAGCGCGCAGCTGTGAGCTCGCATCCGGGAGATAGTGGGTTCGAACCTCACTGTCGGCAGCCCTGAAAATGGTTTTCCGTGGTTTCCCATTTTCACACCAGGCAAATGCTGGGGCTGTACCTTAATTAAGGCCACGGCCGCTTCCTTCCCATTCCTAGGCCTTTCCTGTCCCATTGTCGCCATAAGACCTATCTGTGTCGGTGCGACGTAAAACAAATAGCAAAAAAAAAAAAAAAAAAAGATTCTTTCTTTGTCAAGGAGAGAAAGTGCTTCCCATAATTGTCAGAATGTGTGATGGATTCTTTAAACAACACAACGCGAGTGCGGAACGGGAAAACTTCATTGACGAAGCCATCCGTGTTTTTATACGGTGATGCTGTTACACCTTAATCGTTTTGGAAATAACATTTTTGATATTATGAGTTATCTTTACAGCATCCTCGTTGTTTTCAAGGAAGAGCAGTTAAATAATTATAATTGAACGATCGATTATATTATAGAAGTCTTACAATACTCAAGTAATATGAAAAATAAGTTCTGTCTTTTGAGCTATGGAACACTCCCCTCCTACCCCTGGGGGCTCTGAATTTGGTACTGTGGGATGACAACCACGGGATCTGTATCTGAGATAGGCATAATTTCCTCGTGTGTCGGACTGTTCGCTTCCATCTTTCCTATCCGATCTCCCTTGGCCAACACTTATTCTCTTCCAACCCTGATGGTACTAGATTTGCGAGGCATAGACAGTCTTTCATTTTCAAGCACTGTGTGGCTCTTCCCTATCTTCGACCAAACCTTCATTCTTCAAAGGGTAAGGACCTCGTCCTTTTCCTGTTCTAGTTACAATTAAGAAAATACAGTATGTTAAACAATAATCACTATCACCATCTTCTTTATTCTACCCCTTTTCCCACACCTGTGGGTTCGCGGGTGCCAACCCTGTAGCACAGGTGACTTAGCCCTGTTTTACGGCCGGATGCTCTTCCTGACGCCAACCGTATATGAAGGGATATATTCACTATTGTGTTTTTCCATGGTGGTTGATAGTGCGGTATGTTGTCTGAATATAACGAAGAAAGTGTTTGGGCAAACACAAATACACAGTCCTCGAGCCAGAAGAATTGGACGCAATTAAAATCTCCGACCCGTCCAGGAATCGAACCCGGAACCTTCTGAACCGAAGGTCTCGACGCTGAACATTCATCCAGGGAGTCGGACCTTTTGAATTCTAATCATAGTGATGTATTTATTTTTAACGTGTTAAAATCGTTAAAAGTGTTGATGTATTCTTATAAGGGAGAAGTCAATTTCAGCTGTGTCAGTGTGATGCCTTCATTTATCAATTAGCGCGCATCACTTAGATTATGAATAAAGACTTAGGTGTTGATGGTGAACTGGTTCTCATAGAGGTCTGTGGTGGCGTTAATTCGCTTAAAGCTGCTCGCAGATTTTAAATGAAATGGCGTATGGTTTTTAGGGACACATACACCCAGCCCCCGTGCCAGAGAAATTAACCAATTATGGTTAAAATTCTCGACCCTCCCGGGAATCGAACCCGGGACCCCTGTCACCAGAGGCCAGCACGCTAACCATTTAGCCATGGAGCCGGATTCGGATTTTAAATAGAAGGACATTACAGTTTAAAACAGTATTATTAGTTTTACGTCCCGCTAACTGCTTTTACGATGTTCGGAGACCCCGAGTTGTCGGAATTTTGTCTCGCAGGTGTTATTTTATGTGGCAGTTGATTTACCGACACGTATCTCGCATATTTCAGCTCCTTCAAATAGTGACTGAGTCGAGATCGAACCTGCCAGCTTGGGCTCAGAATCTGTTATTTTACAGTGTGCTAAGCCGGCAATAGAAATGTAATGTATGGTATGTAATTTAATGTTTGAACATACGAGTTGTGTATGAAGGAAGGCTAAAATACTGTTCGCCTGCAACAGAAGTACGTAGCGGAGAGTGTAGTGGTCTTCCTTAGGCCGGCTTGCTGTCATGCTCGCTGGTTTGTATCTCCCGGCATCTTAGTAGTCATGAAACAGACCATGAACCCCATCCTCCGTAATTAGAATACGACCCTGTTGATAAGGAGACGCGATAAAGTGAACATGCGAGTAGACCTACTATTGATCTCCACATCTGCGTGTTTTCTTACATTCCCCTGTAATCTCCATATTTATAAATGTAGGGTTTGCATGATGTACACAGCTTTAAATAGAACTCGAAAATATCGGCATTGACCATGTATTATGCATATCACGAAATTTGCTTATGCTCGCCCACGAAAGGGCCATACTTCATTTTTCTTGAGTGGTAGGAGCGTGTTACATTGGACGTGTGCCTAATGTCTGCCAAGTAATCTGATGTACATTTTCTGCTCTAAACATCGGAGCAGTTAGTTCATATTATAAATTCACAGCATGGCGAAAGTGCTGTATTTCAGGCTTGCTAGGAGACCGGTAGTTCTCTTCGTAACCCACTCTTAGATGGTTCGTAACTTCATGAGAACTTGCTAGCGACCACGAGACCTTTAGATGTTGTGCTTCATAATTCTTCTTACGTCACGTCTCTTGATTAGCTGTTCTTCCCAAAATGGGTGATATACCGTTGTCAGGTAAGTACTTACCTTTTCCTGCTATTTTACTGCACGTACTTTGGCTCAGACAGTAGAGCGCTGGCCTTGTGAGTCTTATTGGCGAATTAGATTTCGGTTCAGACCGGTGTTATTTGAAGGTCCTCAGATACGTCAGCCTCTTGTCAGTAGATACGGCGAGAGCATTAAGGACAGAAGGCAGGTATTATCGGTCAAAAAATGCATTTTTTGTTTTATGTCTTAAATTATTCGTCATGCTTTTCTCTACAAGCCTATATAATTTTTTGGTTGTATTTATCCGTTTAAATGGCATACATTGGGTTTTTAAAAATGGCCGCCACTAGCTGACACGCCCATTTCCTCATTCCAGTGTCTTGTTCTCTCGGTATATTTTCTCTTTGAACATTTCACTTCTCACATAATATATGTATGGTAAATGAACATTTTCTATGTTGGTACTGGCCTTATGTACAGATGATAGTGAAGGCTGCATTTGTTTAGTTACATGTGGTTATTGTTTGTTTTGATTCCATAGAAACGTGTGCTGTAGGCTTATAGTTCTTTTATGCAAAACGTATACGTTTATCCGTACTCTGTGTTACTATTCTATTGTTTTTGTGATGGGTAGAACAAAGAGGTTTGGTAAACGAAAGTTTTACGGCAATTTATACATTAAAAAATCAGGCAGTACTACTGATAGAGATTTAAACAATAGCTCTAACCTCACTCCAGTAAGTTGTTCTTCTGAAACAGTGGATAGGCCTAGTTCATCCAAGAGGAAACTTTCATATATACAGACTGAGAGTAAGGATGATACATTTGAAGGTGAAGCTAGTGAAGGATATGTTGTAGTTGATATTGGTTTGTTATCTGAACTTATGAAACAGTTTGTAAAGTGTAAATATTGTGAAGGTGTTGAATGTATTAATTTGTTTGAAGACACTACAAGTAGAAAGGGACTGGCCACTAAGTTAACTATAATCTGTAGTTCATGTAGGGCTTCAGCTTCATCTATGACATCAAAGAAAGTTGATAGAGGTTATGATGTGAACATTAGACTTTTCTACAGTATGAGGTGCATAGGAAAAGGTGGTAAGTCAGCTCAGACTCTTTGTGCTATGATGGATTTGCCACCTCCACCAAGATTCTCTCTTTTTACTGACATACTTCACAATGCACTAAAGGAGGTAGCAGAGGACTCTATGCTTAGAGCAGTGAATGAAGCAGTAGCCCTGAATGATGACTGTAAAGATATGGCTGTTGCCTTGGATGGTTCTTGGCAAAAGCGTGGTCATACATCACTGAATGGTGTGGTCACTGCAACTGCTTTAGAGACTGGGAAAGTGATTGATGTTGAATGCTTGACCAAATATTGTCATAACTGTACAAGGGATAAGGAACATAATCACAACTGTGTCAAAAACTATGATGGGTACAGTGGGGGCATGGAGAGTGAGGGTGCAATGAGAATATTTCAGAGATCAGAGACCACACGTGGTGTCAGGTACATACACTATCTGGGGGATGGTGACTCCAAGGGCTTTGTAAGGGTGAGTGAGGCAAATATATATGGCCCAGAGGTGAAAATTACCAAACTTGAATGCTGTGGTCATGTTCAGAAACGAATGGGAGCAAGACTGCGAAAGCTGCGCAAAGACATGCAAGGGAAAAAATTATCGGATGGGAAATCACTGTCTGGACGGGGTCGACTAACTGATGTGCAGATTGATCTGCTGCAACAGTATTATGGAATGGCAATAAGGAGGCACACAGGGTGTACAGATGAACGTGAAATGAGGGAGGCAGTATGGGCTACTTATTTTCATAAGTTATCGACTGATAGTAACCCACAGCATTATCTTTGCCCAAAAGGTGCTGACTCTTGGTGTGGCTACCAAAAGTCAAAAGTAACAGGAATGGAATACCATCATGAACATTCTCTGCCATTAGCTGTAATGGAAGCAATCAAGCCAATGTACAGGAATCTAAGTGATAGGGACCTTCTTCGAAAGTGCTTGCATGGGAATACCCAAAACCCAAATGAAAGTTTTAATCATTGTATCTGGGAAAGGGTACCCAAAACAGTATTTGTTGGACTGAATACTCTAAAAATAGGTGTACTGGATGCAGTTATTTGCTTTAATGATGGAACTGCAGCCAGGAAAACTGTGTTGAGGAAGTTAGGCATAAATCCTGGAGAAAACTTGACAACAGCTCTTCACGCCATTGATAAACAACGACTCATGAAGGCGGAAAAAGATGCTCAGGCCCTGACTAAGGAATCAAGGACCAGGAAGAGGATGGAGAGAAAGAAGAAAGAAGAAGAAGAAAGCCAAACACAAGCTGAATATATGGCGGGAATGTTCTAGATACTTGTCAGTGATCTTTTTTTTTTATTTCTTCATTTACTCAAACATTGAGTTTTCAGACATTCAGGTGCACATTTCTCAGTAACTATTGAAGGTAAATATCTGATTTTTTCTATGGTGTACCTTGGAACCACCCTCAGAGAGGTGAACATAAAATTATGCTACTGCAATCAAAAATATTTAAAATATAAAAATAAAATGAGAAATTTTTTATGGTAAATTAAATTATGTACTTTAAAAAAATTTTTTTTGATAAACATTTGATCACTTTAAAAATAATTTTGTGTTTAGTACATCAAATTTCTTGTATTATATCCTATCAAAAAATTAGGTACCTGTAAGAGTTTTACTTTTAGAGAAAAGTGCACCTAAAGACAAGCATGCGTGAAACAAAATTAATTTCATATGTTTTCAAAATAAATCGATTATGAGTGATCAAATTAATTCAGGATTTTGAAATTGTACAATAACAGTCAGAAAGACACTACAAATATGTGGTATAAATTTAATTAGTATGTTATGACTAGGATCCTGGCTGTATTAGTTTAAATTTTGCCCAGAATGGACTGCCAAATGGTGGAGATTACCTGCCTTCTGTCCTTAAGTATAATATTCCAATCATTTTCCAACAATTATTGTAATAATAATAATAATAATAATAATAATAATAATAATAATAATAATAATAATAATAATAATAATAATAATAATAAATAAGAATCATTCTACCGCTTTTCCCACACCTTGTGTGGTCGCGGGTGTGAACTGTGTCGCACATGTGGATTTGGGCCTGGTTTATGGCCGGATGCACTCCTGACGTCACCCTATGTGGAGGGATGTAATCACTGTTGCGTATTCCTGTAGTGTTTGGTAGTGTGGTGTGGTGTGTTGCCTAAATATGAAGAAGAGAGTGTTGGGACAAACAGCCAGTTCCCGACCCATTAATCACATGCGATTAAAATCCTCGACCCGGCTGGTAATAGAACCCGGGACCCTCTGAACCGAAGGCCTCAACGCTGGTCATTCAGCCAAGGAGTCGGATAATAATAATATATTTTGACAGGGTACTCCTGAATTGTCGGCGATTTAGAATTAAATTACATATTTATGACAAACATAAAGCCAGTTCAGTGAAAAATCTCTCCAGGTGACATCAGCATTCACAGTGAAAATGAATACACTACAAATTATTATTGCTATTATTACTATGCATTAAAAAACTTCGGTGGGCCTTGATCTATCAAGCACCGCTGCTCAACTCGAAGACCTGCCGATTATGAGGTGATGCGTGGTCAGCACGACGAATCATCTCTGTCGTTATTCTTGGCTTTCTAGACTAGGATCGCTATCTCTTCGTCAGATAGCTTCTTAATTGTAATCACGTAGGCTGAGTGGACCTTGAGCCAGTCCTCAGATCCAGGCAAAAATCTCTGACCTGGCCGGAATGGAACCCGGGGCCTCCGGGTAAGAGAAAGACATGCTAACACTACACGACGGGATGCTATTATACCTAGTAATTCGTAAATTAGCCTATTTTTCTGTTTTGTCATTGAAGTTCATATTGGCGAATATTTAAGAGCATACTGTCAGATTATTATTATTATTATTATTATTATTATTATTATTATTATTATTATTATTATTATTATTATTATTATTGCCAAAATGTTACATTGACAGTAACGATGTCCCGACCGAGCGAGTTGGCCATGCGGTTAGGGGCGTGCAGCTGTGAGCTTGCATCCGGGAGATAGTGGGTTCGAGCCCCACTGTCGGCAGCCCTGAGAATGGTTTTCCGTGGTTTCCTATTTTCACACCAGGCAAATGCTGGGGCTATACCTTAATTAAGGTCACGGCCGCTTCCTTCCCACTCCTAGACTTTTCCTATCCCATCGTCGCCATAAGACCTATCTGTGTCGGTGCGACGTAAAGCCAATTCTAAAAAAAAGTCCCGAAACAATATATATAATGTTGCTGGCTAATAATGTTCTTGCATTTATTGTATCACACGTTATCAGGGTTGGGACGTGAAACCACAAATCCAAGCAGTCGGTTCCAGAGGCAGCAATTTCGACTCTTCGCGACTCTATAGCAATCATAAGCTGGTGTTCTTTAATGAGGTAAAATTTACTGATCTCTCTAGTCCCACAGACATATGGTTAGTGCCGTGGCAATCCCCACCACCCCTTCAGCCTTGCTCTGAATTGGTCAAGTATTGTCGGAGGCTCCAAGATAGTACCAAGAAGAGTATGAGAACTGGCAGTCTCGAGCACTGTATACAACTCATCCTATGCCATCTTCGGCGCAAACCTCCGGTTCATTATTTCCTTCTCTTCAAAAATTTCAAAGCTAAAAATCTTGAGCTCTCTCGTACCTAAATCGCCTATTTTTTGGCAGCAGTTATTATGTTCTGTATAACCACTTCCCCACTGAATTGCAATACAAGGAACAAACACTTTGCTTCTAGTCCTTGCCTCGTGCTGAGTTGGCGTCTAGTATTCAGCAGCTCTCTGAGGTAGCAGTTATGTTTGTCTGGCTCGTTGTGGGAAAGGAGTCCAGCTAGTTGACTATACTTAAGGATCTTAATTAACACAACGATGCTGCCTCTTCTTACGGATGAGTTCGCGGCATTTAGGCTAGCATCATGAGTCATATCCTTTGAGAGAATATGTAGGTTGTTGACATGTAAATACTATAGTTTCTAGCATTTTTGTTTGCGTGGAAAATAGTGTGTATGGGCGAAGGAGGGAGCTGTGATCAATGGGGCAGTGACGCAATTTGCCGGGATTCAGGACAGGAGAAAATAATGTTCGTTGCGGGCAACTTAGGTTACTTCTAATTTACAGCTTGTCTCAACTGACTGGTCAGTGTTTTCAGAAAGGTACGTAACCTATTTATCCTCCTCCACGCTCCCATTCTCCTCAAAGAATAAGTTACAGGAGCAAAATGTGTAACACTTCAGTGGCATTCTCCCGGTACAACTTGTACACACTTAATTATCTCATTTTATATTACTCGTTAAGTCTAGATAGAGGTGTAAATAATGAACTCAGAGTGAAAGTTCTTGCAGGACAGTAACTTCACTTTATGGTTCGATGTTTTGTTTCTGAGTTGTCTGTGGAGAATTTATGTACGACTTCATGCATGATTGTATTTATTTATTTATTTATTTATTTCATGCCCTCATTTGTGGCGAAGTTCTTTTTTATTTCAGTTCTAGGATGCTTGCTTGAAACTCTTGACAATGATCAAGACGTAGTGTACATTTAATAAACTTCGGCTAGACAGTAAAGTGTTTTCCGAACTGAGTGGTTGGTTAGACATATTGGTAAATTATGCAACTTCGGCATATTGTAAAGTTGTGTTGTAAATCGTTTAAACTTAGTAATATGGGTAAACAAGCAATCACTTATCGTGCAAAAGGACCTACTCATATAAAATACATGAATGGTAAGTCTTCCCAGCCAACAATTTCTTTCTTTGCAAAGAATACCTGTGCTCCATATCCACTTGAAGATACGCAGCCAAGAGTTAGCACTACATCCACAGCTATAAAGGAATTAGCAGTGCCAGGAACAAGTCAAAGGAGTTCAAAAGACTTTCACTATGAATGGAGATGATGTTACATCAGTTGAAGCCATATGGGCTCTCCAGGCTGTCACTGGAAAGACGTCTCTCAACTCGTGTGATGAAACGTCCGCAGCATTCAGAACAATGTTCCCAGACAGTAAAATTGGTGAGAACTTTACTCTGGACAAGACTAAGGCTTCCTATGTTATAAATAATGGATTAGCCCCATATTTTAAAGAAAGTTTGCAAACTGACTTAAACAGTGCTCTGACTACGTTGTTTGTTTTGATGAATCGTTAAACAAATTTGTGCAAGGTTTTGGAATATAAATCTTCAAAAAGTTGCAATAAGGTAGGTACTGGAATAGTGTACTTTTAGGCAGGGCAACTGCGGATCCGTTATTAGATGGGCTTATATATGGACGCTCCTTACCTGTAGGAAATATTTTCTAGTCTCAATGGATGGGCCCAATGTTAACCTCAGTTTTATTTAAAAACTTGAAAATAATTTGCAAGTGTTAAACCTCGAGGGCAACTCTCTTGTTAATGTAGTCATATGCAGTTTGCATACGGTGAATGGTGCCATGAAAACTGGGATCTCCAAAATTGACTGAGACCTTTTTCATTTTTACAGATCATTGTACAACGTTTTTAAAGATAGCCCTGCTCGCGCGCTAATTATACAGATGTAACAACAAGCACCGCATTTCCTTACAAGTTCACTGCAATAAGATGCTTGGAAAATGAACGCTGTGTTGATCAAGCTCTTAAAATATATAACATTGGCAAATTTGTGAAAGAGTACACTGACAAAAAAAACCCCATCAAAAACCTTCAATACCTTGGAGAAGCTGTGAGGAATCCACTACTTACGGCAAAATTAAGTGGTTTTAGAAGTATTTTGTCAGATGTTGAACCTTTCCTCAGAAGATTTCAAAGTCAGAAACCTGTGGTGCCGTATCCTTTTACGTTGCTTGAAGAAATTCTGAAAAACATAATGTTGAGATTTGTTAAGTCTGAAAAGATAGCTGAAGCAAGTACTTCCCAAAAGTTAATAAATTTAGACTTAAAAAATGAAATGGCGTATGCCTTTTAGTGCCGGGAGTGTTCGAGGACATGTTCGGCTCGCCAGGTGCAGGTCTTTTGACTTGACTCCCGCAGGCGACCTGCGCTTCGTGATGAGGATGAAATGATGATGAAGACGACACATACACCCAGTCCCCGTGCCAGAGAAATTAACCAATGATGGTTAAAGTTCTCGACCCTGCCGGGAATCGAACCCAGGACCCCTGTGGCCAAGGGCCAGCACGCTAATCATTTAGCCATGGAGCCGGACTTAGACTTAAAAGATAGTGTCAATCTGCTTTCAAATAGAGAAAGTGTATATCGATTATGCTGCCAACAGCTTACTCGAACAACTTAAATGTTCTGAAAAGGAAAAAGTTACTTTTAAGAATGAGTTCAAATATATCTTGTTCACCGTGTTAGAAAAACTCAGAAAAGTCCTCTAAAATTACATTTAGCAAGGGATCTCGCTGCCATAGACCCTAAAATGATATTGCTCTAATCCAATTTGGCAGTGAATAGAATTGATGTCGTTCTTGAAAACTTGCACAGCCATACAAGAAAGTGATAAAAGTGCTGAAAAGGCCAAACAGCAGTTCTGTCTGCTAACCGAGGGACCTCAGAACAATGCAGGAATCAACAAACAAATTAATGACTTAATTTCAAAAAGAACGAATGACTTGGGATTTGATGAATTTTACTACAATCTCTTAGAAGAAGATTAAACATTTGAAGACCTTTTGGTTTGTAATGAAACTTTTTCATTTTATCCCATTATAATGTATTTGTTGGGACAGGCTTTTTTAATCATTATAAAATATCAAAGTCATTTCTTATTAACAGTGCTGATGTAGTTATTTTTCTTCTTCTTTGTCGTGTAGGCCTACTGAGGACCACGGGGCTCGTATCTACTCTTCGGTAAAGTTGTTTCTTTCTTCTGCTTCCAATACTCCTTTATTTGCTGACTATGAGCCAGCTTTCTCTCCTCTGTCCACTTAGTTCCTGTAGTCTTCTTACTTGTAAGGGACGTTGGGAAAACTCCGTGTCGGATGGCTTGACGGAACAGTAGTCGGTCATGAGTATGTCCCAGTGGGTTATCTAGTTGTTTCATATCCGACTTAACTGATGTGATCCATTTCCTCGTGCTCAGGCTGTTGGTCGAGTACTCGACGAGGAAAAGCCAGCCCTTCCTGTGTTGATGTCAACAGGGCCACATTTTAAACTCATTTTAACCAATTTTGACGACACACTCATGTGAAATTAAATTTAAATTTTAACACTGATGATGGACCTTAGTGTCCGAAAACCGGTTAAGTTTTAATAAAGTGTGTGCTGATACGACTGTATATAATTAATAATAATAATAATAATAAAACAGGCTTTTCTGTCAATAAACATTTACTAGTCGAAAATGTTCTAGAAGAATCACTTGTGTCCAAGAGAATAATTTTTGAAAGTGTAAAACGCGTTGGTGGTTCAAGGAATGTTACTATCAATAGAAGTATGTTGACCTCGATCCGAGCTTCAAGAAGGAGGTATCAGTCATACCTGGAAAAGAAAAAAAAAGCAATTAGAAGAGGAAAAGAAGAAAATGGAGAAAAGGACAATTGAATTACAAGTGAAAGATTTGGAAGAAGAACTGAAAAAGTTGAAAATTGAAAGTGAAAAGCAGGGTGCTGAAATTGAAAGGAAGAAAGTAGTTCCAGAAAACAAAACCTGAAGGAACAGTAATCTTTTCGATAAGTGCAAACTTTTTTATCATTCCTATCTTTTCTGACTGATTTGTCTTCAAATTTGAAAACAGTTTTGAATGTAGATCTAGACTAATTGGAATTCATTAAATTCACCTACGTTAGAAACAAAGGTTAATTACTTTTGATCTCAAGAATGCTTTACATCCACATAAAATAGTATTAGATTGCTGTGGTAAATTAATTTTATATTCATATTTAAATTACTCTATACTAAGTTCGTTGTACTTTGTTCCTTGCCGGGCTGAGTGGCTCAGACGGTTGAGGCGCTGGCCTTCCGACCCCAACATGGCAGGTTCGGTCCTGACTCTCAGTCCGGTGGTATTTTAAGGTGCTCAAATGCGTCAGCCTCGTGTCCGTAGATTTACTGGCACGTAAAATAATTCATGCGGGACTAAATTCCAGCACCTCGGCGTCTCCGAAAACCGTAAAAGTAGTTAGTGTGACGTAAAGCCAGTAACATTATTATTTTTTTACCATTCAAATATTAGTGTATATGTAAAGTGCCATCAATGTAATTGTTTTTCCATAAGTGAAAAAAAAGATATGGAGAGAGAATTAGGCCAGCTGCGGGGATGGTGGAGGCTGCAACTTGATTTTTCGTTCCTTGTAAAATATGGTATTCGGCGAATCAACTTGTCACTGTTTCATGAGTCAAGGAATTTTTTCTTAGTAGGTCAGGGAAAGTCAGGGAAACTAGAGATAACATTTCTGTAGACACTACGTAACCACTACTGTTTCTTTTTCATGGTTTGTTGTAATTTTTCCTATATCTATTACATGTTGTGGTTAAGTGTAAGTGAGGTCTCGAGCCTTAACTTCTCACGAATAAAGACGTTATATATATATACCTCTTGTTTGAGCATGAGAAAACATTGAACTATCAATTCGAGATAATTTCTGAATGTTGCCGCCGCAACCAAGCCACTCTACCCTGATATAATTGGCGACAGTTTTCGAAATTAGAATGAATTGAATGGAGTTGTTGGGCTGTTTCTTTGTAGAAAAAGAAAACCGCTAAGAAAATGTATTTCCTGTGTCTTCCTACCTATATGTGCATTGGTTGATCCCGTACAATAAAGGTGTGTAGGCTATGCTTCTATACGAAATAACTCGGCTCTTAATTTCTGTCCCGTGTTTGTAAGAATGATTCTTCGGCTTTTTTGTATTAATTGGATACTTTTGGCTCATCCTCTGTTCGCACGTCAGTTCTTACCTGTTCTCCTTACTTTCCCTGTTTATAGGAAGAGATTTTTCTTCTATCTCCGTAAATAGGTGGGTTTATAATGTCGGCGATTGTCATTCATTGGTAAATGTCAAGGTGATAACCAGAGGGTAAAGAGCGCTAACTATGCCCATACTAAGGTGGTAGCATTTCCTTCTGCGTTTCTCTGCGGTTCTTGCTGGAATTTGTCGTAGCGCGAAGTTGGGGCCCCTACTTTCATCGTGTGCGCACGATTGACAATCGATAAGCGGGCGGGTTGTGTCCGAGCCTGAACGAGGCGCACGACACTGGCACGCAAATGCCCCATTAAAGGCCGTGGGAGGAATTGTGATGTAACCTTGCTAGAGGCTGCCTCCTGAGACCAAAACAATACAGTGAACTAGTTTCTACCTTGGAATGGAGGTCGTGCCGATCTCGTTGAAGTTGATTTGCCCATTTGAAGCGCTCGTTTGTCAGGCTTACTGGCAACGAGACTTATTGCGCTCTTATTCAAGATCATTTACTGGTTAATAACAGGGAACGGTTTCTTGGAATGTTCAGATGTCTTTTCTCTCGGTATTCTCTTTTTTGGTTGACCACACATGGCATACAGTTAATTCCAAGTAGTACGGGCGTTCATTGTTTCGTCGCCTGATGTTCTGCCATTTAACTGCTTGCTGGACTCCGCTTTCACACTTCTTTCTTTGAACTACAGTCATGGAAATAAGTATTCATGCACTACAGTAGTGGTATGCAAAGTGTGGCACGCGTACTACTAGGGGTACGCAAGTTTATCGTGGCTTCTAAGTGTTTTCAGTAAGTAGTTCAGAAATGAGTTGAGCCTGCTCATTTTCAATAAAATCTTGTTTCGATTTAGTGTTTTTGTCTACCACTACACTGTTTCCTTTCCGAACTGAAATTGAAAATCCACAGCCTGTTTCCAGTCATTCGACTGTGTCAGGAAAGGAATGAAGCCTCATCTAGCGCCGAGGATAGGAATTGTGCCGGCTGCCGAAGCCTTTCGCACTTGTCTGGGGCAATGATTAATGACTGACAGATGAAATCAAATTTTAGTGGAGAGTGTTGCTGGAATGAAATGTGCTCCGCTTTGTCCAGCACAAATCTCACATGGAGTGGCCGGGATTTGAACCACGGAACCCAGCTGTGAGAGGTCGACGCGCTGCCGCCTGAGCCACGGAGGCTCACCTCTTTCCGAACTACTCATTCTAAAAAGGAGTATGTGTCCGTTTGTACCTTCATTCACTAGGTATGCAAAAATACTTTTTTTTAAATTCTGCATTGCTCTTTTATAAAAATTTTCTTCCGAAATCCACTCGTGCACTTCATTTTTTCAGTAGCAGTGTATATAGGACAACAGTAATTTGTGCATTTATAATTATACTCTTATATACTGTATATCGTTGCAATGAATATATAGGCAATGGAAACGTCGTAATTCCACTCTTGAGAAAAACACTTTTCTCCATCTATCTTGTGAAGGCTTGCCGTGTTGCCTGAAAAGGGAACAGAATATTCCAGTAGTCGAATAATTGCTCTATTGTTAAGCAATAAAATTGCCGGGGACAGTTTTCCGGCCATTACTGACCGCCGAGTTTTGGGCTTCTTCTATAAACTTTACTCGGAGTTCGACGTTTCCTTTGCCCAGCAACGATAAATATACAATACACTGTTATTATTTGGGAACAGGGTGGTGTAGCGGCTTAGCTGCTTGTCTGTCATCCGAGCGACCGTGGTTTGATTCCTGGTGTTGCTGGGGTGGGATTTTCAGTTGAAAATCCCGTGCTGTCAGGAAGAGCATGCGATCTTAAATACCCGGCCACAAATCTTTCATCCCTCAGTGCGAGCAGGCACCTTGGGCAAGCGGAATAAGTTGCGGATGATGATGATGATGATGATGATTAAAGTTAGTATTATTTGACATCCAGCAACAATCATTTGTTATTTCTGGTATAAGCGCAACCAAAATGTTTGAATACCACTGCACTATATTGTAGAAAAGTAAACTTCATTTTTGCCACTACGAAAACAAAAATACTCATTCCATTTGTAGCGTAGACCTATACAAGTTTAGGTATGCCGGTATAAAACTAAGCATTTACAAAACATAATATAGAAACATACTGTCAAGTGCTCTTTTCCACTGCGAAGTAAGTATTCATACACTGACAGAAAATGAAACTTATTGCAAAGCCACAACTGGTTTAATACTTCGTATGCATCTCTCTCCTATATATCATATCTCTCAACCTCTTCGGCATGGAATGAACCAATTTTCTTGTAGTCCGTGGCGTAAAACTTTGCCATTCCCGCAACAGACATTCTTTCAAAGCTGTCTTACTACGAATTGCGTGTTTTCGTACACTTAGTTAAAGTTGTCTTCACAAGTGCTCGATTGTGTTTAAGTCCGGACTTTGAGCTGGCGTTCTGAGAGTGTGTGTGGAGTGTGGTACATCAACCACAGACATACAATGCCCGATGTAGTTTTGGGTCAGTCTATTGTTGAAAGTAATCATTTCTCTCAAGGTCCAAGGCGTCAACAATCTGTTGTAAGAACTCTGACAATACACAAACACACAAATCTGTCCATGTTACCCTCAATAAACACAAGTTTCGCAACACGGGAGGCTGCTATACTTCCCCATACCATAATATGTCACCACCTCCATGCTTCACCGCGGCCTGAAGGTTTTGAGTGTCTAGTTCTGTATTCGGTCTCCTTAAGACCAATATCCTACCATCGTTATGAAATATGTTAAATTCACTCTCATCCGTAAAATATACCGTATCCCAGAAACATGTTGTCTTGGATGCAGACTGTTGCGCGAATTCCAGTCTCCATTTTTTGTTCTCTTTACTAATGTAGGATTTACGTCTAGGTCCCTGGCTCTGTAGCACGAAGGTTGAGAACGGTACGGATTACCCCTGGAGTGATATCCTTTCCGAATTGGTTACGCACATGTGCAGACAGTGCAGACACTGCCAATTTAGGGTATTTCTTGATCATTTTTAGCAGAATTCTAGTCTCTCTTATCATGAACTTCTGTGGCCTACCTCTTCTTTCACCGTTGATTATTGCTTTTCTGTCCTTATGTCGCTTAATGATGGATTGCATATTCGCTCGAATTCTTCTGGTTATACTTGTAGTTTCAGATAATGATTTGTGTTGAATATATTGGGAGACAGCAATGTTTCCTCCACCGTCGTTTCCTTCCCTTTATGGTCCATTCTGCTGTTCCGCAGTACGCACGACTTGCCAGCTGATACTTCAC
Source organism: Anabrus simplex (assembly GCF_040414725.1). NCBI lineage: Eukaryota > Metazoa > Arthropoda > Insecta > Orthoptera > Tettigoniidae > Anabrus > Anabrus simplex. The sequence continues at coordinate 927,559,031 of NC_090265.1, read as the reverse complement.
AGAACACCACATGCCTGCATAAGTTTCCCTTGCACTACGGGGTTGAATCAGCTGTTTCTTGGTTACAGCTCGTGGTTGTACACCACGACCTCTCCTACCCTTACGGCCAACATTCTGGTGGATGGCATTTTTCGCCCAACGGGACTCGAACCTGCTAACCACAGTGACAGACCACAGAGGACGCTTTAACGATCATGGGTACCAGGCGGGCTAAGGTATCTTAGTGTGGGTGTGAAATTTGATGTTCTCATTTTATTTCATTTTACACAAATTTACACGTTGTTAAAGATAAAATCAATCAGACCAGGGCGATCGGTATTTGCATCCATGAGTTCGAAGTAATTTTTCACTTGGGGGACGGTCGATGAAGCGCAGAACTCGCCTCACGATGCTCAAAGACTTCAGTTTTGAGAAGCTTCCGGTAACTCTTCTGACGTTCAGCATTGGTGGTTTTTTGTGACGTTAAAAAAGTCCGACAAGCAGCTCGATCCTCCCGAATGCGTTTTTCTATCATCTTGAGGCCATTTATTTTCGTATATCACGACATTTTTCGTACATCTTTACACAACAATTTTCTCAAATGTTAATCGTTTGATTTTAATTTCGTCGAATACTTGTAGAGCTCACTGCGACGAATAAAGAGACTCTTCATATGACGTACCACCACGTTGGAGTCCATATACAGTGGAACCTCGATATCTCAAATCACCTTGCGAGCTAAATTTTATTTCGAGTTATCGAAATTTCCATATATAAAAAAATACCCTTTTTGACCATGCATAGCACATAATTGAGTCATATGTATCTACGGGCTTATACTGAATACATTATTTTTAACAGTATTTAAAAATATACAAACACTCTTTTATGGCTTTTTTTTTTTTTGCTGCTGGCTTTACGTGGGGTTCGAACTCACTATCTCCCGAATACTGGATACTGGCCGCACTTAAGCGACTGCAGCTATCGAGCTCGGTGGCATCTCTTTAATTATAACCCTTAATACAGTAACTTTTTAGAAGACCGGATACAGTACGTACAGTAGTGAAACAAGAAACCGACCGAGCTCGATAGCTGCAGTCGCTTAAGTGTGGCCAGTATCCAGTATTCGGGAGATAGTAGGTTCGAACCACACTATCGGCAGCCCTGAAAATGTTTTTCCGTGGTTTCCCATCTTCACACCAGGCAAATGCTGAGGCTGTACCGTAATTAAGACAACAGCCGCTTCCTTCCCACTCCTAGCCTTTTCCTGTCCCGTCGTCGCCATAAGACCTATCTGTGTCGGTTCTTCTGTTTGTTAATGTTAACCTTTCCTCCTTTCACGCTGAAACTTCGTCAATACCACGCAGTCGAGATTAGTAAATGTAGCTTGTCATCCGCGACTTCGGGGGTTGCTTTCGTACGTGACCGGTAATGAATTCACACCCAAGAAAGAGCGAGGTTTTGCCGATTTTCTGATCATTAGAATTTTTAGTTTTTCAGTTCCCATCACATTAGCTCCCAGCATCACTGTCAATTTTTCTTTACTTGTTAACTGTTTATAAGAAACCACAAATGCCGTATTGCACAGTTAATGTTGCACAAAATTCGAGTTAGAGTTTTTTTGCTTCAGGGGCGGAAATGTTTGCTTCGAGAAATCGAGAAATTCGTGTAACAGAATTTCGAGTAATAGAGAAATATATACACGTGAAGAACAGGACAAACGGCCGGGAAATTTTACTTCGAGATACTGAAAATTCGAGAAATGGAGGTTCGAGATATCGAGGTTCGACAGTAGCTACATTGTTAGTCGCGCGACACAGTGTTTTAGTACCTCAATATGGCGGCGCTATTGCTTCACCCGATGACGTCATATCAAGGTCAGCCTCTTGTTGCTAGATATATTGGTCCTTCCTTTTTACAATTACATAATGAACGTTGTCTTATCTAGAATTTATTTCAGTTTTTAAACTTGCATATTTTTGTAACGTTCACCGGGCCAAGTGTTGTTCCAAAAAAATACACATTCTACGTCAAAATCTTGCATTTTCTGAGAGGCCTATCAAGATGAGCGTTGAGCGATCTCGGTTGAGGCGGCTGTTATACAGTTCACAATCGAGTTGCTTTACGTCGCACCGACACAGATAGGTCTTATGGCGACGATGGGACGGGAAAGAGCTAGGAGTTGGAAGGAAGCAGCCGTGGCCTTAATTAAGTTACAGCCTGGTGTGAAAATAGGAAACCACGGAAAACCATACAGTTCAAAATCGAGAATTGTTAATTTCTTAGTGAGGGACATGAGGCTCCGTGGTTCCGCTTTTTTTTTTTAAAGCTCGCCCCATGACCTGTATTATTAAACTTGTTTACGGTAACATACTTGAGAATTCAACTAGCCCAACACTTTCTTGAGGGGAGGTCAAAAATACTCTGTGAATTCACTCGTGGAATAGTCGCCAAAAATCGCCTTTGATCTTTATGTCCTCGTTTATCGTGATTCACGATTTCTTTTTTCCTTTTTTGCTAGTGATTTAACGTCGCACTAACACATTGAAGGTTTTCGACGACGCAAGGATGGGAAAGGGCTAGTATTGGGAGGGAAGCGGCCGTGGTTTTAAGATATAGCCCCAGTATTTGCCTGGTGTGAAAATGGAAAACCACGGTAAACAATATTTAGGGATCGAACCCACCATCCCCAGAATGCAAGCTCACAGATACGCGACCCTAACCTCACGGCCAACTCGCTCGGTACGATTTTCTTTTCTTTTTCGGTTTCGATACTTATGCTGCATGCCCAGCCTTTCAGATGCATTTTATTGCGTATGACTATACTTATGCGAGATATTCGTTTGTGCGGGAAACATACCTACTGTGTATTAGCGCCTGATGTACTTTCGCCTCTGTTATATGCAAATTTCATTCATTGCCTCTACTCCCTTCCTTCCACATCCTTGCCCATCTGGGTCAGTTGATGCTTGGTTCATTTTCTGCGCCGTTGCTCTCCCGTTCTTGTTTTTGTGAACTGACCATCATGTGTACGGATACATTTTGTCCCGTTAAGCAGCATTTGTATTGTCATACAGCTGACAGGTGATGTGTTGGCTACTCTCACCTCCATTCCCGTCAAGCATTCTTTAACGACACTCATAGCCATCTTGTGAAAGGACAAACGATATGTAGACCACTCGGTGCTTCAGAAATGGAACATCCAAATCTTGAGTGAATGAACTTGACGCAAGGCTTGTCTGTTCTTCTTGACGTGACCGTATTGATACGCAGTTTCAGCTTAAAATTCTTAAAGCGTTATATCGATGGTATTGACTGTGATAATCGATTATGACCTCATTCTTCTGCCACACTTTTTAATTACTTTATTGCTAGTTTTTAATGTCGCATAAACGTAGACACGTTTAAGGCGACAATGGGATAGGAAAGGGCTAGGACTGGGAAAGAAACGACTGTAGCCTTTATTGAGATAGGCCTCTGGCTGTGAGCATGCATTCGGGAGATGGTGGGTTCTAACTCCACTGTCGGCAGCCCTGAAGATGGTTTTTCGTGGTTTCCCATTTTCACACCAGGCAAATAGTACAGCTGTGCCTTAAGGCCACGGCCACATCCTTCCCACTCCTAGCCCTTCTCTATCCCATTGTTACCGTAGGACGTTTGTGTCGGTAAATCAACTCGTAATATATAGCTTCAGTATTTGTCTGATGTAAGAATGAGAAACCACGGAAAACTGTCGTCATGGTTGTCGATGGTCTGCCAATTCGCTCTCTTCCACATATTTATTTTTGCTTGGTAGCATGGACTGGTGGTTGTGGTGATCATGAGAGTTTTAAAGGGGAAGTACGAGATGATCATCCCCTTCGACGTGAATAAGCAATAACTCTAAAATGTGCCTTTTTTTCTTTTTCCCTTCCATTGATGTGCTGCGATTAGCAGTATCTCTTATACTCACTACTTGTGACAGGAAATCATATTTTATGTAATACGCCTTTTTGTTTCACTGCTGTGTGGTGGAGATTCTTTTCCCAGTCCTCCATCTGCTAACAGCCCATTCAAAGTACGAACTATCTATGGACCAGATTATTTTCTCTACCTTCGCCTATTTTGCTTGGCTTTCTTGACCAGGTCCTCTGCTTTGCATATCAACATCCTTAGGTGGTCACATGAAGCTGAGTGAACCCCATTCTAGGCCTCAGTTTAGAATTAAAATCCCTTTACTGGCCAGAAATCGAATTTGGGGTCTCCAGTTGCGAGTCAGGCATGCTAGCCATACCCCTCTTGACTAAATAATAATAATAATAATAATAATAATAATAATAATAATAATAATAATAATAATAATAATAATAATAATAATAATAATGAAAAAGCATTACTTCGGCTACAGTGTTTTAAATCATTTGAAGGGGTGTCATTTGAGCACTGTGCGTACCAATTTCGACATTCCGATTCTACTGCCATCGACTAGCGAAGCAATCTTCTAATGTATGGTTCCTAATACGGAATTAATTTTGTAGAGTGGACATAGAGCGTGTCACCAGAGGTATTTTCCATACCAACAACTATGTCATGGAGTACAAAGATTTTTTCCTGCCCTTCAGTATCCACGAGGGATGATCAACAACTAAGTTTACAAGGTCGATATTCCTGGAGTTTCGTCTGTTATAGAGAAATTAGTAGCGTGCGGTAATTCTAATGCATGTCGTTGGCAAATTTGCAGAGTTTCAGCCACCCGCCACCTACAACGCTAGTTTTGGGTAAACACAAATGGCGATTCGTTTGGAAAACTGGTCTTGCGAAGAAATCCGCTCAGAATTTAATTTCTGTGGGTGAAACGTGTAAACGCTGCTGGAATTCACCGGCAATTGGTAGAGGTTTACGGAGAGACTGTAATTGCTCGTCATTTTGTCGCAAAATGGTGTCGAGAATTTGCGGCCGGTAAAGGAATGGTCTCCGACGAGTATCGCCGTGGCCGACCCAGCATGGCATCAACAAATTGGAACACAGCTCGCGTGGAGGAGCTGATTTAGGAAAACAGGAGGATCACGTTACGGTGAAACACTTCGCGACAATGTGGCAAGGACAGGATTTTTACCAGGAGGGAATACGCAAACTCATCCCATGAAGCGACACGTACCTAAACCGATATGGAAACTCTGTCGAAAAATAATGTATGTACTATCTGTTGGATGTATTGGTTGGTGTGAAATAAAATATGCAAGTTTCACTGCAGGCTCTGCAACCTTACTTTTTGATCGATCTTCGTACTACACTCGGCAAGGATCGCACCCACGAAACAACTAAGTGAAGTAATGTCAGCAACATATGCATTTTTTTAAATATTCTGTTAGCGTTTAAAAGAGTATGTGTAGACGACTTCTCTGTTAGTTGTTACATACAGTAGCGCTCGCGTGCCAGCCATCTGCTCGCCATACGCTGCTACTGTTGTCGACATCTCTGATTTTTTGCTTTTAAGCAGTCTCTTTTTTGAGCGTTCTGTAAATTCATGCTGACATGTTGTTAAGAGTCATGTCATTTATGGATTTTGCACTGACTTAGCCTGTCGTATTAGCGGCTGAAATATGTGGAAATGTGGTCAAGTGAGAGGTGATATGGCGCGGGATCTGGATGGGAAGATAATGAACGTGAATTGTGGCTTGCCTAAATTTACCTGAAAGAAATCAGGATTTTAGAAGCATAAATTTTCCTAGTTGTAACGTGAAAATTCCTCTAACATTGCATTATATCCTTCATGAAAATATTAGTTGCATTGTTAACGAGCAGAATCATTGTCCTCATTATTGCACTGATCGATAATATGTCCTGGATTCAGGAGTTCAAATGGACTGTATCGCGATTGACCTATCTAAGGTATTTGATAGGGTAGATCATGGGAAACTACTGAAAAAAATGAGTGCAGTTGGACTTGACAAAAGAGTGACTGAATGGGTGGCTATGTTTCTAGAAAATAGGACTCAGAGAAATAGAGTAGGCGAAGCTTTATCTGTTCCTGTAATAATTAAGAAGGGAATTCCTCAAGGCAGTATTACTGGACCTTTGTTTTCTTATATATATATATATGATAAGTGTAAAGAAGTGGAATCAGAGATAAGGGTTTTTGCGGATGATGTCATTCTGGACGGAGTAATAAATAATTTACAAGATTGTGAGCAACTGCAAAATGACCTCGATAATGTTGTGAGATGGACTGTAGGCAATGGTATGATGATAACCGGGGTTAAAAGTCAGGTTGTGAGTTTCACAAATAGGAAAAGTCCTCTGTTTTAATTACTGCGTTGATGGGGTGAAAGTTCCTTTTGGGGATCATTGTAAGTACCTAGGTGTTAATATAAGGAAAGATCTTCATTGGGGTAATCACATAAATATGATTGTAAATAAAGGGTACAGATCTCCGCACATGGTTTTGAGGGCATTTGGGGTTTGTAGTAAGGATGTAAAGGAGAGGGCATATAAGTCTCTGGTAAGACCCCAAGTAGAGTATGTTTCCAGTGTATGGGGCCCTCACCAGGATTACTTGATTCATATACTGGAAAAAGACCAAAGAAAAGCAGCTCGATTTGTTCTGGGTGATTTCCGACGAAAGAGTAGCGTTACAAAAATGTTGCAAAGTTTGGGCTGGGAAAACTTCGGAGAAACGAGACGAGCTGCTCTACTGAGTGGTTGGTATGTTCCGAGCTGTCAGTGGAGAGAAGACGTGGAATGACACCAGTAGACGAATTAATTTGAGTGGTGTCTCTAAAAGTAGGAAAGATCACAGTATGAAGATAAAGTTGGAATTCAATAGGACATATTGGGGCAAATATTCGTTTATAGGAAGGGGAGTTAAGGATTGGAATAATTTACCAAGGGAGATGGTCAATAAATTTCCAATTACTTTGCAATCATTTAATGAAAGGTTAGGAAAACAACAGATAGGGAATCTGCCACCTGGGCGACTAGCTTAAATGCAGAGCAGTAGTGATTGATAGCTATTACCTCTCCCCTTGTGCATAAATCACATCTCGGGATCATTCATCTAGAAATGGGTGCCCCACAGCATCTGGTGGTACTTGAGCGGGATCTTTTATTAGAGCAACACGGCAAGTGTTCGGGCCAACCAAGCATTGTCCAGAAACTTCAAAGCTGAAGGTGGTACTGTAGGGTTGCATTCTCTTACCCTCTAAACTGAGCACATATCGAGAAAACTGCTCGAGGACTGGCGAGGAGGCATTTCTATAAAAATTAATATTATTGGCTTTATGTCCCACTAACTACTTTTACGGTTTTCGGAGACGCCGAGTACCGTAATTTGATCACACGGGAGTTCTTTTACGTGCCAATAAATCTATCGACACGGGGTTGACGTATTTGAGCACCTTCAAATGCCACCAGACTGAGCCACGGAGGCATTTCTATCGAGCAACGTTAGGTACGCTGACGACACGCTGGTTCTGGCAGCTAGTGCACAGAAGCTACAGATCTTCATGGAGAAGCAGATCTTGATTATTAGGGAATATGACCTGGAAATCAATAGAAGAAAGATAAAGGTGACGATTGTCGACAGACAGAAAACCAACCAGCTCATTGTGAGGGAGATCGCAGGTTTCGAGGTCGTCCAGAAATTTTGCTTGGGCTCCATGATTTCTAATACAGGAAGGTGTTCCGATGAAATCAAGAGAACAGCCATAACTAGGGCAGCCACCACAAGGATGAGTTGGATGCGCAGTTACAGAGAACAGAAAATTGCAACTACCTTACTCCTTCATATTCCCCATTGCCACCTATGCAGCTGAGACCTGGACAATCAAACAGGCAGGTAAGAGGAAAATAGACAGCTTCGAGATTTGGATTTACAGACACATTTTCCGAATTTCATGGACTGAACACAGAACCAATACATCCTTGCTGGAAGAACTAGGCATTCAGACTAGGCTTCTCTAGCAGATAAACTAGGTTTACATCCGATGCTTCGGACACACCGCCACAAGATAAAGTATCCTGGAGAAGCTTGTGGTAGAGGGAAAGGTTAATGGCAAGAGAACGCGAGGAAGACATCCAATCAGATGGGTGAACCAGCCTCAACCTCTGGTGGGGACGTCTTTCCACAAGGCTACCCTTATAGCAACTTGTAGAAAGAAAATTACGACTTTAAAAGCTTGAACACTGCCATGCCCTTTCAAGTGTAGGGGTTTGAGGAGAAGGAAGAGGAAATTTTAAAGATGTGTAATAGCTTCTTGTTTAGTTTATAAGCTGCGCTATTACTAGAGTTAACGGTTGGTCTGATAGAGATAGCATTGATGGTGGTCGTGGGTTCATATTCATTATATCTTTAGTCTCTTTTACTCTGAGAATGTAGGAGATTTCGTTCATTTTGTCCTTTATTTACTTTGGAAAAAGTGATTTTGGTCTTTTGTATTTCTGTAATGTTGTTTTGTGTAAACATAATCAAGAGATTGCTAAAATATTCTTCTTCAGATATGATCACAGTTACATTTCCTTTATCTGCTTCGACTATAATGCAGTTATGGTGTCTTAATTTTTCGTTTATGTGCTGAGAATTTACCTCATTGTAGGTAAATAGCTTATGCTTCTTTCGTTTAAAATATCCTTTTCTAGTATTGAGCTTTTTTTTAATGTGCAGTGACTTCGTACTGTGTTCTTTTCTGCCAACTGTAACTATGTTAGTTATGTTTGTCATTAAATTACCTAGTGAATTATTTGGTGTAAGTGGAATATTATGTTTTAGGCCTTTGTTCAGTAGGGCCATCTCTTCCGTATTAAAAAATCTATACATACCATTTTAATTATTGCAGGTTGAATATTCTTTCTTAAAGTTGATCATTCCTGGATGTGTGTGTTCGTCATTTGGCATTGTTCATGATGACATATCCTAATGGATAAACTAACCTATTTGCAGCTGAAGATGGTATAGTTGTAGATTGAGCAGATGTTTCTTCTTATATAATGCGTGCAATTCTATTTTCACCCATTTATTTTGAGCAAACTTAACTAGGTACTTTCTATGTATTGTATTTTTTAATTGTTATTTTGGCATAATTGGGTGTTAAGTAATGGAAACAACCCCCTGCGGGTGGGGGACGCACATGTAGAATACACCCGCGGTATCCCCTGCCTATCGTAAGAGGGGACTAACAGGGGCCCAAGGGGCTCTCAACTTGGGAGTGTGGATTGGCGACCACGGGCCCTTAGCTGAGTCCTGGCATTACTTCCACTTACTTGTGCCAGGCTCCTCACTTTTGTCTATCCTGTCCGACCTCCCTTGGTCAACTCTTGTTCCTTCCCGACCTCGGTATTAGAGCATTCGAGGCCCAGGGTGTCTTTCATTTCACGCCCTTCGTGGCCCTTTCCTTTCTTCGTCCGTTACTTTATCTTTCGAAGTGACGGATCCCTTCTTTCTTCTTCTTTTCTCTCTCTCTTTACCCCCTGTGGGTGGGGGACGCAGACGAATAATACACCCACGGAATCCCCTGCCTGTCGCGAGAGGCGACTAAAAGGGGCGACCAAGGGATGATTGAATTAGAACCATGAAACTACTTTTGATTCGTACCATCATACGGGGAACACCATGGGTTGCCTGTACTTGCGAGTTTTACCACTATATTCGGTACGAAATGGGTTTGTGATTAGTAGCAGCAGAGAGTTGGTTCCCCTATGGGTTTCCAGTACCCGTCAGTCGTACCCATGTGAGCAACACCGCAGGTCTGGGCGTTGCCTGTGAGTTGTACCACTATATGAGCGACACCGTGGGTCTGCGTTGCCTGTGTTTAGTACCCACTATGTGAGGAACTTCATCGGTTTGCGTTGGCTATGAGTGGCGCCATTGCGTGAGAAACACCATAGGTTAGCATTACCTATACGAAGTACAATACTTGTGTTGTGTGGAACACCGTGAGTCTTCGCTACTTTTGACTAGTACCCCAACATGACAAATACCATGGTTCTACTTTACTCGCGTCATGTACCATTCTGAGGGGCCTTGGACCTGGATTTTGGACCCCTTTAGACATCAAGCATCCTCGATTCAGGCTTGTGCTTCATGAGTGGTCCCTTGGTCAGTAATAAAGTATCTATGGTCTTTTTTTGAGTTGGATCCACTCTTTTTTTGTTGCTCGTTTTTTGTTGTTTTTTATTTTTTTTGGTTCATGTCCATCCATTCCTTCTTCATGACTATTTTTTTATTTTGGTCAGTGGATGATTTTTATTTTTTGTTATTTCGTACCATTAGGGGCCGATGACCTCGATGTTAGGCCCCTTTAAACAACAAGCATCATCATAAAGTAATGGAAACGACACTTCTTATGGAATTTAATGTGTTGTATGGTTTTGGTTAGTTGCGATTGGTTTCTCTATTGATATACTCTTTAATATACATGCAGCTATCGAGCTCGGTGGCCGTGCTTGTAATCAGGAACTTAGAAATATTCAGCCGATCATTTTAAGTGTAGTTTTGTATAATGGGTCACGATATTGGCTGAGAACTTTACGAATCCGTGTTTTAAGTACTTCATTTCGCTTTATGAAAATCAGACCTGAAGTGTAAACAATAAGCCACGGGTTATTGCGGTCGTTATGTCTGAAATGTCAAGCATTCGGTGTCTGTTATTGGTCTAGAAAACCAAGAATAACTGCCGAGAGGATTCGTCGCACTGACCATGCGTCACCTAATAGACTGCAGGTCTTCGGGCTGAACAGCGATCGCTTGGTAGGCCAAGGCCATTCAGGGTTGTAGTGTGATGGAGTTTGTTTCATTAGTAGCCTACTTGGACATAGAAATGGTAAATGGGGACCATCCTATACATCTTGTGGGCAGTTATTGCGGCAAGGATTCGCTTGTGTCGCAAACCGAATTTCGAACCTAGTGTTGTATTGTTCTCTGCAACTGATGAGTGACGCTTTTAAGCATCAATATAACTCGCATTCCTGGTTTCCAGACGTCAGAAATTGGATACTGTCACATGACTTCAAGTGTATTGCTGGCAACATTGTACAATGTCACACTGTTAAAATATCCTGTTCGGGGTAACTTTCACACAGCTCGACGCCTTTTCTTTTATCAAAACGTGTCTTAAATCGAATGGTTCGAGTAGGCTCAGTTAAACAATTCTAAATCCCGCCAGTACTGGAATTCATTGTCGGAATGTCGAACATACGATGTGAACACCTAAACAGTTTATTCACATGGATAACGGGAATTTTATGATATGTCTTGCCATATATCTTTTTTTTCTTTTTTTTCTATTTTTGTTTTACGTCGCACCGACACAGATATGTCCTATGGCGACGATGGGAGGGGAAAGGCCTAGGAAGTTGAAGGAAGCGGCCGTGGCCTTAATTAAGGTACAGCCCCGGCATTTGCCTGGTGTGAAAATGGGAAACCACGGAAAACCATCTTCAGGGCTGCCGACAGTGGGGCTCGAACCCACTATCTCCCGATTACTGGATACTGGCCGCACTTAAGCGACTGCAGCTATCGAGCTCGGTTTGCCATATATCATCTGGTAGCATTTGGTAGAGTCGAGCCCGCACTCCAGTAATTCGAGTTTACATGGTAAATTTGCCTTTGAGCCGCACAGTATAATTGTCAACACTTCGACCATATTCTGTCAAGCTTTAGCTCTCTTTCTTCGATGTTGGTTGATGTTTTTAGACCCCTTGCCCCTCTTAGAGGCTGAGGTTTAACTGACAGGTAACGTCTGCCTGTGTACAAAGCTATATCGATAAATCTTTTTATAAAACGTCTACCACCAAAATAAACTGCTGGCTGGGAGATGTTTACTGCTTACGGCGAGTGACGCGCCTCTCTGGACGCACCGAAGGTCGAATAGTCTGGATCATTTTGTTATTAGATCTTAGCGTTTGTAATTAGACCCTGTACACATTATTTTCCTGTTGTATGGAGATTTGTGCACTCGTCCTCTTTCCCGCTAAGTGGAATACAGTAGAAAAGAATGAAACATGAGACATAAACATGTCTTCCATGAACCTTTTAATGTAAAACAGGAGGAGCAGTTATCCCAAGTTAAATTGAATCTAATCGAACAGAGTTTTCTCAAGACTAATTCTTCGCTTGGCAGAATAAGAACGTAATCTAAGGTAACGATTCTACTTTGTACATGTTTGGTTGATGGTGTAGGCTAAGTGAACCCCGTGCCATATGCATCTCCAGAAGAGGAAGTCTCGTTTCATGACCGAGAATCGAACTCACGGCTTTTTGTATGAATCGAGTGTATCTTTATCCCCCTCGGCTGGGCACTGCTATCATATTTAGCCTTTTAATAGGTAGTGGGCCGTAACCATTATTCTTATAAGGCCACGCATGGTTATTTTAGACATGAATGGATTCTGACTTACCGAGCCAGTGCACGTGGGTTGTTTGAAGTGAATATCTTATCTCCCTGTGATTCAAATGTCATGTAAGACTGAGGATCCTTGGCTACGAGCATATCAAGTCAGTTAAGAATAAAAGGTTAAACTTCCAAATCCTACTCAGGCCTGTGTGTTTTTGGTCAGAATTCTTCTTATAACACATTTCTCACATCTCTGGAGTCGCGGATGCGAAGTACGGAGCAAATTGGACCTGGTTTTACGACCGCTGCCCTTCCTGACGCCAACCTTATATGGAGGGATATAATCAACTATTTCATATATACGCAGTGGTTGGTAGTGTGGTGTGTTGTCTGAATATGAAAAGTGTGTTGGGACAGACAAAACACCCAATCCCCTGGTCAGAAGAATTAATCAGAAGCTATTTAAATCTCCGACCCGGCCAGAAATCGAACCGACTCTCTGAACCGAAGGGCAGTACGCTGAACGTTCAGCCAAGGAATCTGATTGTACAGAAACAGTTTACACTGATAAACAAAATGTTTGTGTTTTTTGATATTGGCAGTGAATAGTGGTGTAAGTATGGTCTTGAACATAACTTGAGTGATAAGAAATGTAAAGGTTTTCAGATTTTTCTGATGATTGGTGACATTTAAATTTTTATATATTGCCGGGATGAGTAACTCAGACGATTGAGGTGCTGGCCTTCTAATTCCAAGTTGGTAGGTTCGATCCTGGCTCAGTCCAGTGGTATATGAAGGTGCTCAAATACGCCAACCTCATGTCGGTAGATTTACTGGCACGTAGAAGAACTCCTCCAGGACAAACTTCCGGCTCTTCGGTGCCTCCGAAAGCCGTCCAAAGTAGTTAGTGGGACGTAAAAACAATAACATTATTATGTAACTTCTGTCGTTCCGGTATACTCTTCTTGCGGAAAAGGGCGTGCGCTGTTTCATGTTTCTTACTTAATTTTTGATAAAAAAAGTACTTTATTGGAAGTTGGTGGCCATGATCGTTAAGGCGCTGAAGTCTAAAAAAAAAAAAAACGGTCTAACACCGAGGTTAGCCGGTTCGAGTCCCGTTGGTCGAAAAAATTTTCACCATCAGAATGTTGGCCGGCAGGGTAGGGGAGGTGGTGGTATACAATTTCTAATCACTAGATTGCGTGCCAAAAGCCTGGATTAAATTCCAAACCTCTCCGCAGTGCTCATATGGAGTGAGGGCATATGACGCTGTTGATGGTGATTCGTCCGTCGGATGGGGACGTTAAGCCTTGAGCAGACCCCTTGGTGCTATTCGACAGGAGTAGGCTATGTGCCGGCACCGGGTTTCACCCTCTCCCTACTATCATATATCACGTCATTCATTTCATCTCTCATTAACTCCTCTGATGAGGTTGACGTCAGGAAGGGCATCCGGTCGTAAAAAACCGCCACGACAAATTCATCTCACCTCATACCCGACCCCGTAGGGAAACGGGACAAGGGTTGGACAAACATGTTGGACAAACATTGGAAGTTGGACCAAACATTTCATATACTTGTGGAAATGAGAGAATTTAATCGGAGTTGCATGGAATAGACACGAATCTTATCAGTGAATATCGACTCTTCTTAACATGACCGAACCTAAAGATAAAGAATTCAGACTCTTTCGAAGACTGTTGGTATCAGAGAATAAAGAAATAGGGACGCATCATGAATGGCGAAAAGACTAATACTGTGGAGGTTGGGAGGCAACTAGGGTTAACCAAGGCGGATTAATAGGAAATATAAAATAAAAGGACCCTGGCACAATCAAGTCGAAACTTTGTCAGAATCTGCTGGAGCATCGTGATTTTCATTCATGTCTCTTCAAGTTGCGAGCTTCTGCAAGAGAGCTTGTGTAAGAAATTTAGCGAAATAGGCTCGGGCTTCTTAGTGCTGCGACCTAAAAGCGAATTATGACTCATTTTGGTTGATTGCAGATCTAATATAGAGAATTTGCTTAGTTATAAACCAAGTAATATACCCAGTGTGTCATGATGAAGTTGTCAGTAATGTAACAGACATTCTCAGAGAGTTTCTTTGTGACAGAAGTTTTCACACGCAGTGAAAACGAGGTCGGTCCATGACCTTAACAACCGTGTTCGAGGAACTTGAACCTGAATGACAGAGCGAAAGCCGGAAGTGTGAAGAGAGGGCACGAAAATAGTATTGTTTTGTTAGGTCATTGTAAACCTCTTCAACTAGGCTAACGTTGACCTTGACGAAACTTTAATGAATATGCTGATTTTGATACGTGTAGTCATAATAATTCTTTGACACGATAAACAATCTTCGATAAGATGAACTGTGTACCAAAATATTTCTCCATGCGAGAGAAACCCTTAAGTGAAGGCAAACTAAACAAAATTGTGTCCTAGGTGGATATATCATCCAGTGCGACATGGAATGAGGTTGGAGATTCGGATCTCCTTTCATGCCGGTACCATTTTCTCAGATATCATTCTATGGTACAGGCAATTTAATGACCTAACGTGTGAGTTTTTAGTGGTGGTTAAAACATTCTACTTTTGAAAATTATGTTCTTGCCCACTCTGGTTCATTTTGATTTTCTTCTCTACCCTCAGTTTGTTGCTTTGTTTTGGTATTTGTATTTTTGTTTTTGTATTTGGTAATAACGTTGGAATGGGCTACCTGTCGTTTGAAGAAAGAGAACATAATATTATTTCCCTGAAAGAGAGAGGGCAATAGGGAAATTCATAAGACGGCTACGGGGGAATTTGATACTTATATTCAGAACGGCAACTAGTTGGCGGTTAGTATACATGTAGGAAACTGTATTCCCCCTTCGTGACGTAGCCCAAGTAGGGGATAGTCAAGCGGTACCATTTCGGTCCTTACGTACTTTCCTGCGGAGCATGTTTCATTCTGGTCCATGGAGCGATATAAAAGTTTACTTAGATCCGATATTCCTTAGCTATGGGAAATGAAGTTTTCTTTCTTCTTGATCTTTTGATGATGACACTTGTTTCATTCTTGTGACACGCCGATACGTTCAATTTTTGTGTACAGCATCTTCACTTGTGTGTTACTTGTACTGTCTTAAGCTACGCAGTGGATAGCTACCTTTTCCACCATCGAGATTTAGGGATTACCGTAGGATACGTTCATTTTTCTCTATGGAATAGTTATTTATTTAGCGTATGGCTTTTTAGTGCCGGGAGTATCCGAGAACATGTTCAGCGCAGGTCTCTCTGTTTTACGCTTATGGGCGATCTGCGTGAGAGTTGTTGTTGATGATGATGGCGACGGTGGTGATGATGATGACGAGGCAGGGAGAGGGTGAAATCCAGTGTGGGCACATAGCCTTCTGTCGAATAACACCACGGGGTCTGCTTAAGGGGGAAACCCAGCTTATCAAAGGGAAAAAGGTTAATATTCAATCGAATGCTAAATATGTTACAATTGTTGTTGACGATTGCTGCACATATCCCGGGATTGGCATGCTTCCTGGCAACCAGAAGCGACTTCAACAATGTCGAAATTCTAATAATTATAATATTTTCAAGTAGAATGTTCAAAATTTCCGTTATAAATTTCAAGTTTGTAAGAATTTTCGTACTTTTCCTTTTTGAAAGTGTGTATCAATCTCCGCCTACAAAATGAACCTCAGTCACTAACATACTGTGATTTAGATATTTTTGTCGAGATTTTATTCCGAGCACCTGAAAATATTAATATTTTTGTAAATAAGTATGTTATATAAAATCTAATATAAATTCTATTGATCTGAATGAGGTGCAGATTGTACAACAACACTATGGGAGGAAACTATGATGCATTGTTAAAAAGGCGGGAAATTTTGAACACTTTATTTAAAATTGTTATAATTAGAATTTTGACATTACTGAAGTTGCTTCTGATTGCTAGGAAGCATGCCATTACTGGGATATGTGCAGCATTTGTCAACGACGTTTGTAGCATATATAACAATCGAATGAATATTTGCCTATTTTTCCGTGTTAAGCTGGGTCTCCCACCCCTCAAGGATTAACGTCCCCATCTGACGGACGAATAGTCATCAACAATGTTCATGCCTTCACTCCGTATTATGAACACTGCAGAGAGGTTTGGTATAGAATCCAGACTTTTGGCACGAAATCTAGTGATTAGAAATTGTATACCACCATCTCTCCTTCCCTGCCAGCCAACGTGATGATGGTGAACATTTTGCATGTTTTCCTCCAACGGGACTTGAACTGGCTGTTAGACCAATAAAGACTTGAACATGGCCACCAGCCGGACTCGTAGAATAGTAAACAGTTTGAATACACGAGGAGGAAACACTGCGGAAAGTAATGGGGCTTCTCAAGGCGAACATAACAATGAAGTTCGGGAGCTTGGATGCAATTGAAAGGAAGGCAGGGAACTGTGTTGGTCTCGCGCGTGTCAGCGCACGGCCTGTTTGCTGAGCAAGTGGAGCACGAGCGTCACGCTACCCTCTATCCATCTCACTGAACTCACCTTTAATTGGAGGTAGATACTCACCGTAGAAATACAGTACTCTAACAAGCGTATAGAGGATGGGCTGTCGCGATTCACCGGCTCGTACGGACACCACACGGCTGATGATCCCCTCCCAACAGCATAACGCAGCGAATTATCACAATCATCACAAATTATTATTATTATTATTATTATTATTATTATTATTATTATTATTATTATTATTATTATTATTATTTGGTAGTGGTTTAACGTCGAACTAAGTCGGATACGGTTTCGGCAACAGTAAGGTAGGGCATGTCTGCTACGTCATCAGCCCAGAGGTTGGTTGGATCCTCAAATAGCACCACCAAAGGTTATGCAGTTATGGCGGAACCGCAACAACCAATGGAGACGCAAATATGAGGCGTAATAGGCACGATGATGAGTGAGATAGTTTTCCATTGCTTTCCTCACTGACCAGAAAGTGCTATTGCAGCACGACTTACCCTGTGAGCAACACCTTTCAGACACACTAGTCGTGCTCCGAATGTCATTACTCAGCACTATCCATACCCCAGCAGCTTCCATATAGTCACAGCCTATGGATGAGACGGGGACTTCGGTGGAAGCTACATTTTGCTCTGGCCTGTGCCAAGAGATGGATGCCAAAGTACTGCTTCCATCAAGAAAAGGCAACGAGCGGGAAGGTATGACATAATCCCGGATATGAGTTAAACTGCATTTTGTACCGGTGGTCGTTCGGTTAGAAAAAAGAAAGAAAAGAAAGAAAGAAAGTCCATAAACACTGTGGGTCATAAAGCAAGTAGGACAATATACAGAGTATCCTTGAACAAGTTTCGAATATTTACAGAGGAAGCAGCACACAACAAACGAAGGAAAAAAAAAATCCTATGTCGCAAACCCAATATCATCGAAGTTACGGCTCGTTACCACTGCTACCAATGATGACGATGCTCCAATAATTTATGGAGGATCATATGCAATAAAAGACGAAAATACGATCCTATCTAAACGTCAGACGTAAAGCTATTAGCGTGTTGTATTATGGTCTTTGTATTATGGTCTTATTACGATGGAGCAGCGGCCCATTTCCATCGCAGGGTTAGGCGACACGTAACACGGGTCTTCCCTGGCCAATACCTTGGCCCGTCTGTTCGGCTGATCTTAACCCTTTATATTTTTGGCTTTGGAAGTATGTAAAGACCACGGTGTATGCGGTCACCATAAATGATGTGGGTACACTACGAGAACCCGTGTTCTATGCCAGTAATGCAATTCGGCGACAGCCTGGGGTGTTATAAGGAATGCGTGATTCCTTGCAACGTAGGCTGAAAGGATGGATTGCAGTGAATGTCGGTCACATCGAGCGCATGTTGTGAAGAGTACAGTAGATCAAAGACGTGGTCATCGTTGATGGTAGTGGTCGGGGACCATAACTCCGAAGATACTGGGTTTACGACCAAAGTTTATAGGACTTTTCCCCCTTCGTTTATTGCGAGCTGCCTCCTCTGTAAATATTGGAACCTTTTTCAAGGACACTCTGTATATTGAGAAGCCAAGAACAGATTAACAGGCAGTAGATTAGAGGAAGGAAGGCCTGTTGCTATTTTTTATGGATGCAGTATTTTTGCATTTGTCTCTTGGTACTACAGGCTTTGGCAGCCGGTACAATTGTTATCCTCGCCGCTAGATGGGGGTTTCATTTATTGCATTCCTGACCCGATCGAATGACTAGAAACAGGCTGGGGATTTTCATTTTCTCCTGGCACTGGCCAAAGGGAATGTAACTTCCACCGAAGTTTCAGTCTAATGTATGGCTCTGACAGTATAAACGAAGAAGAAGAAGAAGAAGAAGAAGAAGAAGAAGAAGAAGAAGAAATAACTAAAAGGGCATATCACCTATGTCGGTGTCATATAAAATACTGTCAACACTAGTCAATCGTGCAGAACCCCAACTAGACCCACAGATAGAGGAATATCAAGATGGATATCGGAAAAATAGAACATGCATTGAACAGATATGGAATCTAAAGAATATTCTGAAAATGAGATAACTGAGAAACAAAGCCATATCAGTTACTTTTATAGATAAGAAAGCATATGATTCCATTGATAGAGAATCCCTAATCAATGTTTTGAAAAAATCAACTTAGATTCAAACAATACAAACATTATACAAGATTCATTAACAAACACCTCATCTAAAGTCAAATTCTGTGGAGAATTTTGCAATAAAAACAAGTCAGACAGGGAGATGGGCTGTAACTCTTACTTTTTAACTGTACTGTGGAGGAGGTGATTAGAGAGTGGAGAAAATCAGACACGAAAGGCATTAAATTGGGAAACCAAAAGGATAACATGTATATAGGTTGCCTGGCTTTCGCGGATGATATTGCCTTGATTACGGACACACTGGAGAAAATCCAAGTCGAAAACTTAACATAGCAAGCGGGGAAAATCGGTTTTAAAGTCTCCTTCCCAAAGACAGAATTTATAACAAACTTTAAAGCTAGTTCTGATAAAATAATCATAAATCAAAACAAACTCAAAGAAGAACACCTTTAAATATCTAGGTAAATGGAAAAACATAAACAATAATGAAAAAACAGCTTAGAGGTAGGAGCAAAGATGATGAACGTAGTATTTCAGATAACTAGAAATGTAACTTACAAAAAAAAAATCACAGAACACCCTTGAAGCAGAAAAAATTATGAAATGCAAATCTAGTATTCGGGAGATAGTGGGTTCGAACCCCACTGTCGGCAGCCCTGAAGATGGTTTTCCGTGGTTTCTCATTTTCACACCAGGCAAATGCTGGAACTGGACCTTAATTAACGCCACGGCTGCTTCCTTCAACTCCTAGCCCTTTCCTATCCCATCGTCACCACAAGATCTATCCGTGTCGGTGCGACGTAAAGCAGATTGTTAAAAAAAATGCGTATCATTGATTCATTCTGTTCAAATATCCAAAAATAATCTTTCTTTGCGCATGATGTGTACTATATTCTTCGTATGTGGCATATTGTTTTCTGCTTCTGTTATCTTTGAACCAAGTATGCTTCTAACCATTCTCCTTTCTGCGTTCATGATTTTGTTCATCTCTCCTTTCCGCATTAGTTTTACTGTTTCGGCTACATAAAGAGCGTTAGGTCTCACCACTGTATTGTAATGCTTAATTTTGGTATTTCTCTGTGAATGTTCCAAAGAGCCATTCAGTCGACTTTCACTTGTTTATTATCAGTCAGTTCCTGTTCGTTTTCGTTTTCGTGTGTAAAAATTCTATGACAGGGGGTGGAGTAACCCTCCCTTGTGGCTACGCCCCTGGTATACCTGAAATGACTGCTTAGGTGTTGAGAGATGTTGAATCAAAGTCGGTATTCATATTTTCCCTATCGTGCTCCAATTTATTTTTTTTAGAAATAAGAGCGAAAACATTCAATTTGAACAAGAATTTCAATAACTTCAAATTAGGTATATTAATTTGAACAACTTGTTTTAACACTGCAATATAAAATTCGAGTGTGTAAAAATTAACTATAAAACACTGAATTATATTCATAAAAATTACTTACAGCTATTCAGATGTTCAATTTGTCGATCGAAATGTTACGCCGTTTTGATGTTCTGCTGTGACTTTAAACACCAGCAATAATCCGCTAACATTGCTTCATTACATTTGCCGTGGTATCATATTTCCATTGTTTTAATATATGAAATATTTCAAGAAATGGCATTCATACCAATGTAGAAATGAATTGAGTGTTTTTTCAAGTGTCTTGCAATATTAAGCAAGAGAAAATGATAATTATAGGATACTTTGTTGATAATTTTTAATTTCAATTGTCTTATAACTGTTTAGTGATTCCATTATGTCTAAATATCAGCTTTAACGCAATAATAACAGTATAATTAATGTAAACATATATTAATTTCAGGATTCAGACATTTTTATGAATTTTAAGGAATGTTTTATTTTAATTGGACGTGATGAAACGAAACTACATATCCGTTTTGTAACTACCGATAGCGGAGAACTGAAAAATATAACAGTTTCTTAGTAGCAAAATACATTTTTAATAAAATTATAAAGCTTAAAATACAACTAGCATGGTTTAATCAGACATTAAACTACCACAAAGAAGCAAACATTACATTAAGGATGCACATAAGAGCAAGTTACTAGTCACAAAATTCAGAAAGTGTTCTTCAGGGATGAACAAGAAATAATAATAAGGTTTGCTTTACGTTTCACTAACTACTTTTTCTAAGGTCTTCGGAGACGCCGAGGTGCCGGAATTTAGTCCCGCAGGAGTTCTTTTACGTGCCAGTAAATCTACCGACACGGGGCTGTCGTATTTGAGAACCTTCAAATACCACCGGACTGAGCTAGGATCGAACCTGCCAAGTTGGGGTTAGAAGGCCAGCGCCTTAACCGTCTGACCCACTCAGCCCGGCTGAACAAGAAATAACAAGAAAACAGCCACATAACATCGAACAGCTCCGGAAACAGTGATCAGAACGGAGGAAGCAAACGTGGGTTGAGAGGAAGAAGGAATACAACAAGAGTTGGGAGTATTAATTTAACGTGCTCTGTAAAAGTGCTATTCGATTAAATAAACAAACAAACAAATAAATAAATAAATCATAATATACTACGCGAAAAAAGGAGCAATGTTTACGCTTATATTCTCAGAATGAACTCTAATAGATTAAGCAAAAATATCTTTGATTTCTTTCGTAACCGCAAAGCAAAACCCGATTGGTTTAATTAAAGAAACTGAAAAAGACTTGGTAGAATTAAAAATTACAGAAAATTCACTATTCGATCGAACAGCTAAAGTAATAACTCAAGACGAAAATACAAGGTACCAAGATAAGAGGACCGAACTCGATAGCTGCAGTCGCTTAAGTGCGGCCAGTATCCAGTATTCGGGAGATAGCAGGTTCGAACCCCACACTCGGCAGCCCTGAAAATGGTTTTCCGTGGTTTCCCATTTCCACACCAGGCAAATGCTGGAGCTGTACCTTAAGGCCACGGCCGCTTCCCTCTCACTCCTAGCCCTCTCCTGTCGCATCGTCGCCATAAGACCTATCTGTGTCGTTGCAGCGTAAAGCAAGTAGCAA
Organism: Anabrus simplex; assembly: GCF_040414725.1. Taxonomy (NCBI): domain Eukaryota; kingdom Metazoa; phylum Arthropoda; class Insecta; order Orthoptera; family Tettigoniidae; genus Anabrus; species Anabrus simplex. The sequence continues at coordinate 927,537,090 of NC_090265.1, read as the reverse complement.
AAAAAGAACAAGAAAAACAAGAGGAAACGAAAATCGGAAACAATGAAGAAATACTGGGCACTAAGAAAAGAACACGCAGAGAAATGATTGATCCAACGTACCCCAAAGAGGGTGATACTAAATAATAATAATAATAATAATAATAATAATAATAATAATAATAATAATAATAATAATAATAATAATAATAATAATTGATAATCGACCGGTCTCAAAATAAGATGGGAGAACTTCGAAAGGTGTTGATATTTTTAAGAGGCCTAACCCTCTTATAGGTCACCCTGTTCTTCGGCTTGTATGTTTCAGTTATACGCTTAACATCCCTGCTACTCTGCCTGTGTAATAATGGACATAATGCCCTCAGGTTTCTTCACTTTGTCGATTAAATGACAAATGAGGGCGCTCTAACCAGAGAATACTATGGCTGGAGTAACAATAGATAACAAAACAGTTGTTTTCTGGTGTGGAGCTGGCTTGCCACTGTTTCTGTGGGAATCGACCTATTCTCTCCAGATCTTGATAGGGAAGGTCTTTTGAAGGCTGTCCCGTGCACTTTCATTGCCGGTACTCCAGCTTTAAGTGAATACACTATTCAGTGTACGTGAATTGTAGATGGCAATCATTGTGAATTGGAATATTTCCCACCAGTTTCACTGAATTGCACTGAAAGCTTCCTCTCTACTGTATGCTAGAACACTACGTAACGAAATAACACGATGTTACAGTGTTTCAGATAGACTTTAAATCTTCAGTACGATTTTTCAACCGTGATAATAATTTCGCGGTATTAGAGAGAATATCATTATTATCGCATTCTTAATTATTCCAAAACTGAGTGAGTTGGCTGCGTGTATAGCTGTTAGCTTGCATTCGAGGGGAAAGTGTGTTCGAAGCTCACTGGCTGTAGCCCTAAAGATAGCTTTCCGTGGTTTCCCATTTTCATACTAGGCAAATGCTGGGCGTTAAGCAGGCAGGAAGTGAAAAAGGAGCGAAATGTCGCTGAGAAATGGCTGGTAAATCCTGTTGAACAAAATTCCGACACATCGGCGTCTTTGAAAGTCGTAGTAGTTAATGGGGTGTAAGGCGAATAGGCTATTATTATTATTATTATTATTATTATTATTATTATTATTATTATTATTATTATTATTATTATTATTATTCAGTAAGAAACTCCTTAGGCTTTTAGAATGAACACTTATTACTTTCTCCTTTTTTGTAAACAGTGTAAAGGAAATACTTGATCTAATAGCGTGTTGCTGAAGTTTGTAACCTGCCGATGCTACTTGAAGCCAGCTCTATAATCCACCAGTACATCTAGTTCGTGAGCGCGGCCTGGCTGTATATGAACTGTGCTTTATACGGCCACTAATAAAGAACGTGTGTGTGTAGCAAGGAATTCCATGGATAGAGATCAGTGCCATGAAATTCTTTTTAAAGGTTGTAGTTTATTGCAGCGCGTTGCCTAGCTACTAACTGTTTCGCTATATGTGATCGATCACTGATCAACCTACTGCGAAACGACTTGCTTCTCGTTCCCCCGCCCCGCTCAAGAATTTTATTGGAAGAAGCTGTCCGCATTTATACTCCCTAAAAAATTGTCTTGCAAGTCGAACAAGTGTGGCTGTTATTCGACCCTTCAGTTTGGTACAGATTTCTAAGGTCTGAAATAGTCTTCGCATTACATTTGCGTGACATGAAGCTGTTTGTTGCGTGCAAATGACGACAAGCCACGGGTGACTAATCTACAGAATTCCTGAGTTGACATATTTAATGTTAAACGTAAATAAACAAAATATACTGTTTTAGAACGCAGAAACTACATTCCGTAGATGAAAAAGGAAAGGAAAACCTCCAGCATAATTTAATGTGGTTACGATAATAAGTCCTGTCTGGCATAAAAGCATATTACATACATTCGTGTTTGTTAGTCACATTAATGAAAAAATATTGTAATAAAAATAAGTAGTAAGTGGCAAACATCAAAATTTGACCTACATTATAATGTAACATATTTATTGACAGAGCAAGGTTACATAATAACGCATATTTTATCACATTGGAATACCTTAAATCAAACAGCTTTTACATAAAACATCACGAAAATCGAGTCTTTCACCTTTATCAAATGAGGAAACAGTTTATCATCTTGTTCATAGCCCAACAGGAGATCAGAACATTCTCCATCATCCGAGTCTTTCAGTTGCTTATACAAGGACTGGTGGAATATGCTGGCACAAATCCTATACATTTTCTCCTCTGTTTGTGTTGTACTATTTAGGACAACTGTGGCATTTATATTTTTCCTTTTACTGACCGACTTGGGTCAAAATATCAAAATGAATAGGCCTCGTTCAAAGTTTTACATTTTTAGTACTCGAGAATTTTCCTTTTCATTTCGAAGCGGAGTAATACATTTTAAACAACTCAACGTTCTTGCTATTTGTCAAAGATTTCCTGTTTACTTCCTTCTTTAGTGCGTTTGTGTTGAAAAAAAGTTATTGTTTAACATCTCTATGACCTGAATTTTCGGCTTCTTCACATTGGCCTTCGCGGTTACTTCAACCGAGTATTTAGGTGTACACGTCTCTGGGTACAATTGTTTAGCTTACTCTATTACAGCAAAGTCTGGGTGGGGGCCAATAATTCTAATTCCCTCGTCTTTGCCAGCATGTTAGTGGCTGCTTGGTCTAGAACGTACTCTGGATCTCTAACCCTGTTATATCTGCCAGAATGCCTTGCTCGTACGTAAACTAAATCGACATTTGTGGCTTAACATATTTTTTCTCTAGTAGGTTTATGAGCTTATTAATTTCCGACTCGAAGAAAAATAATACACTTCTCAAGAAGAAATTTGGTTACATATTTGTATGTTCCTAACTACATTGATGAATGTAGCGTACCTGATTCTTACTCGGAGTCGTTGGGTTAGATTTTTTGCACACCATGAATTTTAATTGTCTCGTGTCGCTAGATTTACCTGCACGTAAAAACTCCTTGGGGGGGGGGGGGGAATTCCAGCACCTCAGCGTCTCCGATAACTGTATGAGCAGTTAATGGGACGTAAAACCAATTAAAAAAGTCTCGTGGAATTCGGCTTGCTTTGTTTCTTCTATCAACAGATGGTAGATAGGCTGCCGTGTGGTGTCGTCATTTCGGATGTCAGTATGGTGTTATACCGTATTTCTTGATTGTTGTGATCATTTATAACACATCCTCTGAATGTCTTGATGGCGAAGTAACCGAGATTGTTCGCGCGTAATCCCACCAATTCCGCAACAGCTGGGTTGTCACGGTGGATACCTCGGGTCACGGAAAGATGCTGCTTGCACACCGTATATTTATTTACTTCCTGTTTGAGTAATGGTGGCAGCAACGTTACTTCGGCCTTTACGTCTAGTTCACATAAGTTTAAGTTCTTAACACTGTAGCGATCATGACGGAATAAGTGGATACCGTATATGAAAGTGTATTTTCTCAGTATCTTGTTCTGATCCTCGTTCACAGGCCGGCTCAATAATGACAAAAGGAAAACCTTGATTAAATGAAAAGTAATTCATGAACCAAAAGGATTTACGAGTTCTTGCACTTATTGCTCAAATAATGTTGGTGGGAGCACAATTTCTGCATTTTGTTCGTTGTGCATCTTCATGAAATATTAAGTGTATTTTCGTATAATTCAACCCGATAGCTGCTGTTGAGATTTTAATACTAATGCAATTTGAACTATATGCATGGCAGTAAATTTTGCATAATCTATGAAACAGGGTTCAGTATAGATAACATTATAGTACCATGCTATTATTTGGAAGTGTAAATATAGACGTAGAATAACCACTAACAACAACAACGTATTCCTGCGACGGTACTTTCGAAGTATCCAAACCGAAACGACTACTTACGTCGCCGTAAGATGCAGCCACATTACCTCAGAGTTTAACGAGATGCCTTAAAGGCAGGGCGTGTTTACAGCTTTGCAAGTCGCCGTATAGTTGAATTGCTGCTTGGTATTTATGGTAGACGATCGGCAAAAAAAGAAAAGTGAGAGGAGGTAGTATTCGACATATTTAGAGCTCTCCAACTGCACATAGTTAGTAAAAGTCGCCAACAGATCCTCAGTTGCAAAAAGCAAACAAGCTAGCTGGCTCGTATGTGGATGTTGTGATCATAGCTTCAATTTTGTGTTTTAAGTGGAATCTCAACCACAGGGACGTACATTTTTATTTGAAAAAAAAATTCATTGGTGGGATTCGAGCCGCGGCTGACTTGGTGAGAAGCCAGGAACCATTCCACTCAGCTATCGCGTCCTCCTCATCAGTTACTTCTATATGATGATCCTGTGACGAATTTAAGACCTTGTTTGAACTATGAAAGTTAATTTTATTTTCCTATTTGTGCTGTAGAATTCTATCACAGTCTGCCACTACACAGAGTACCTTGGAGAAATCGGCAGCATTAGAGTTGATGGCTCTTTTTCAGAGAGCTCATCCTGGATAAGTTTACATTTCGTGTTTAAGATCTTTGTAGGTAAAAGGATGTTTAACACATTTATTATTATTATTATTATTATTATTATTATTATTATTATTATTATTATTATTATTATTATTATTATTATTATTAATTATATCGAACCAACCATCCCATAGATAACATTTCATTTTCATGTGCATTAATTGCAAACAATGTAAATAGCAGCTGTTTGTAGTCATAAAAATATCCAACGAGAAATTGTTTGCATAAATTTATTTTTCAAACAATTGCATAAAGGGCGAATGCAGAGTGGGCTTCGGCCTACAGGTGGCCATGGCTGGTCCGTGGTTCGACGGCTCTGCATTCGGGAGACGGAGAGGGGCTGGTCCTCATCGTCGGCTGTCCTGAGAATGGTTTTCCATGGTTTTTCATTCTCCTACACTAAGGCGAATGCCGGGACAGTTCCTAGTATAGACCACGGCCGCCAACCCTCTCACCTTTTCCGCACATTTCCTTCACCGTAGCAAATCTCCCTGGCCTCATGGACGGCGTTACCGCTAGGAGGCCCGCCGTCCCCTTCAGGGACGGAATGTAAACGTTTCAGTAGTAGTAGTTCGCATAAAATTAGTTATTTTTTATTTACTCGTAGACTTCTTGGTTGAATGTCAGCGTAGTTGCCTTCACTTCAGAAGGCCCCGCGTTCGATTCCCGGTGGGGTCGGGGTTTTTAATTACGTAGATCGGGGGCTGGTTATTTGTGTTCGTCTTAAATAAAAGTCTTAATAATTTACATACAACACATCACACTACCATCCACCACAGAAACACACTATAATGAATACATCCCTTCTCATAGGGTTTGCGCCAGGAAATACATCCGGCTGTAAAACTGAGCTTATCGATATAATTCCATTGCCGTCCCTAAGTAAGTTTTTTTTTTTTGCGATTGGCTTTATGTCGCACCGACACAGAAAGGTCTTATGGCGACTATGGGACAGGAAAGGGCTAGGACTGGGAAGGAAGCCCCCGTGGCTTTAATTAAGGTACAGCCTCAGCATTTGCCTGGTGTGAAAATGGGAAACCACTGAAAACCATCTTCAGGGCTGCCGACAGTGGTGTTCGAACCCACTATCTCCTGAATACTGGATACTGGCCACACTTAAGCGACTGCAGCTATCGAGCTCGGTCCCGAAGAAGGAGTAGTAGTAGTAGTAGTAGTAGTAGTAGTTTGGTATTGACAAGAAAAGTACAAGCAAACTAAGTTGTAGGTGTACGGACGCTTGATATCGTTATCGTAGCTATGGGAACGCCAATTTTACGTGGAATCCAATGTCATGGACGCACTTTTTCATCGTACATATATCGCATTCAGTGGTCAAGTTTCAGACCATGCCCGCATTGTTTGTTAGAAGCCGGTGATTATGTCGCTCAGCTGCCAGGCTTATCGTACGAAACATACTTTTAATCGTTATTGAACCTAACTTCACGTAATGCAGTGGAACTAGGCAGGAATTTGAGCGGATGGAATTGACTCCGGGTTGGTCTCAGACTGTGAACATTCATGGAGAAATAATTGATATTTTAAGGGACCGAATTTTGATGTCGTCATTGTGCTGATTGTTGTTTTAGTGGGAAGGACAACCAATCAGTCTTCCCACCTTTTAGGTCATCAATATCTGTCCTGTCAATACCTGTCCAACAGTAGTGTTACGTTTTACAACCGAGTCGCAGTGAGCGAATCGTCCTTCCTGCATGCTACATCCCGTATTCTTGTATTTACAGAAAGCTTCCAATTGCCTAAAGATTACCACTGACATCCGATTTGGAAACAATTCTTGGGTTACCACACACTTAAGCACGCCAGTTATACTTCTTCCCATGACCATATGAGATTTTCTACTTCAAACTACCTTTTTAAAGGGAAACCCGAAATTCTATCTAGACTATTCAGACGACCGAGGCATGGAAAAATTAAATGAAATTAAAAAAATAAATTCGGAGATGTCACGATATTAGTAAATGGATGGTTCGTACATTATTTTTTCAACATTTTCTTATGCCGTTTTTATCTTCAGCCGACCCCGTGGTGTAGGGGTAGCGTGCCTGCCTCTTGCCCGGATTCGCAGGCAGGTCAGTACTTTTGTACGTGGATCTGAGAGCTGGTTCGAGGTCCACTCAGCTTACGCGATTAGAATTGAGGAGCTATCTGACGGTGAGATAGCGGCCCCGGTTTAGAAAGTCAAGAATAACGGCCGAGAGGATTCGTCGTGCTGACCACACGACACCTCGTAATCTGCAGGCCTTCGGGATGAGTAGCGGTCGCTTGATAGGTCAAGGCCCGTCAGGGCTGTAGTGCCATGGGGTTTAAAATATTAATTTCATGAATTGAGCCATTGCGCGCTACAAGTTGCCGTTATGTTGTTTACTATGTTACTAAGGCATACCGTTTCTGCTGTAGCAGTTGTATCGTTACAATCTTGCTCGGCTTTGCCACTGAATAGTCTCCCATTCATGACCTTGTTAGTGCATGAGTGCTAACGTCTAGCATGGGGACGAAGCCCTTTATTACTCTGTTACCCCCTTTTCTCGCCTCCCTGAACGCCCTTATCTTTCTGGAGGGTTTCCAATTCCAGCTTTGTTCGCAGAGCTTTGTTCTTGCCCCGTTTTGTTTGACGCAGTTGGAAATGATTTGGCGTACACGAAGTTTTAATAGACTCTGTTATGAAGCCAAATCAAATATAATTTAAGTTCAGTCCTATTAATTGGATCTAGCATACTTCCTGTTGTACACTGCGTAACATAGTGAAAGTATTATGCACGTTATGGGATTATACGATATTTACTGTGCTTTAAATATTTTAGATATTTAGATCTGCATGATGATGAAATTTCAAAATATATTTCTGTGAAAGATTACTTTTTTTGGAAAACATGCAATTTTCTCCATAAAGTTCTCTGGTTCTTCTTCCCGGCCTTTTTGCCAGTGACGTGTATTTGGCCCACTTTAACGGTCGATGTCATTCCTGACGCCAACCTGTTTGGAGGAATGCATTCACCATTCCCTCTTTCTCTGGTGGTTGGTAGCGTGGCGTGCTGTTAGTTACGTATTAAGACGAACACGAAAACCCAGTCCCTGAGTCAGAGGAACTAACCTTAAGCAGTAAAATAATCCCCAGCCCGGCCGGAGATCGAACTCGGGGCCCTCTGAACTGATGGCCGGTATGCTGGCCATTCAGCCAAGGAGCTGGACAATTGTCCTCAATAAAATTAACCCGTTAAAATACCTGAGGCACCTTTTGTTCCCAAATACCTCTGTCGCACAATACCAGAAACCCAAGTGTATGAGAATTTTAAACAGATTTTCATACCTTTTCTCCAGTGTCTGGGATTTCTCTACCCCAAATAAGTAGTGCTCTACTCGGCGAGCTTCGTTTCGTTGCTGCTGGACATGTTCGAGTCGTTTTTGTGGAGCTCCGTTGTGTTAGACAACCTCTTCTTCTGATCTGTTGCACGGGAAGTCGTCGAACGACGTTCCAGGCGCACGAAGCTTTCTTATATCGGTTATGTGAAGCAGTTGCCACACTTCGATCTAGGACTAATAACTTATTGTCACACTATCACTGTCGCATAATATTTTGATACCGGTCATTAAGGACTCAAGCTTATCTTAACTTCTCACCAAGGCGACCACGGTTCTACTCTCGACTGGTACATGTGGGTCTTTCGACATTGAAATGTAGGTTTCTGCGGCAGGAGTTCCACTTTGGTCCTCTAGCTTATCAGAAGATTAACGATCACTTTAAACTAAAGCTTCCTTGATGAATCTATGAGAGTGGTATCGGTGCTGGCGTTTGATATGATTACATCTTGTCGTATACCTATATTACGTACAGCTCATGGTTGAATGGTCAGCGTAGCAGCCTCGGTTTAGTGGACCCGGGGTTCGATTCCCGGCTGGGCTGGGGATGTTAACTGCATGTGGTTAATTACTCCGGTTCGGGATTAGGTGTTTGTGTTAGTCTTAATACGCATAACTTCATCTACACACAGTCTGGTTCTATGGTTGAGCAGTCAACGTCTTGACCTCCGAGCCTCGGGGGATTGGGTACGATTCCCGGTCGGGTCGTGGGATTCTAATCGTGAACGGTTATTCTCTTGGCTCAGGGACTGTGTATTTGTCTGCCCCGACATTCCTGCAATTGACACACCACAAACATTACCTCCACCATGCAAACTGTAACGGTTCAAATCCCGTTACAAGATGATATCTGTATTTTTATTATTGTATGATTTTATCTGTATTTTATTATTATTATTATTATTATTATTATTATTATTATTATTATTATTATTATTATTATTATTATTATTATTATGTCAGTATTATTATTATGTTATCTGTGATATTGTACTATTATTGTAATTATCCGTTTTATTCAATTTTGCAATTGCCTGTTGCTTGCAAGATTGCACTTAGATGTATACACATATACGTATGTGTAGTATAACACTCAATACCTGTACAGTGAGAATTGTTGTATACATCAGAGATTGGAAGTGACGTTGTTATATTGCGACACCACTGGCGATTCTGCCAAGTCATCGCCGCGCCTTGGCTATGTCATCGTATTTATTTAGATATGCGCGCATCGACTCGTCGCCGCAGGGCTATTTCACCACTGGATGTAATATCTGTCGCGTAGGTGGGAGTATGTCATTGTTATTTCTGGAGATTACGTAGCTGTGTCAACCAACGTCTATAAAAGGTGGATGCACATTGTAGCGTCAGTCATTACTTATACGGATGCAGTACAGTGAAGTAGTCTACTAGATCAAGAGGCCTTAGTTGGCCAGTGAACGAGAGATGGTGAAGACTCAGTGAGCCATTATTGGTCATTGAGAGAGTGAGACCAAATGGTTGGTCCGTCACTTAGTGGAAGACGCGGACGCAAGGCTTACCAAGGAGTCAGAGAGGGCAACCCTGGACCTGCCAAGAGGTCATACCATATTGACTTACAAAGAAGTCAGATGATATGGAGAAGAAGCAGTCGCAAGGATGTATCCCCACGTTAGGCGTGACACATCTACAGTAAACACCAGAGCAATGGATTACGTCGTAATTACACTAAAAGTGTTGAAGGTACAGTCAAGTGAATCAGTGAGGGAAATATTTCGTATAAATTGTTAAATGTCCGGTCAAGAAGAATTCAAATTCATGCCTAGTTTCTTTTAGTTGCAATGTCATAATTTCATATTCTCATCTGTTTTATCGCAACAAGACTCACTATTTTTTGATATATTATTTAAAGAATATATATTGTTCTATCAAACGAATTCAGAGTTTCATTTCATTGACAATAAAATATCTTAACCTCAAAATTAATGGGGAAACCGAACGCCAATCTCCTTTTCCCAGAACTTATATGGTATGTTGTCAAAAGTAAGCTTATTACCCCACACCCTAGAGATGGTCAAGAGTCTCATTCTATTATTGCTGTACTGAGTGACAGCTGGCGCCCTTCAAATAACGTATGTGTAAGTAAGCAGGTAACTGGTAAGTATGAGTACAAGGTTCGACAAGTGTGTAATTTATTTAATGAATGTTAATTTTCAGATTTTCCATTTTAAATGAAGATATTCAGATTTTTCAACTTAATCCAGATAAATATGTTTGTAAATTCAGTCAGACAGTTAGGAAGTTCTCATTTTGGCCCCGCAACGTGGTGCTCGAATAAATTCAGAATTTGTTCTGAATGACAGCATATCATAGGTTCATTTTGGGAGGAGTGTGCGTATTTAAGCCAACGGAAATTATTACCGGTAAATGTCAGGAGTGTAACTTTGTGATATATATTTGTATTTTGGGGATATGTCAAGGGATTTGAAGAGGAAAATTAATTTGAGATCGCGGACTATCACTAGTGAACCAAAGATGGACAAGGAAGACAATAACAAGTCATGTGACGACGAGGTCATTGTTTCTGCGGACATCCAAGGTGAAATTCAGAGTAGGGAGCAGGTGAATACGATGGAAGCTTCTGAGATAATTCAGGAAAGTGCAGAAATTGGGAAGCACGTTGAAACTCAAAACGAAGTCCCAGGGGGTAGGGAACGACAACTTCTTATTTTGTTGTTGGCCAAAATAAACGAGCTGTGTGAAAAGTTGGATATTAGGAACGAAAATAGTAAGAAAGAGATAAGTGATAAAACTGAACAAATGATTGGTAGTAGTAGTGAAAATAATAAGAAAGAGATGAAAGAATTAATTAGTTGTAATGAAAATGTTAATAAACATATTAACTCTGTGAGTAGCAAAATGGATCAATTAATTAGCAGCAATAACCAAAATTGTAATGTGATCATTAGTAAAATAGATTCTAAGATATTAGAGATAAATAATCAAACATCTAAGTCAACATGTAAGTTAGAAAGTAAGTCAAATGAAGAATGTGTTGAAATTGAAGGTGAAATGAAGTTGAATCGGAGCGATTTTCATACTCAAATTAAGCATGGTAAAGGAACTGGTACAGAGAATATCGTAGAATTAAGTGATAAAAGTTCTAGTAATCGGGAAGAATTTCATGAGGTAGTCGAGAAAAGATTGGACAAAATTTACAATGCAGTTAGGGAAGATACGAGGGAACAGATTAGTAGTAATGAACAAATTGAAAGCAAACTTGTGGAGGTCACTGAACTACGGAACGAACAGGAAACGCTATCACAGCAGGTAAGAGAAAGAGAGGAAGAATTGAAGGAAGAAGTGAGAATAGAGGAAGAGAATGCTGAGAGAGTAGCGGTAGAAGAAATTTTGAGTTGCCAGGAAGTGATACGGCAGGAATTTGAATTTGCAGGTGAGTCGGCTGGTGAGGTGGTAATAGTGAGTGGTTTGTTCAGTACGGATCGTGATTTAACCAAGTTTTCTGGAAAACAGTTTAATCCTATAGAGTTTGTGAAAATAGTTGAGAAAAGATTTGCAAGTAAGTTGAGGAATAATGTTATTGAATGGGAATACGTGGTGGAAATCTTGTCTAATGTTTTTATCGGTGAAAGTAAAATATGTTTTCGAGTGTACTGGGATAATATGTCTAATTTGGGAGAATTTAGAGAAAATTTCATTGACAGGCTTTGGAAGGAATGTGTGGAAGGGCGCGCGCGCGCGAGAGAGAGCGCATGATGTCTGGAGAAACTAGTATAGTAGAGAGAAGGGGAAAAATGTTAGCCGTGTATCAGAGAAGGGGTAATCATGATCCGCAGAGGATTAATAGTTGTGTTGAAAGTGATAGTGGTCGGAAGAGTAATCAGAGAGAATCGGGAGATGGGAGGCGTATGTATTTGAGTAATGAGAGAGAGGATCAGAAGAGTAATCAGAGAGAATCGGAAGATGGGAGGCATATGTATTTGAGTTATGAGAGAGAAGGTCAGAAGAGTAATCAGAGAGAATCGGAAGATGGGAGGCGTATGTATTTGAGTTGTGAAAGAGAGGGTCAGAGGAGTAATCGGAGAGAATCGGAAGATGGGAGGCGTACGGGTTTGAGTTATCAGAGAGACTATGATAGTCTTAATATGAATGTTATCCAGGTGTCGTTATCGAGTCAGAGTATTTCAGATTCACAGGGAATCGGGTAAGTTACCGGTAAATGGACAGGCTGAAGGTAGAAAATGAACAGGTATTTAGTATAAGTAGTTATGTAGTGAAAGTAGATTTAAGAGTAGTGTGATTGAGACCTAAGTAGTGTTAAGTGAGATATTTAAGTAATGACGTAGTCATAAATAATGAAGTAATTAATGGTAACAGTAAGTTAGACGTAAGAAGTGTTCTGTTAAGTGATGTAAGTACTTGTAATGCCGAGAATATGACGTAAGTAGTGAGGTAGTAACTCCGATGATGGAAATTGTGATATGAAGAAGGTAAGTGAAGGCACTATTAGATATTATAACAGCCGTTGGGTAAGTCAAAGTGAGTAAATAAAATGATAGCGGTACCAATCATAATTGAAGATAATTGTAAGTTTCAGCCATGCCTTGTTGTACCAGAACTTGTGTATTCAGTTGTTTTAGGAGCTAACTTGGTTGCAAATCATGGAAGTAGAATAGACTTTAATTTAGGTAGTGTGTGTTTGTTCTGGGAGGAAACTAGCAAAGAAGTACGTGTTAATTATGATGGTCTGAGGTAAGTGTGTTGGTGACGTGTGTTCTTGGAAATATATGAGAGGTAAGTGAAGTTGTTCCTAGTGAGAGGAAATGTTATGTTAGTGTGTGTTACGTGTCTATAACGACCTGTATCCGAGGGATAGTCGGTATGAGGCAGTGACGTGAGGTAATTTGAGTGAATTACAGGAGGAGTAATTGTGGTCGATGTTAGGTAAGCATCGAGATGTATTTAGTGGTGAGTGAGGAAGAACACGTATATGAACATAAATTTGTAGTACATGACCATAGATCGTTTGTGGGAGGTAAGTACCCCATTCAACTTAAAAATGCTAGTGGAGTCTAAGAACAAATAAACATTATGCTGGATTACGGAATAATTGAACCATCTTGTAGCCATAGTATTGATTCTTTTAATTATTGTTGCCAAGAAGGATGTGATTTATTGAGATATGTAATTTTACAAGGGCAAAATTGATTCAGTTTGCGTGACAGAGTGCTACTCAGAGTTCCATTTCATCATCTGCAAAGGCGGGAAATATGTCTAAATTCTTTCTTTTGTATCAGGGGTATTTCACTATTGTGAGCCGTATCGGGAAGTGTGCATATTCCTTAAAAGATCAGGAAGGGATATTGTCGGTATTTGTAGTATTATATATGTAAAGGAGTATTTCACGTGAGATTTGTTGAAATAAGAGTAAGATGATTAAATTCTGTGAGAAACTGGCAAAATAAAACTAACATCTGCGATATGCGTGTGAACCAAGTGTCGTATTGGTGTATTGGAAGAATAAGTGCTACATTGTCATGTACTGTGTGACAAATAAACGGAGAACAGGACATTGGACAGTTATCTGCGATAACAATATGCGAGAACAGTTCTCATATAAGTGATATTTCACAAAAAGTTTTGATATGTTAAAAAAAAAGAATGTAGTGTAATCATTTAAAATTATTTGTGTGTGTTAAATTAAGGGCTATGCTCTTGTGAATTGTATGAGAATGGGACACTGGACAGTTATCTACGATGACAATGTGCGAGAAGAATTCTCATATATGTGATGTATTATAAAATGTATGGATGCTGAAAAAGAAATTTATTGTTGTATACTCATTTAAAGTGTTTTCTGTGTCAGTGTTATATATATAATTTTGTTCATAAATCAATCGATTCTTTGTTCTTCGATTTATTTATGAGGGAGGCGAATTGTAACGGTTCAAATCCCGTTACAAGATGATATCTGTATTTTTATTATTGTATGATTTTATCTGTATTTTATTATTATTATTATTATTATTATTATTATTATTATTATTATTATTATTATTATTATGTCAGTATTATTATTATGTTATCTGTGATATTGTACTATTATTGTAATTATCCGTTTTATTCAATTTTGCAATTGCCTGTTGCTTGCAAGATTGCACTTAGATGTATACACATATACGTATGTGTAGTATAACACTCAATACCTGTACAGTGAGAATTGTTGTATACGTCAGAGATTGGAAGTGACGTTGTTATATTGCGACACCACTGGCGATTCTGCCAAGTCATCGCCGCGCCTTGGCTATGTCATCGTATTTATTTAGATATGCGCGCATCGACTCGTCGCCGCAGGGCTATTTCACCACTGGATGTAATATCTGTCGCGTAGGTGGGAGTATGTCATTGTTATTTCTGGAGATTACGTAGCTGTGTCAACCAACGTCTATAAAAGGTGGATGCACATTGTAGCGTCAGTCATTACTTATACGGATGCAGTACAGTGAAGTAGTCTACTAGATCAAGAGGCCTTAGTTGGCCAGTGAACGAGAGATGGTGAAGACTCAGTGAGCCATTATTGGTCATTGAGAGAGTGAGACCAAATGGTTGGTCCGTCACTTAGTGGAAGACGCGGACGCAAGGCTTACCAAGGAGTCAGAGAGGGCAACCCTGGACCTGCCAAGAGGTCATACCATATTGACTTACAAAGAAGTCAGATGATATGGAGAAGAAGCAGTCGCAAGGATGTATCCCCACGTTAGGCGTGACACATCTACAGTAAACACCAGAGCAATGGATTACGTCGTAATTACACTAAAAGTGTTGAAGGTACAGTCAAGTGAATCAGTGAGGGAAATATTTCGTATAAATTGTTAAATGTCCGGTCAAGAAGAATTCAAATTCATGCCTAGTTTCTTTTAGTTGCAATGTCATAATTTCATATTCTCATCTGTTTTATCGCAACAAGACTCACTATTTTTTGATATATTATTTAAAGAATATATATTGTTCTATCAAACGAATTCAGAGTTTCATTTCATTGACAGTAAAATATCTTAACCTCAAAATTAATGGGGAAACCGAACGCCAATCTCCTTTTCCCAGAACTTATATGGTATGTTGTCAAAAGTAAGCTTATTACCCCACACCCTAGAGATGGTCAAGAGTCTCATTCTATTATTGCTGTACTGAGTGACAGCTGGCGCCCTTCAAATAACGTATGTGTAAGTAAGCAGGTAACTGGTAAGTATGAGTACAAGGTTCGACAAGTGTGTAATTTATTTAATGAATGTTAATTTTCAGATTTTCCATTTTAAATGAAGATATTCAGATTTTTCAACTTAATCCAGATAAATATGTTTGTAAATTCAGTCAGACAGTTAGGAAGTTCTCAAAACGTGCAGATCCCCATACATGTCATACATTACCCGCACGAAATAATAATAATAATAATAATAATAATAATAATAATAATAATGTAATATATAATATATATTAATTTATAATATATTATTATTATTATTATTATTATTATTATTATTATTATTATTAGTGTTCGCCTGCTTCATCATTGTTGTCGTTGTTATCTATATTTGCCGCTCTTGGTGTTCTTGATGTTGGGTTTGGCTGTTGCTTTCTTCTTGGTACCTTGACCTTTTCTGTTAGCCCAGTAATCCTTCATTTTCATACTGAACTCTATCTTGCGTTCCTCAGACCATTTCCTGGTCTCAGTGTGGTTTGCTTCTATAAAGGATGTTAGGAAGGGTCTGGTTTTGATAATTGAACGGTATTTACTTCTGTTAATTATTATGACATGATTAATAATTAAGTTCTCAGAGATCCTTCTCTACCTGCTGGATCCACAGCGATCCAGTGGCTTTAGCCTTGCTGGCTACTTTGAGATCTTATAGCACACCCTGTGGGAGTCCATTCTATACATGTGTCCGTAGAAATACATTCGTCTTCTTCTTATGGCATCTGTCAGGGTTTCTTGGTGTTGGTAGAGTTCACGGTTTAGTTTGTACCATCGCCTTCCATCTGATAGGATTCTTGGTCCTACTACCTTTCTAGGGATCTTCCTTTCTTGTACCCTTCGAGGGCTCTTTGTGGAGTCTTCTTAGTTGGAGATAGGCACTCTGCTGCGTAGAGGACTGACTGACTCTTGCATTATAGTATCTTAGTTTAACATCCATCGATAGATGTTTTGAAGCATACAGTTTCCTGCAGGAATGGTATGCCTTGTCTAGTTTGATTGTCCTCTGTCTGAGAGCAACCGTTGCACCAAGGTGTTGTGAAATCCACTTTCCAGTGTACTTAAGAGTTTATGCTCTCTTGACATGCTTGGTATCACTGACTCTCGTAGGTTTAGTGGCTTGGTAATGAACTCTGTCTTTCCGTTGTTGATCAGGAGACCTATTTTAGCCGCTATTGAGTGTAGTGTTCGCTGTTGCGTAGCAGCCTCCTGCATGTCGTTTGCTAGTAAGGTCAGGTCATCAGCAAAGGCCAGGCATGGGATCCTTTGGTTGTCTGCTTTCACCCCCGTTCTTAATCCGGTGTTCACTGGTTGGGATCTCGTCCATTCGTTGATGATCTTTTCCAGGACACAGTTAAATAATATGCATGAGATCCCGTCTCGTTGCCTCACCCCTGTTTTGATGGGCATGCTCTCCGAAGATCTCTCCTCTAAACTCTGTTTTGGAAGTTGTGTTTCGCAGGGTGGTTTGCATCAACCTATCGATTTTTCGTTATATCCTAGTTCCCTTCTGGTTTTGAAGAGAGCTGTTCTGAGTCATATGCCTTCAGGAAGTCGACGAAGGTAACTACCCACTGGCTGTTTTTTTTTTTTTTTTTTTTTTTGCTATGTTGGAGGATATAATCTGTGCGTTAAATGAGAATTTAAGAATGATCTTTCTCCACGACGACTAGCAGTAATTTTCTTCAGTTATAATATCCCGCCTGGTGGTTATGATCTGGATGGACACCGTGGCTAGCGGATTAGAGTTCCGTTGGTGAGAAACATTCACAATCAGAATGTTGGCCAGCAGCATAGGTGTTGTGTTGGTATACAATTTCTAATCACTAGATTGCATGGCAAAAACCTGGATTCAACGAAGTCAGGGCATATGACGTTCTTGATGGCGATTCGTCTGTCGTAATGGAAAAAGTTAAGCGTTGAGCGGACCCCTTGATGTTCTTCGACAAGAGTAGCAAATCTGCCGACATCGCGTTTCACCCTCTCCCTGTCTCATCATCCAGCATCCAGACGCGCATGTTGCTCATTGGCGTCAAATAGAAAGACCTGCACCAGGCGAGCTGAACATGTCCTCGGACACTCCCAGCACTAAAAGCCATACGGAAAATAAATACCACAGTTATGTTCTTTTAAAGATTTTTCTAAATCTCATTGTAATACTGGACTGTGACATCTTGGAAATCCCAGAGCATTTATCATAATCATAAGTTACATATGGTTACATATGCTGTCACTGATCCTTTTTTTTTTTGCTAGGGGCTTTACGTCGCACCGACACAGATAGGTCTTATGGCGACGATGGGACAGGAAAGGCCTAGGAGTTGGAAGGAAGCGGCCTTGGCCTTAATTAAGGTACAGCCCCAGCATTTGCCTGGTGTGAAAATGGGAAACCACGGAAAACCATTTTTAGGGCTGCCGATAGTGGGATTCGAACCTACTATCTCCCGGATGCAAGTCACTGATCCTACAATAGCATAGGTTGCAATACAGTACACACATAACAACGCTCAGCTGATAACCGGACTTCTCCAAAGACCCTAATGTAAATCAGCAAAAATTTACCTCAGATTCCCAAGTTGTTCTTGTTTCAATGGAAGTGTGTAAACTTGTTAATGTACGACTTTTACGAACGACGTGGTGACCGGCGATATGATAGCTGAGTGACAAGGTCACTGGCTTCTCACCAAGGCGACTGCGATTCGAATCCCGGATAATACATGTGAGATTTTTATGACGAACTATCATGTCTGTAAGGTGCAGATCGCACGTAAACTACATATCCCATAGCTACGGTCATTATTTTAATACCGGTACGTGAACATGCAATTGTGCATGCATTGTGGGTGGTCACATTATTTTCCCTCAAACGAACAAATACCCGTGGTACAACAGCCCATAGAGTCCTTGGTATGCCAAGATGGCTACTTCCTACAGATTTTGAATTGCCACGTGGTCAAAGTGCGGACATCCTCAGCCGTATTGCCGCCTCTCGTATCATACAGCTCTTCAGTTGGCGTCACGGCTGAGTGAACCTCGTACCAGCCCTCAGTCTAGAATGAAAACCCTTGGACTAGCCGGGTGTCAAACTTGGAGCCTCCGGGTAAGAGGGAGGCATGCTATCCCTACTCCACGGAGTTGGCATTACCCCTCGATTGACTGCTACAAAATCAATCGAGTCATGTTTATTAGACTGGCTTCATAAAATTCATCACAGACCCAAGAATCGAATCGAGGATTTCAGTCATCAGTCCTTTACTGTATCCTACATTAGATAGTTGGCCGGTTTTAGGTAGTATATTACAATGGTGTGATGAAACTTGTTCTTCTACGTCAGTATTTTTCACTTTCAAGGAATGAAATGAAATGAAATGAAATGGCATATGGCTTTTAGTGCCGGGAGTGTCTGTGGACAAGCTCGGCTCGCCATATGCAAGTCTTTCGATTTGACTCCCGTAGGTGACCTGCGTGTCGTGATGAGGATAAAATGATAATGAAGACGACACACACACCCAGTCCCCGTGTCAGCGAAATTAACCAATAATGGTTAAAATTCCTGACCCTGCCGGGAATCGAACCCGGGACCCCTGTGACCAAAGGCCAGCACGCTAACCATTTAGCCATGGAGCCGGACACTTTCAAGGAATATTCTCTCTTATTGGACATTCGTAATTTATTCTGGAAGTGGCAGTTGATATTGAAATGTTCTACACGGAGAGGCAGCGAAAAACACCGTGCAGGCGACGTCGGGAGAACAGGATTGCGCTCAATCTGTTGCTTGACTGTACCAGCGTGGGCGGCTGGTCGTTCTGTTTCTTTACGGTAGGCCTGAATAATTAGTTCAGAGGTAGGAATGAATGAAGCTGAAAGCTAACGTAGATCTTACCTTTTATCAAAGGAGGCGTTGAAATTGATTTCCATCGTCCTCGATTCAAACATTGCATTCAGAAACACTTATTTCACGTTTTCTTACAGTTCGCTTTACGCTGCACCGACAGATAGGTCTTACAGCGACGATAGGATAGGAAAGGGTTAGGAGGGGGAAGGAAGCGGTAGTGGTCCTAACTAAGGTACAGTCGATTTGCCTGGTGTGAAAATGAGAAACTACGGAAAACAGTTTCCAGGGCTGCCGACAGTGGGATTTCCCATTTTCACACCAGGCATAAGACCTATCTGTCGGTGCGACGTAAAACCAGTTGTAAAAAAGCAAAGTATTTTCCAAAGCCTCTCCCTGTAGTTCATTTTTCTCTCATTTTGTCCCGACATGAAGCCGGCGTATTTGGGCTCGGGAAACCAGCGCTCTTACAGAGGACCTACGAATCTGTCTTAAAACAATTGTAAAATTTATCCGAGACCATTCCACTCATACGTAAATATTTTCTCACGGAAATCCATCATCAGGGTTGCCGAAGGGATTAGAATCCATCTCCCCAATGCAAGCTCATAGCTGTGCAGTCCTAACCGCACGACCAACTCGCAGAAATTGACCATACCCTTTCTACTCTATTCGTAATAATTTCGTCCTTTTCGAAGAATGAAATGATCAAAAAGCAAGCAATCTTTTAGTCTTACATGACTGTTGATATCGTGATCACAGCCGCGGAACCTCGAGTTTTACGGTGGAATCCGAACCAAGGAACATTATTTTTTAATTTTAAAAATCTGCGTACATTAACCGGGTTTTGAACTGTGTCCACCTTGGTAAGAAGCCGGTGATGATTCTTCTCGACTACTACGCCCCCTCTCCCCCACCTATGAAGGGACTGTGTAGGCTACAAGTACTTTCCTTCACACTATACTATGAAGTGATTTGTAGTAATTTATCATTACTAGGGACCTTATGTACAAAGAAGGTGTATGGCCCCTGAAAAATATATCTTTGCGTCAAGTGGTTCTGGAGTTTTACGAAGTCGATTAGTAGTTGCCTTCCTGCTCTCAAGATAGTAAGTTCGATCCTGGCCGAGTTCGGTGGGATTTGAGGGTATTTAAATGCGAAAATTTCGCGTCATTGCTTCCGGCACATTAACGAACTTCTTCAGGACAACATTTCAACAACCCAGTATTTCTTAAAATGTATAGTAATTACAAGGCGTTCAACAAATAACATTATTATAACTTTTTAGTACTAAACATTCGACGGTTGCTTTTGCTTGAATTGTTACACCACAATTACTTATTTGACTTGACTTGCCCTCTGACCCCTCTCGGAGCAAAGGCCTGCAGCGAAGTTCCTCCACTGATCTCGTCTCCTGGCTAGTGTCTACAGGTCTGCCCGGGATTTGTCAGCCTCCCTCTTCTCTTCCTCCTCCTAACGGACCACGCTCAGTTCCAAGATGTCGACATCGTAGTTGGTCGTCTCTGAACAGACCTGCTTAAGTTTTCGTCTTTGTCGGAGGGTTCTTAGCAGATTCGATCCTGGCTCAGTCCTGTGGTATCTGAAGGCGCTCAAATACATCAGCCTCGTGTCGGTAGATTTACTAGCACGTAAAAACTCCTGCGGGACTAAATTACGGCACCTCGGCGTCTCCGAACACCGTAAAAGTAGTCGGTGCGACGTAAAGCCAATGACATTATTAGCAAGGTTCTTACGTTCCAGCATCCGATTTTAGTAACAATTTTCATGCCAAAAATTGTCCATTGTTTATCAGAGGGTTTCGTTTCTTTGTTGCAGTGTCTGTAATAATGTTTTCTCGGGGATGCGAATTACTGGCCCATAGATCCCATAGAACATCGAAGGGAATGCCGCCTCCTAGCCGTCTGAGCCCACCTTTTGGATGCTTCACGGTTTGGTGCTTATCGCTACTTCATTTGAGGTTCCATCAGGATTCTACCACAGGCTTAGGACCGGCTATGGCTGCGTTACACTCACGATAGTGCATAAAAATGTTATATATCCAAAGAATAATGGAGTCTCTCTAAAGTAGCGTCACATGGGCTGGGCCATTCAGAGGTATGCGAAAAACAATCCTAAATTGCAGAAGACGAACGTTTTGTATGAATCTATTTTCTTTGTTACGAATATTGAAAAAAATTAAAGAAAACTTTTGGTGTTCAGTTGTTTTTCTCCCATCGCATTACCGCCATCATAGCATAACGATTCTCGTTATTAGTTGACGTCCTTGGAGATCTGACTTTGATTCCCGGTACTGTCAGAGATTTAAGAATGGCAGGAGAAATGGGTATTTGGTTTATAAGGTACATGCATCTCACCTCTGTTGAGTGTGTACCTGAAAAGAACTCGGAGTACGAGGACACGAGCATACTTTACACCTCATTTCTACTACTGTACCTTAAGATAGGCACTGATCAAAAGAATAAATACTTAAAAAAAAACACCTACTATTGTACTCTTGTACAACTTATAGAAATCGGTTTGAAAGGGATACTCGAATGCGAAAAGGTGATCCAAACAAGCTAAGTGCAACTGGAAATAGTTCTAGAGATGCTACAAACACCCTTCTACACTACGGCATGTTGTGAAATGTTCAGTGTATTCATTTCTAACTATCGATGCTAAAACGAGCAGAAAACGCTGCATCCCCTTGTTAGAGTACTATAACCTACAGTATGAATCATTTCCTGTGTCGCGGTTAGAGGTCTATCATGCGTGTTGCTATAATTACACTGGAGTCGACAGAGAAGTGCGAATGTGGTCTGACGGGAGCACAGATGCTATCAACACGCGCGTCAGAGCGGAGAAACTAGGAGGATTGCATTGTACAGTAAGCATTGTTTCTATATGGCTACATACCCGTGCCCCGTGGAGAGATCAAGGAAGCCATAGTCCAGTGGGTCAACCTTAGGCCATGGAGATCTCTAGCTGCTAACCCTAGTGGGCCGTTACTCACTCTCCGCAATGTTTTCTTACGGGTTTCTTCTTCTTGTCCTCCTTCCGTTTTTCCTGTACCCTGGCGAGATTGTGTTGCATAAATGGACTTCACTGTATTTTGCGGCTGGATTCTGTGTTGAGGGATATCTATTCACTATTGCGTGTTTGTGGTGTGGTGTAGTGTAGTGTATTTTGTGTGTGTGTGTCTATATGAAAATCCGTGTAATGAGTCAAATATAATAACATATAATAATAATAATATAGATATAAGGAGTTGGTGGGTTCGAACCTCTGAAGATCTTCCATAGTTATCCATTTTCATACCAGGTGAATGCTAGGACTACAGTGGCATAGCCAGGATCGGCTGAGGGGTGTGGGGGTTATAGTAAAAAAGAAATCATGGTAGAACATAATGAAGGTGCTTGTGCGTGAGTGGTGCACGCATACAAGACTTATCATTATAAGGACACTGATACAAGTGAATTATGTTGATATTCAGGTTGCAGTACCGATACACTACAAAATCTTACATTAAAATACAGATCAAGAACAATACGATCAAGGTCAAAAGTTTTTTTTTTTTTTTGCTAGTGGCTTTACGTCGAACCGACACAGATAGGTATTATGGCGACGATGGGACAGGAAAGGCCTAGGAATTGGAAGGAAGCGGCCGTGGCCTTAATTTGCCTAGTGTGAAAATGGGAAACCGCGGAAAACCATCTTCAGGGCTGCCTGTTCAGTTTACAATCTAAAATACAACTTTCGAGGCTTCTTAGAAAATAGATTCAACAGATCTGTTGGTTCGACAATTATGTCTCTGAATGTTTATTTAGTACATTGTTAGTTTCTGTTTATTTTATTTTTGTAATTTCGGTGGGGGGGGGGGAGTCCGCTAACCCCCAGTAACCCCTCCCCCGATTGGCTACGCCCCTGTAGGAGTGCACCATGGTTAAGACCCCTGTCGCCATCCAACCAGCCCTAGCCCCATCCGATCCCTACGTTGCACAAATTCTGATTGTATTGGTGCCACGTTCAACAAGAAATAAACAAAAATAAACACCGCTGCTGTCGTGGCTGCGAGTTAACATAGTAGTTCCCCGCCCGGTGGACACTCAGCTCTGCGACGATATTGTTGATTTTAAGGATGGACCAGGGCGTACTCAGTCCTGAAAACACAAATTGAAAAGTTCTAATAATAATGTTATTTGCTTCACGTCCCTTTAACTACTTTTCAAGGTCTTCGGAGACGCCGAGGTGCCAGAATTTAGTCCCGCAGGAGTTCTTTTACGTGCCAGTAAATCTACCGACACGGGGCTGTCTTATTTGAGCACCTTCAAATACCACCGGACTGAGCCAGGATCGAACCTGCCAAGTTGGGGTTAGAAAGCCAGCGCCTTAACCGTCTGAGCCACTCAGCCCGGTAAATTGAAAAGTAAAGTGGGTTTGCTCTTGATAAATGCAGTCTAGGAAAGATACACTATTACTCCATGAACAGAGGTTTTGACACGTATTTAAGTTTACAGCGAGTGGAAGAGATTTCATGGCAAAGAGGTTATGCTGAGGAAGGTCAATTTCCAAATAAATGAGCTGCATAATATCTTCAAAAGAACCAAGATGTGGCCAGTAAAGCGGAAAATACATTACCATTGAAACACTATTTACGTCAAGCTGGTTAGTTCATTTGTGCCGGGCTGGGTGGCTCAGTTGGTAGAGTGCTGGCCTTTGGAGCTCAGGTTGGTGAGTTCGATTCGAGCTCAGGCCAGTGGTATTTGAGGGTGCTCAAATACGTCGGCCTCGTGTCGGTAGATTTCCTGGCACATTAAAGAACTCCTGCGGGACAAATTCAGGTGCATCGGCGTTTCCGAAAACCGTAAAAGTAGTTAGTGGGACGTAAAGCCAATAACATTATTATAATTTTGTGTTGAAGATATGACGGTAGGATTGATATGACAGAGGGTAGGCTGAATTGCTTTCCAGGCACGCGGCATGGAGCTTTTTCACAGTCAGTTATTCTGGTAGATGAATGCGCTTGCTCTCTTCGAGACTATAGTGCGATGTCCTGCCCTTCAGTGAATGAATATGAGAGTAAATGGCATGTAAAGTTTGCTGGGTTTATTTATGTTAAGAGTGCCTCCCACGTTCATATTCACCAACATAACCTATCTGTGTTAATTTTGACTAATTTATTTGAACACGTCTTCTTGTTATAGGCCTACTATGAAATGATAGAAAAGCTGTATAGCAAACAGGTACGGCAGTAAGATCATCATCTCTGAGAATACGTACTTAATGGCATGTAAAACCAGTAGCATTATTATTAGTTCGTTTGTTGAAATGAAGTCGAGATCCTACTTGACGAATTCATTGCTTCTTGTAGGCACCTGACGAATGTTACAGAATCTTGTGTAGAAGAGTTTCTTTTTTCATTGATCATTTTTTTTAGTCAGTCCAACTGTTTTTTGCTGGTTCTGTTGATAGTTTGGTTTGGATTTAACACTCTTTAGATTCCTTTTTTATGTTGGTGGCTAAATTGATATGAACTCCTGGAGTACCATCTATAGTTGAGAGATGATTACGCTCACAGGCGGTTAGTAGTAGTAGTAGTAGTAGTAGTAGTAGTAGTAGTATATAGTATACATTACATCCACCTTAAACTGCTGGTAGATGTAACAAGAATCAGAAACTGGAATATTATTCTCACAGGATTTATTCAACATACTAACGCTGGTCGATAACATTTAAGCACCCTCTGATATCCACTGACTGCCCCAGGAGTCGATCTCGTGACCCTGACACAGTCTACTTTGCACGAAATTTCGCCGAATTCATAACGGATCGCCTGTCTAACCGGTCTTCTGTCTGAACAGAACACTGTGCAGGGCGATCAGGGAACGACTCTATTCAACTGGGTAAGTGTAGAATGCGGCGCGGAGCTCCTACTTTTTCGCCGCCTGTTGGGCGATCTATGGTGGTGGTGGTGGTGGTGGTGATTTGACGTAGAATATGTCTAAGTTTCGTTCCAGTACTGGATCCCTCGGTAAAACTCCGCGTCCCAAGAAAGTGTGCACCAGACTTCTTTCAATAATTTCGAAACGATAAAAATGAACAGAAATATAATGGCGAACATGTACTTTTTTGTGGTGGTATCGGAGTTCGGTGCAGTAAAATGAGTATAACTCGGGATTGCGACATGATAGCATGCACAAGTCCAAGATGTAGGAGGCTAGATGTATGAAAGCCTATATACACTCAGTCACAAAAAATTTGGTCGGC
Organism: Anabrus simplex; assembly: GCF_040414725.1. NCBI lineage: Eukaryota > Metazoa > Arthropoda > Insecta > Orthoptera > Tettigoniidae > Anabrus > Anabrus simplex. Next base: position 927,511,849 of record NC_090265.1, on the reverse strand, counting down.
AAAGAGATACTTAAATATATTCGTAAACCGCCGATAGTCGGTGGCCCAAAATACGATACTTAGAATCCTACGACATACACAATATATTCATCCTATTTCTAACAAGACGATTTTGAAAGAAATTCATTTTGCGACGGTCACTTTGTGTGCCGTTGAGAGTAGCTATCCAGCATTTACACACACACACACACACACACACACACACACACACACACACACACACACACACACACACACACACACTTATACTCGACAATGAATTGCAACACTTAACTCATTACTGGCTGTTTATAAAAGTTTCTTGTCCTCAAAGTGATCTTCGGCTGGCAGTCTTTACCTGGAATGGGCGGTTCTTCCGCAATCTTGTCTGACACGTTTCACCTCTCACTTTCACTTCGCTGCATACGCGCCAGTCATTTCGCACAGCATTTCCATGTACCCAGGTATACGTCCGTTGGCTATCACTGCGCATGACTGCTTTACACTAGGTTCGACTCCAGACAAGGCCGAAAACTTCCACAGTCAATTCACATGATTGCTACACACACTTAACTCTCAGCTCACGACTCATAACTGACTACTCAGCACAACACGACAATAAGACAACACTAGAACGGAACAAAACAAAACAGTAACAACTTTTTGTTTGTTGTTGTTTAAAGGAGCCTAACAGCGAAGGTCATCGGCAATAACTTTTTAGACGAGCCTGTTTTCATATACCAGGTGACGAAGTTCTACGTAGTATCTTCGGGGTGTGGCCAGGATACGAGTCTTTTCTAGTTTCGCCTTCCAGAACATCTACGAAGACACCGGATGAAACGGAGAAAAGAAGTCGAGGTCGTCACGTACCCGTAGACGGGCTGGTAGCTCCCCAGCTTGACTCTCGTATACCTTCTTGGAAGTACCGAAGGGGTCTTCAAGAGGGCTGAGAGTTGCATTACCATGTAACAGTATGTTTATTGTGGGTTTCCACAAGCTTTACATCTATACGGGAGGTGAATTGTATTTTGACAATTAAAATTAAGTCTGATAAAATATTAAGTGCGAGGAACATACAATACCATGTCTTTTTTTAGCGACTAAACGTAAGAAAGCAGAGTCGGCCGAGCGCTTGAGCCGCAACCGAGTACGTCTTAACTTACTGCCCCCATCTAGCCTATGGAGATAGATACGTCCGAAAATAGAAAAGATGTAATCGAGTCGCTGGAGATGAGTGATTTCACAAACATTCGTAAAATGAGAGGGTAGCCATCCAACAATCGTGCGACTTATTCCACGCCCAAAAGGCTTATGGCCGTGCTTCGACACAGTCCCCGTCTATTTTTAAGAAGAGAAGAACAACTAGGCAAACATCCCCTCAACTGTAATCAGAAGAAAAAATTGAACGAGGTCCGACCCTCATTTAGTGAAAGCATCGGCAAAAGAAAACCCGGTAGGGCCTGCCGAGATCTTTCAAACCTATCAAGAGTAATGCCACCAGGGTCTGAAGATGTCAGGTAGGAGAGGTGAAGTACTGTAAGTTGAAACAATCTCAAACTCATCTAGGGACAAATCTACAGTTGAGAGTTCCTTATTTTGTCCTTCCTCTGTCACACGTTTTTGTAATGCATAGACTGGTATAGTACTTTCAACCGAGACGTTCTACTTTGCATTTGGTTGAAATGATACCGCTCCTGCGACGTGTGTTGTACGATTTGACTATACCTCTAATATCCTGTTTCCCTCTGAAGGATAAGAGCGTAAGCTCAAGCCGTATTAAGTCCTCTAGCTGCAGTGCTACCTCGCATCCAAATCATGAAAGAGTGATGAAGATGCAGGGGCATCAGAAACAGTCTCTGGAAGAGCCGTAAATTATATAATAATAATGTTATTTGCTTTACGTCCCACTAACTACTTTTACGGTCTTCGGAGACGCCGAGCCGTACATTAAAGATGTGTGAGACGGTAGTGATGGGTTTAAGATTTGTAGCGTTGTAGATCAGTACCATGCACATATATCACTGTTACTGCAGTGTTTCGAGATAATAGACGAACAGCTAATCTGTTGGAAAAGATGGGGGTGTTTTAAGTTTTCAGTGGAAGCAGAAGGAACTAATCGAAGATCGAAGGTATCTATAAAAACTGCGTGAAAAACTCCATAGATCTCGTAAACCCATACTATCGGGGTGAGAAAGGAGCAAGAATTTGAACAATGGAGGTCGGTAGGAAATATGAAAGTGAGGAGTCTAGCACAAGTAAATGGAAGCAACGTGCCAGAAACAGGTACAGGCCTCATGTGGACTGGAAACCGAAGTTGACTAATCGGATTCTGACTGCTGTCTACTGTCTTCGACTGTCCTCGATGAGATTTTCTATTACTGTTTCTATTACTGCAATTTTTTTTCTTAAGGTTCAGGATATGAAGTTTCCGTACATACCTTCTGATTATAGCTGTAAAGAATACAGATGAGACAGCACAGCAATGCAGATATTCAGATAAGTTTCATACAGACTATTAATACGCGATACTAATGACCAAGATAGTCAGACTCCTTGGCTGAATGATCAACGTTGAGGCCTTCGGGTCAGAGAGTCCCTGGTTCATTTGCCGAGCCGGGGTTTTTAATCGCGTGTGATTAATTCTTGTGGCTCGGGAACTGGTTGTTAGTGTTTGTCCCAACATTCTCTTCTTCATATTCAGACAACGCACCACACTACCAGCCACCACAGAAACACGCAGTAGTTGGGGCACTGGCCTTCTGACCCCAACTTGCAGGTTTGATACTGGCTCAGTTCGATGGCATTTGAAGGTGCTCAGATACGTCAACCCCGTGTCGGTAGATTTACTGGCACGTAAATGAATTCTTGCAGGACTAAATTCCGGCACCTCAGCGTCTCCGAAAACCGTAAAAATAGTTTGACGTACAGCCAATAACATTGTTGTAGTTAATACATCCTTTCATATAAGGTTGGCGACAGGAAGGATATCCACATGTACGACACAGTTCTTACGCGCTACCCCACAAGTTGTGGGAAAAGCGAAATAATAAGACGGCAATAATAATAATAATAATAATAATAATAATAATAATAATAATAATAATAATAATAATAATAATAATAATAATCGTATGGCCTCAGCTACCGTGTGCAGACATTTCGATTTGACGCCATCTGGCTGTCTGCTCGTCAATTTCGACGTTCCGTTTTACTCTAGGTCCGTTAGATGACAGACAGAGTAAACCGGATCTCTCTTGGGCGTCTGTGGCTGAGATTTAATTTTGTCGGGTAAATACCAAATGTATCACCAGAGATCTTTTACATGCCGACATCGTACGACATGGAGTGTCGAATGGACTTCTTTCCGCCCTTCAAAAATTCGACTACCTCTGTCGGGTTTGAACCTGCTATCTTGGGATCCGGAGGCCGATCTACCACAGATCCACAGAGGCAGCTATAAGAAGACGACGATGACGACTGATGACCAAGATCAAGTAAAACAGTCCTGTAAGATTTAATCTGAGCGAATATTTATGTTGACTGTTACTGAGCTAGTTTTTGAGTTCAACTCTGGTCAGTGGAGGATGAATTAGAACTCTATTATGCGTTCTGGACAACAATTTGTTCTTGAATATGATTGCGAAACATTAGGAACAGTTCAACGAAGATAACTAATCACTAATCAGTCATCAGTCTAAACCGATGTCCAGCTGCTTGGCTGATTGGTCAGTGTAATGGCAGTTGGTTCAACGGGCCTCGGGTTCAATTCCCAGCCGTGTCTGGGATTTTAATCTTGAATGGTTAATTCCTTTGACTTGGGGGCTGGGTGTTTGTGCTGTTCCTGCAACTCGTGCACCACACACAATACAGTTCTTGTCGGAGGGTCTGCCATACAAGGAAATAACTATCATCAATCTAAACCGAAATTTGCCACTTTTTGCATGTGTGTCAGATGATAACGATGATCATAATGATTATTATATTAATGGGCATAGTAACTAGGTGATTGGCTATGTTTCTTAGACTACCACAAAACTAAGAACACTTCGCAAGTCACTTGATATTGTACAAATTATAAGTTGACAGTTTTTCTATCTAGTTTTATATCATTTTTCTCGCTGAAGATTATCGTTGTATTTTCCCCCTTATATTGATCTTCATAGGCATCGTTTTCTAGTTTTTGTCTGGTAGCATAGACGAGAACTGTTGGTAACGCAGACAGACTCCATTAGCCTAATGAGCACACTGCCGCTCGACACGTGTATTATGATGAACGTGTTTGTATGCCGTCCAAACTTCACTTGTTTTCTATCCATAAAATGTTCTTGATGTAAAGCAAGGCTGAGAGAACTGGGGAGCTCTTGGCATCTTGGTGTATAAGGGGTGCAGGTTTCCATGGAAACACTCGATTCTGGTTGCCAGGGGCAACGGCGTGTGGCAAGAGGGTGGAGTGCAGCTTCTCTTCGAGTGACATCTCCATGAGAGAACGACTGGAATATACGGAATATGATTGAGGCAGGAAATAATCCTCCCAGGTGGAACATTTCTATCTTATTACATCATTGGCAGCGGTTCACTGCTGAGCACTCCCTTGAATAAACCCTTACCATACTGTGCAAAATGAGATCACTTCATTTTCTTGCTGAAACACTGAAGATGCTTATCAGCTCTTAATGAACTTCACTTCGCCCAATATTTTGTGCCATATATTGCACATTTACAGGACTGGATTCCTATAAAGCAGTTAACTTTTTTTTTTTTTTTTGAAAAGGCACTTTCATGATAGATAATGTGAATTACGTTGTTTTTTGTTGTTGTTACGCCATCAGTCATTACTGACCTGCATTTAGGGCTGACGCCCAGGTAGCAAATTCCTTATTAATAGTTTACCTAGCTTGTTCTTATATATTTTCAGAGAAATAGGAAATGTATAGAAAATTTTCCTTGATAATATATTCCAATCCCTTACTCCTCGTCCTATAAATGATTATTTGCCCCAATTTGTCCTCTTGAATTCTAACTCTATTTTAATAATTTAGTTACTGTATATTACTTACTATATATCCTATATCTAGTTGTAGTGTAATGTTGTGTGTAGATGAAAATGTTTAGTGAGAAACGCAAACACCTAGTCCCCAAATCAAAGGAATTAACTACAGACTTACGGTACGCATTTAAAGTCTCGATCTGGTCGAGAATCGAACCTGAGGTCCTCTGAACTGAAGGACATCACACTGATCATTCATCCAATAATAATATTAATCATAATAATAATAATCAGAACAAGAACTTCTAGAATTATCCGTTGAAATTCATTATTTACAAACATGGCAGTCCTCCTTGTGTTAGTGATGTTAAATATCATATTTACCTAAATAATTCAATTCGATGTTTTTGGACGAAGCTTGTGGCAATGTCGATTCTTTTACTGCCTTATGTCGCACCAACTCAGACACGTCTTATGGCTGCAATGGGATAGGACAAAGCTAGACGTGGGAAGGAAGTGGCTGTGACCTTACCTAAGTTTCAGTAGTCCCGGTATTTGCCTGATGTGAAAATTGGAAACTACGGAAAACCATCTATCAGTACTGTCGACAGTGAGATTAGAACTCGCCATATCCCAAATGCAACCTAACAGCTACACGCCCCGAACCGTTTAGCCAACTCGCTCGGTGGTAGTGGTGATGTAGAGTTGATAGTCATATTTATCCGTATCGTTCGCAGAGGTGAGGAGGTGACTAGGAAATTCAAAACGCTGTAGGTTTCAGGGGGCTTGGGAAAGAATCTCAATAACTCTGTTTAGCCCCTCTGATACCTGTTAAAACATGTCAGATTATCAGCATGGCTTATACAGAGTAGTCGGAACAACATGAACCGGGTATATGAGCATTAGTGGGGTGGTCATACTGATAAATAATTTGATCAAAATACACTGACTGACAGAGCAAATGCAACACCAAGAAGGAGTGGTTCGAAAGGGATGAAAGTTGGGGAAAAAACAGAGACGGCACGGACGAATAATTGATGTTTATTTCAAACCGATATGTAGGTTACACAATGCGCACGGCATCGACTCAGTAGGATGTAGGACCACCGCGAGCGGCGATGCACGCAGAAACACGTCGAGGTACAGAGTCAATAAGAGTGCGGATGGTGTCCTGAGGGATGGTTCTCCATTCTCTGTCAACCATTTGCCACAGTTGGTCGTCCGTACGAGGCTGGGGCAGAGTTTGCAAACGGCGTCCAATGAGATTCCACACGTGTTCGATTGGTGAGAGATCCGGAGAGTACGCTGGCCACGGAAGCATCTGTACACCTCGTAGAGCCTGTTGGGAGATGCGAGCAGTATGTGGGCGGGCATTATCCTGCTGAAACAGAGCATTGGGCAGCCCCTGAAGGTACGGGAGTGCCACCGGCCGCAGCACATGCTGCACGTAGCGGTGGGCATTTAACGTGCCTTGAATACGCACTAGAGGTGACGTGGAATCATACGCAATAGCGCCCCAAACCATGATGCCGCGTTGTTTAGCGGTAGGGCGCTCCACAGTTACTGCCGGATTTGACCTTTCTCCACGCCGACGCCACACTCGTCTGCGGTGACTATCACTGACAGAACAGAAGCGTGACTCATCGGAGAACACGACGTTCCGCCATTCCCTCATCCAAGTCGCTCTAGCCCGGCACCATGCCAGGCGTGCACGTCTATGCTGTGGAGTCAATGGTAGTCTTCTGAGCGGACGCCGGGAGTGCAGGCCTCCTTCAACCAATCGACGGGAAATTGTTCTGGTCGATATTGGAACAGCCAGGGTGTCTTGCACATGCTGAAGAATGGCGGTTGACGTGGCGTGCGGGGCTGCCACCGCTTGGCGGCGGATGCGCCGATCCTCACGTGCTGACGTCACTCGGGCTGCGCCTGGACCCCTCGCACGTGCCACATGTCCCTGCGCCAACCATCTTCGCCACAGGCGCTGCACCGTGGACACATCCCTATGAGTATCGGCTGCGATTTGACGAAGCGACCAACCTGCCCTTCTCAGCCCGATCACCATACCCCTCGTAAAGTCGTCTGTCTGCTGGAAATGCCTCCGTTGACGGCGGCCTGGCATTCTTAGCTATACACGTGTCCTGTGGCACACGACAACACGTTCTACAATGACTGTCGGCTGAGAAATCACGGTACGAAGTGGGCCATTCGCCAACGCCGTGTCCCATTTATCGTTCGCTACGTGCGCAGCACAGCGGCGCATTTCACATCATGAGCATACCTCAGTGACGTAAGTCTACCCTGCAATTGGCATAAAGTTCTGACCACTCCTTCTTGGTGTTGCATTTGCTCTGTCAGTCAGTGTATTTTGATATCTCGCGGCGTTGTAATTTTAGAAGTTAGCCAATCAGGTGGGCAAATTGAAATGGGCTTTGTGAGGCGGTGTTGCTAAATCTGAACATGACCTAAAACCGCCTTTACCGGACGAGTTGGCCGTGCATTTAGGGGCGCGCGGCTCTGAGCTTGCATCCGGGAGATAGTGGGTTCGAGTCGGACTGTCGGCAGCCCGGAAGATGGTTTTCCGTGGTTTCCCATTTTCACACCGCTTCCTTTCAACTCCTAGGCCTTTCCTATCCCATCGTCGCCATAAGACCTAACTGTGTCGGTGCGACGTAAAGCATCTTGTAAAAAAACATCCCTCCAGGACACATTCCTCACACGTAGAAGAAGAAAGTTATATTGTCAGGGATCCGGAAACTTACATCAATCAATCAATCAACACTGATCTGCATTTAGGGCATCCCCCATGTGGCATATTCCCTATCTATTGTTTTCGTAGCGTTCTCTTAAATGATTGCAAAGAAATCTGAAATTTATTGAACATCTTCCTTGGTGAATTATTCCAATCCCTAACTCCCCTACCTATAAACGAATATTTGCCCCAATTTGTTCTCTTGAATTCCAACTTTATCTTCATATTGTGATCTTACCTAGTTTTAAAAACACTACTCGAACTTATTCGTCTGTTAATATCATTCCACACCATCTCTCCACTGACGGCTCAGAACACACCGCTTAGTCGAGCAGCTCGTCTTCTTTCTCCCAAGTTTTTTCAGCCCAAACTTTGTAACATTTTTGTAACGCTACTCTTTTGTCGGAAATCACCCAGAACAAATCGAGCTTTATTTCTTTGGATTTCTTTCAGTTCTCAAATCGAGTAAACCTGGTGAGGGTCCCATACGCTGGAACTATACTGTAGTTGGGGTCTTACCACAGACTTACATGCTCTCTCCTTTACATCCCTACTACAACCCCTAAATACCCTCATAATCATGTGCAGGGATCTGTACCCTTCATTTACAATTCCATTTATTTGATTACCCCAATGAAGTTCTTTCCTTATATTAACTTGTTTTCTATAACTCTAAATAGCTCAGCCGAAAGAGTCAGGAACACGTACCAACATACCACATGACTCTTTCTTAAATGAAATAATAAAAATGCCCTCCATTAGCATTGATATATGGATACAGAGATACATCAACGCATTCGAGATTCAATGCGACGGATTGAATTTCTAACATGGAACGTGTCCTGAAAGTTTGTCCGTACCATATTGTTACATACTGTATAATAATATTAATAACAATAATAATAATAATAATAATAATATGATGGTTCGGCTACAAAATCGCAGTCCTTCTGAAGTGGTCATCTGGGCGTCCTGTCTGCCAGTGTCGGTATTTTGATTTTGCTGCTATCTAGCAACAAATGCGAAATTTTATCGAACAGATCCTACGGCTGCAGCTGCGCATTTTGGGTCACGTAATTGTCAGCTTGCATTCGGGAGATAGTTTGTTCGCACCCCACTGTCGGCAGCCATGAAGATGGTTTTTCGTCGTTTCCCATTTTCAGGAAAATGCTGCGAACTGCACCTTAAGCCACGGTCGTTTTCCTCCCACTCCTAGCCCTTTCCTATTCCTTTGTCGACGTAAGACCTATCTGTGTCGGTGCGATGAAATTTTTTTTAAGCTGGCGTAATTTAATTTTGTCGGGAGATACTGAGCACGCCACCGGAGATCTTTGAATGCCAACAACAATGACATAAAGTGCAAGACTTTTCACCACCTTACGAAAATCGATTCTCTCACCCAGGATCGAACACGAGAACTTGGGATCATGAGTCGGACATACTACCACTGATCCACTAGCAAATCTACTATCTTAGATCTCGTCATTTCAGCACTCTTTAGGGGTCAATCGATTGGCCATAGAAGTCAAGCATCTAACCAACTATATGGCGCATGGTCTCGACTCTGCGCAGTTGGTCTTGCGTGGCATTCGCCTGGAGTTAACACAAGACACATTATAAAAGCATTTCAAGGATTGCCGAGAGAAGGGTTCTGATATACTTCTCAATTGTCAATATGCTGAGTGCACTCCTTTCTGTCTCTATATTAAGATTTAAAATCTCTTTGGAAGAGCATGAAGCAGTCTAGGCAAACTGAATAGGAAACCAATGATAACATTTGAAGAAGAATATCCAAACGAATTTTCTTTTATTTAAAAATATTTAAATAGAAGTTCCTACTTGAATGATCTGATTTCGTTCGTCTTCGAAGCATACATGCGTTACAGAATGCTGGGAACTCGAGCCTTAGAGGTTAAAATAATTTCATTAACGGAAATTATCTGAAAACTCATACGTTTAGCATGGTTGCCTGGAATTTGGGAGGTTAAATTTAGTAAATAATGTTTGTGTTTATCGATTAGGTTGCTTTGAATGGAAACCACCGCATGTGATGTAATAATGCTAATGTTGGTTGGTGCAGTACTTGGGAAGCAATTGTCATCAGCTGATTGCATTGCTGATTGTGTTGTTGTTTTGTTGTGTTGAGCAACTGTTTGTTGACAAATTTCCTCAAACTGCAGCATCGTCCAGGCGAGCTATTTGCTACCTAAATAAACGATTTGATGCTGCTGGAAGCATACACGACTTACCAACGTGTCCGTGGTTTCCTATTTTCACACCTGGCAAATGCTGCGACTGTGCCTTACGGCCACGGCCGCTACCTTCCCAAACCTAGCCCTTTCCCATCCTTCCGTCACCGAAAACCTTTGATGTGTTGGTGCGACGTTAAACCAGTTGACACCTGATAGGTGACCTGCGCGGCTATGAGAAGTGGGCCCCACCTATGATGAATTCCGATGTTGAAGACGACACACACATCCATCCCTCGAGCCATCGGAATTAACCAATGAACGTTAAAATCCCCGACACGGCCGGGATCGAACCCGAGACCCTTTGGACCAATGGTCAGCACGCTAACCATTTAGCTGTGGAACCGAACACATTCACTCGTGACAGTCCCATATAAATTTAATATTTCCTATCCAACATCGTATAAGGGTAGTGGCTTGTTCTCTTCCCACCCTGATGGTATTAGGCTCACAATCTTTCCTTTCCTTTCCTTTCCTTTCCTTTAGCTGATACCTTCTGTTCCTAAGAGGAATTGATTTTTTCTCTTCCTCATTGAGTTGAGGTTACTAGCGAATTATAATCTTGTTCTTTGATTCTTAAAATAACATCCATTAACCAGTGTTACTGTGCGCTTACATGCATTACGAAAATAAATTTTCTTCTGTAATTGTATGTCCATTCCTTGTTCCGTTTTTTTTTTTTACGAAGTCTGGTATGAAGTAAGATGAATCTTCGTAGCGACTTTTTACGATCGGATACCCTTCCTGAAGTCAACCTCATCGGAGGAGGTAATGAGATCAAATGATTGACGTGATATTTGATGATAGGGAGAGGGTAAAATTCGATACCGGCACGTATCCTATTCATGTCGAATAGCACGAAAGGATCTGCTCAAGGCTTTACGTTCCCGTGCGACGGACGAATCGCCATCAACAGCTCGTATACTCTCACTCCATGTGAACACTACGGAGAGGTTTGGAATCGAATCAGGCTTTTGGCACGCAATCTAGTGATGCTAAATTGTATACCACCACCTCCTACCCTGCCGGCCAACATTTTGATGATGAAATTTTTATCAACCAACGGGACTCGAACCGGCTAACCATAGTGTCAGACCATGTAGACCTCACGCCTTAACGATCATGGCCACCAGGCGGGCTCGTCTGGAATTGTCTCTAAATTTTAATCGGGATATTTCTTCATTGATCAGACAGCCGCCTGCTTTGACATTTTAGAGAACCAAAATTAGAGAGCTCCCTGTCAGTACATTTACCGACGTGTTGAATAACCTCCTGTTTATAGCAAAATTCTGGCATTCCAGTATCTTTGCAGTTATTAAGAAAATGCTAGTAAAACAACAGATAGGGAGTCTGTCACCTGGGCGACTTCCCGTAAATGCAGATGTAGTATTTGATTGAATGGCAACATCAGTACTAATAACATCGTCATTGGTTGAAGGGAATTGAACGAATTATATTTACAGATAAAATAATAAAACAACCTTCTTATATTTAATATATGCAATTGCGTATTTATTTCACCTCATCCTTTGCTCTTGAAATGTATTTCTACTGTATATCTTCTAAAATGTGATTTTATTGCAATGTTTGATGCTTTTGTGTAGTAGATTGTTGATCTTGTGCTTTTATTTAACTATCGTACTGTTAACTCTAAACGGTACTGTTAGATAATATGACCATATTTTCTGAAGCTGAAAACAGGATACTTACCGTTGCTGAAGGCTTTGCAACGCCAACCTCCCCTTAATTGTACAGCATTATGCATATTTATTTTTTATTTTAAAAATAAAAAAATAGTCATAGTCTGTTTACTATAAATATGATACATTTTTCATAACTTTTTGAGTAATACTGTTGTCTGTTTGGCTGTTTATCTTCTTTCTGTAAACATAAGACGTATTACATCTAGCAAAACAGGGCAAAGGCATTCCAACAAAGCCTGTCAGGACACTGAGACAGCAAGTTGAAAAACAGTACTATTCCGTTAAAAATGGGACATTTTCTCACTTCACTTTGGATGATATTTAAAAACTATTTCTAAGGATTTAGAGATTGAGCGGAAGTTGGGTGGACTCAGGATATGTTATTCATAAGTTAGAAGTAACAGACATGAAAGTAGCAAGAATGATTGCTGGTACAAACAGGTGGGAACAATGGCAGGAGGGTACCCGGAATGAGGAGATAAAGGCTAATTTAGGAATGAACTCGATGCATGAAGCTGTACGCATAAACCGGCTTCGATGGTGGGGTCATGTGAGGCGAATGGAGGAGGATAGGTTACCTAGGAGAATAATGGACTCTGCTATGGAGGGTAAGAGAAGTAGATGGCGACCAAGACGACGATGGTTAGACTCTGTTTCTAACGATTTAAAGATAAGAGGTATAGAACTAAATGAGGCCACAACACTAGTTGTAAATCGAGGATTGTGGCGACGTTTAGTAAATTCTCAGAGGCTTGCAGACTGAACGCTGAAAGGCATAACAGTCTATAATGATAATGTATGTCAGAAATTAAGAAAAATATAGGTACTATTAAGTACTAAGGATCCTGTTGGCTTCATTTGAAACTTTCCGTAAATTGATGGATCATAACTTACAATATTATATATTCACAGTCTAATACTTACCTTGTCTCGTCATATTATACATATCTTTTTATTCTTGAAGTATTGTAAAGCATCTCTATTCTTCATTGTGGACTTACGCTTCTATTCTGTTTTGCAGATAATGTGGTGGACAAGTGTGAGAGTAATGCAACCATGTTGGGAAATGACCTCCAGCTTTCGAAGTTGAGGTGAGAAATATTATCATACTGTCAGCATAGTAAGATTACTTCTTTTAAGAAATAAAATTTAAAATTCTTTTTGCCTAACCAGTATTGATTTTTTTTCTGATTGTATTCACAGATACATTGGTGAAGAAATATTCTCCTGTGATTGCCCTATTATATTGATGTACTTTATTTTTTCTGTAGGTTGTTTAGAGTGGAATGGTGGAGGAAGGGCGTGTTCTGTGCTGTTTTGACATAATTCTAAGTTTTGTACCAATTGAGTTGGTTGTGTGGTTCAGGCTCCATAGCTGTAGGCTTGCACTCAGGAGATGATGGGTTCAACCCCCACCATCATCAGTATTGAAGGTGGTTTCCGTAGTTTCCCGTTTACACACCAGCCAAATGCTGGGGCTGTACCGTGATTAAGACCGCAGCCACTTCATCCTAGTCCTACCCTTTCCCTGTCCTTTCATCACCAAAAATCTTTTTGAGTTAGTGCAATTTGAAACCACTCTAAATCGGTCTAATCCAGCAGACCAGTAATTGAAGTTAAGATACCTCAAGTTATTGCAAAGGTTTTTGAGAGTGGGTGTCTCTTTCATTAAGGTGTTAATGCTGTTGGAGCATTCTATGTGATGTAACACTGGTCCTTGCAACAAGAGGCCAGGATTTGGCCATAAAAGACCAAAGTCCACTCTCCAGATTTTTCTGAAATGTTCTTCGTTGAATGATAGAAAAAACTTGAATGAAGATATTCGGCTTTAAGAAAGAACATTTAATCTTTTAAATATGATAATGATATTAAAATAACGCTGAGACAATTTTAGGAATTCTTCTCGGAGGTCTTAATAGGATTGTGGCTCAGTTGCTGGATTTCCACTGCCGCCGCTGCGGCCACGCCGTCATCATCAACTTTGTTCTTCTCCACCTCCTGCTGTGTGGGGACGTTAATAGCATCTTTCCTTCTTCCTCTATCCAGCCGTAATTTCTTTTCATGAATGAGTCCAACCACTTTATTCTGGGTCTACCTCTCGTTCCTCTTCCTTGAGTCTTCACCTCCATCATCTCCAGTAAGTATCCTTCCTTCTTCTATCATCTTGACACGTCCAAACTATCTCGGTTTATTTCTCTCCAAGCTTTTCCACTCTGATTTTCTTCTTTCCTATCACATTAAAAATGATCTCGCTGGTCTGGATTCCACTCTCTTGTCTTTTAGTCAGTGTCCCACTGTCTCCGCATATACAGTAAGACATTATGTGGCAATAGTACGTACATCACCTCATTATACTTGCTTGGAAGTTCTTCACACTCCAGTAAATTGCATTCCCCTGTTGTATCCTTTTACTGATCTCCATGACCAATCTTGCACCAGTTCGCTTCCCAAGTACTTGAAGCTTTCTACAATTTCAAGGTCTTGTCCCCCAATTTTTATAGTACCTTTCCTTTCCCTTTATCTTGTCCGTGCCATTGTCTTGCCTTTCTCCATGTTTATTTTCGTTCCATAATTGCCAATGTAATCTCTCAATATCTCCAGTTGGCCTTGTACTTACTCCCCGTTTATTCCCCACACGACAATGACGTCCGCAAACATATATCTCCCACAGCTTCCAGCTTGTAATATTCTACATGTCCACTAATAAGTGTGATTCGTCGCCATAAGACCTATCTGTGTCGGTGCGACGTAAAGCAACTAGCAAAAAAAAAAAAAAAAATAATAATAATAATAATAAGTGTGATACCAAAAAGGACTGTCATTAATGTTTGAGATCTCAGTAAATTTAGAATGCTTGTTCAGATTGTGTCTGTGATCCTAGTTGAAGTAATTATTAATTACAGATGAATGAAATGGAGAATTGGGAGGTAATAACATTGAATTTCACTCTTACCTTAATGAGCATAAGAATTTAAAAAAAAAAACCTTATTATGTGACCGGCGCGCGCCGGGAATAAGCGACCGGCTTACTGGTCGCAATGGCTGCATCTTAGTAGCAATTGTGCTGTTGAACATACGCAATTCTAGTTATTTCCTCGTATTTGTTGTGCTCTCTTATACACAGTGTGTTTCTGCTTGTAATTTCTTGTGAGTTACCAAAAATAGATAGTATTAGCAGAATCTTTTAGTCCAACCCCTGAATGGTCAGTGCTGAGGCCTTCGGTTCAGAGAGTCCTGGGTTTGACTCCCGGACGGGACGGGGATTTTAACCGCGTTTGATTAATTCTTCTGGCACGGGGACTGGGTGTTTGTGTTTGTCCCAACACTCTCCTCTTCATATTCATACCACAATACCAACCACATAGGGTTGGTATCAGGAAGGGCATTCAGGTGTAAAACAGGGCCGATTCCACTTGTGCGACACAGTTCGCACCCGCCACCTCACAGGTATAGGAAAAGCAGAAGAGGAAGAAGATTAGCAGGATCTTTTGAGAGGAAGGTTGAAACAAAGTTAGCAATTTAAGGAACAACATTTCTGAAGATGTTTTTTGAAAGCATGCCTTTCAATATTGTAGTTTTGGACACGTGCACAGTAATTTGGTTATGTCAGAATTTATAACTTTAAACCACAAAACTAATTATAATTATTAAACATTGCCATATTTACATTTTCAATCAACTCATTTCATTTCAGCATGTATTTTGTCTTATTTGTACAGAACATATTTGAGTAAATTTTAAATATGCATTAATCCAGAATTTGTATAAGCATTCTGTTTATAATTTTACTTGAATTGTTGTTGTACTACATAATCCCTACTGGGTTGACTAAGCAAGTTTGCTGCATAGTGCAAATCATATGGCTGTAAGCTTTCTTTCAGGAGATGGCGATTTCGAACCCTATTGTCGGTAGGTCTGAAGATGATTCACCTATTTTCACATCAGAGAAATGCCTGGGCTGTAACTCAGTTAAGCACAGCCAATTCGTTCCCAGCTATTTCTTATCCCAGCGTCACCAAAAGCCTGTGCATCCAGTCATAGTTATAGAGGGATCATGAAAATAAACACGTACAGTAATGGGATAAACATCACAACAGTTCAGTATGGTAAGAGGGAGCGATATAAAAGATGACACAGACGAACGTGAAAGCACAAAAAGACAATCTCCACATCGTACAATTTTTTGGCCCCCTTCATCAATCCCAGTTCTTCTACATCCATTTCTTCTCATCCACCAGAGAGCTTATTTCTACTTCCTGAGCTCCTTCAGCAAAACAAGTATCAACCAGGGGCAGAGCCAAGAGGGCGTTGCTGGGGGTTAGAACACCCCCCCCCCCCCTCAAATGGAATTTTTACAAAAGAAACACAGAAACTGATAATACACAAGTGAAAGTCGATTCAATGGGTTTGTTATTTTGAACATTCACAGATACATAATTGTAAAACCAACGGATCTCTTGAATCTATTTTCTAAGAAGTCTTGAAGGTTGGATTTTCTATTGTAATCTGTCATACCACTCGCCGTAAAGCGATTCATCATGATCATATTGTTCTTATGTATTTTAATGTAAGATGTTGTAGTGTACCGGTGCTGCAATTTGATTATCAACACAATTTACTTGTTACATACATACATACATACATAGGCTACATACATACATCATTATTAGGGCTCGGATGTTTAAGACCTAAAAGTAGATAGCCCAAATAAGCAAGCAAATATGACCTCAAAAATGACGAAACATGACGTAAACATTACAAAATGTGACCCGAAAATGATAAATCAAAATATGGTCATTTTAAAATAAATTATAAATCGAAACGGCAATTCCTCTGATACATATTTGTTAACTACATTTTTTATTCTTTATTTAATATTAGTTTTCTGAATATAAATGTGCAGCAGTTATTCGCAGTCTATTATCCTTGATTCACTTATCAAACGTTTGTGAATACATACCTATAGAGTACTAATTTCGCTAAGATTATCAGATCACACAACATTTTAAAAGTCAAAACCTGTTTGCACCCTGCATTGGTGGTTTGAAATACGAGAAAACCAGAAATCAATCTATTTAAAAAAATCGTTTGGAACGTTTAAGCCCATGTTTCATTAATATTATTCAAATGCGTTAAAGTTTAAATTGAGCACCAAGAAACGAATTAAGTAGATGTCTTTCAGTATATTATGGTAGGGCGTCAGAGCCTATAGTGCAAACTCGCATACCTTTTTCATTCTTCTCCGCGGGTGGAATTGAAGTGTATGACGAGATTCATCTTCAAAACATCACGCGCGAAAGGCCTCTGATTATCACTTAACACATTCTTGTAAGAAGAGAAGCTCCTTTCTACGTCACAAGACGTTATTGGTGCATATTTAAATAATGTTAAATCACTGCTGTCGATTATGCACTCATCTTGATGTGTACTGGTACCTTCTCCTCTAAAAACATAATTTATCTTGCACACACGGTGAAAACCATCATTTCGATTAAGCACATTTTGAAGTTTCCGTTTTACACTGTCACGAGTCCGTCGTCTCTTATTGTCCGCTGCACTGTGTCGTATTCGATTTAGAGTATCTTCATAGCAACGCGATAAATAGTTTTTTCGCAGTGTTGATTCTGTAGGAACAGATTTTTTAGTGTATCTCTCCAGGAAATTCTGGTGGGGTTCTGGTGCCAGATATCAGGCCTATTGTATTACGGTAACAGATCTATCCGATCAATACCTTGGCTGAAATACACGGTACTTAAATATTTGCATTATCCGCAGATAACTAATCGCGGATGAAGGAAATGCGGATAATATTTTGTATATCCGCGCAGGGCTGTAACTATAACCAGCGCTTAATTTTAGGGCGAAACACACCGAAACAGTGTTCCGGCACCTCCCAGGGAATTATTTTTCACAGTGTTTCTAAGGATATTTCTCAATAAAAAGTTACATGTGTGTTCATACATGTTTCATACAATTTTACAGCAAGGTTTCAAATATAGTAACTTGCGACTTTTACCGGAGGGAGGGTGGGGGAGCAAGTATATTTGAAAAGGGAGCAAAATGTGTGGGTATACATTCCGGCACCTTAAAAACTTTAGAAATTAATCACTGACTATAACCCCCCCATTGGTCGATCCTGGCTTCGCTACTGGCATGTATAGTCGTTGAAGGGTAATCCTGAAAGGTTTTTAGTCTTGATAAAGCAAGTGTTGGATAAGAAGAAAGCGGGATAAACATAGCAAGAGGGAAGACTTCAGGACGAATACATGTGGCAAAAGACTAGGATCATAGCGTAAACCCACGAAGAGAAGAGTCATATAAAGAGGGATAGGAATATGAAAAGATCACAATGTCAGATCAGTGTGGATATAGGGATCAGTAAAAAGAAAACGCAAATGGACATGGATGTGAAGATGTGAAGATTTGTCCTTCACCATTTGCATTTTCTTTATTTAACTACATTAGACGCTTGTTTGTTCCTTTACAATGCCCATATTACCCCATTAAGAGTCTTTTCTTCCTTAGTGTTTTACCACCTGCATTCATTTTTATCTCGGATATATTCCCTTTATCTGTGTTTGCTCAACTTTATTCTTCTCCTATACTTCCCACATCAAGACTGAAGATCTGTCAAGATGGCCCCTCTTCTGAAGAGGCTGGGAAGTAGAAAGAAGCTCATCGGAGACTGAGGAGTACGGTAATGGATGTAAGAAAAAAAACCCTGGGACTGATGAAAAGAGCCCATATGTTTGAATACTGCAGTATATGAAGATGTGGAGACTGTCCCAGTTCATTTGTATTTTCCTTTCTATTGCTCACTCCCTGTGGGTGGGGGACACAGACGAAGAATACACGCACAGTATCCCCTGCCTGTCGTAAGAAGCGACTAAAAGGGGCGACCAAGGGATGATTGTATTATAACCATGAAACTACTTGTGATTAGTACCATCACGCGGGGAACACCATGGGTCGCCTTTACTTGCTAGTAGTACCACTGTGTTAGGTACACAATAGGTTTGTGAATAGTAGCAACACAGGGTGAATCAGTATGGGTTTTTCCTTACCCATGATTTGTACCATTGTGAGAAACACCATGGGTCTGGGCGTTGCCTGTACTACTACTATATGAGCGACACCGTGTGTCTGCGTTGCCTATGATAAGTACCCATTATGTGAAAAACACCACGGGAATACCGGCGCCCGTGATTAGTACACCTAGGTGGGCAACAACATGGGCTTGCGTTGCCATTATGAGACAAACACCATAGGTCTATGTTACATGTGCGGAACACCGTGAGCCTACGCTACTTTTGATTAGTAAACCAAACCAAACCCCATGGCGCAACAGCCCCGAAGGGCCCTGCCCTGCCCTGCCAGGCGACCGCTGCTCAGCCCGAAGGCCTGCAGATTATGAGGTGTCGTGTGGTCAGCATGACGAATCCTCTCGGGCGTTATTCTTGGCTTTCTAGACCGGGGCCGCCATCTCACCGTCAGATAATTCCTCAATTGTAATCACGTAGGCTGAGTGGACCTCGAACCAGAGCCCTCAAATTTTGGTAAAAATCCCTGACCTAGCCGGGAATCGAAATCGGGGCCTCCGGGTAAGAGGTAGGCACGCTACCCCTACACCGCGGGGCTGGCTTTGATTAGAATCGAAACATAACAAATACTATGGTTCTACTGTACTAGCGATAAGTACCATTATGAGAGTCCGTTGACCTGGATTTTGGACCCGTTTAGACTAGAAGCATCCTCGATTGAGGATTGTGCTTTAGAAGCAGTCCCTTGGTCAGTAATACTATTGTTTATGATAGTTTCTGGGAAGGTGGGGCATTGTGGGTCGCATCCACTGATTGTTTTACATTCATATCCATTCATTCATCAAGTTTTTTTATTCTGGTCAGTGGATGATTTTGAACTTTTAATTGTCATTAAATTCGTCTCATTAGGGGCCGATGACGTAGATGTTAGGCCTCTTTAAACAACAAGCATCATTGTTTCTTTTGCTCTCTTGAGCCTCCATGGCTCAGGCGGCAGTGCACTGGCCTCTCACCGCGGGGTTCTGTGGTTCAAATCCCGATCACTTCAAGTGAGATTTGTGTTGGACAAAGCAGAGGTAGGACAGGTTTCTCTTTTGATACTCCGGCTTCCCTGTCATCTTTCATTCCACAAACACACTCCAGTATTTTATCTCATTTCATTTCATTGCCCCAGAGGGGTGCGACAGGCTTCGGCAGCCGGCACAATTCCAATCCTCGCCACTAGATCAAGGCCAACTAGATACAGGCCATAAGGCTCCCCCGCCACTTCGGGCGCTACGTCACACAAGTCGCCAGCCGCTTCACTTGCTGATATGAACCTCGCAGGAGTGAGGCTATCGATGGTGTTGAATGATTTAAACGTGTGTGAACATTGTGAATTATGGCCACGTCGTGTTGTATACCTGGTTGTAGAATCAACTACAGTTCAAAACAACCTAATATTTCAGTGTTTAAATTTCCTACTGGCTTGTTTCGGAAACAAAAGTGGATCATAGCCATCCATCGAACCGAATTCGTCCCTTCAGCAAGCTCAGTTGTGTGCATAAAACACTTCGACGAAGTTTCGTAATTAGGGACAATTCTGTTAAAAGACCTGATGAGTCTATTTTAACTGTAAAACCTAACCATTTAAAACTCTCAAACGACGCTATTCCTCAGTTTGAAAATGTGCCTGCCTATATGTCTAAAAATTTTCCAACACCGAGCAAAAATCCTATTCAAAGACAAACGGGAAGAGGAAGGAAAGAAAGAAAGAAAGCTGAGGAAGAATATGACAGGATCAAGGACTTCGATGACGTTCAGGGTAATTTCAATATTAAACGCAAATTAGATTTGGACAAAGTTTCCGTCAAACGGCCAAAGTCTCTGTATTTTCAAAATGCATATGACTGAGGAAAATATTCCGAAAATTGATACTTCCTTAACATTAAACGGGGCTCTTGATTTTAAATCCATTGAACATGATATTTTCATGAGTGATAACCCTGATATACGTGCATTCGGTGACGGGGGCAAGATATTAAAATGGTCAAATTAGAATAGTATTTGTAACTTCCTGTTTAGACCTGCTTGTAACTCAAAAGTGACTGTCCACGACAAAATAGAATGTGTGTGTGTGTATGTATGTATGTATGTTGGGTATTCAGCCCGAAGGCTGGTTTGATCCTCTACAGCTCCACCAACAGCTGCCATAGATGGCCTAGGTGTCACTGAAGAGGCATACTAGGGAAGTGAGGAGTGAGGTAGTTTCCCGTTGCTTTCCTCACTGAGCCAGAAGTTGCTATTACATAACAGTCTGCCAAGCCCACTGAAATGCATGCACCAACCGACCCTATGAGCGGTATTTTCACACCATTCATAACAGGGACTGGCCGCATAAGGAATGGCATAACTGGCATCGCTCATACCTCGGTCACTTTCATATTGTCAAAGCCAAGGATGAGACTGAGACAGACCAATGAAAGTAACAAATTTACTCTAGACCATACCAGAAGACATAGTGCACTGTAAACACTACATCCTGCCAGCAAAGGTACATAAAATAATCGATGAAATTGAAGGTGAAGTTGATGAGTATATCATTACTGATAAATTATAATATAATATAGCCTTTGCAAAGAAAGTATTTTACTCCTGTATACTAATAACATGGTTCACTTCAATTTTTTTGCATTTCCTGGGGCGTAAAAGAAGATAAGACAGTCAACGTTTTTTACAATGCCTCACCCGGTTATTCAGTCTTTTACTGCAAAACTAGGCACGGGAAATTCGGGTATTGATGATTCACATTGGAATTACTTGAAAAAGCAACTAAAATTATTAAAGGAGCATGTAAGATTTTGTAACTTGTTGGATGGAGTCTACGTAAAACGTGAGCTGAACTATAAAGGACGAAAGGTTTTATTTTTGTTTTTGTTACGTCGCACCGACACAGAGAGGTCTTACGGCGATGATGGGATAGGAGAGGGCTAACAGCTGGAAGGAAGCGGCCGTGGCCTTAATTAAGGTACAGCCCCAGCATTTGCCTGGTGTGAAAATGGGAAACTAGGAAAACCATCTTCAGGGCTGCCGACAGTGGGATTCGAACCCACTATCTCCCGATGCAAGTTCACAGCCGCATGCCCCTAACCCGCTAGGAGGAAAGGTAGAGGGAGTTGCTCTTAGTAGTAAAAGCGGAGAAAATAACACTACATTAGCTACAACTGCACAAACTTTTATGTTGTCATCCAGTCTTTAAAAAAAATAAAAATGTTGTTGATTTGTTTCCATGTAAGAACCTAACGTGACATTTCTTAGAACTAACTTTGCAAGTCTTTAAAGTATTAACAGATAGGCCTATAGTTTATAAGGTAGCATGCATAATTTCTAATAATAACAGTGTTAGTAGGAAAATGAAAAGCTGTGCAAAAGCAATTTACAAACCTCTTTTCAAAACCCATTTGACGAAATACACACACAAAAATTGTTTGATACTGGTCATTTATTTAAAATCTTAATAGCTGGCTTAATCAAGCTGACAACTTATCCTGACTTTGACAACTCTGAGTCAGATAAAAAAATGTCTATCTGAGTCTATCTAGTGCGGCCTAGGCTTGCTCCTGCCCTGGACAAAAAGGTGTAAAATTCTGATTTCGCTTGTCAACAATGTTCTGGAAAACGAAAACATGTTTAAACATGCAGTGATTAAATAAATAGTTTTAAACATTTCGTTGACAAATGTATATACATATTTTGTAATATATTATTGAATAACAATAGAAAAGTTACCGTAGACAAACTCATGGCTAAGAAGAAGAAATCCTCAGGAAAATAAAAAATGTATAAACTGAAACCTTAGGAATTGTTAGGTAAGTTTTAAGTTGCAGCTTAATATCTAAGAAAGGTTTCAGACTATTGTTGTGAATTGCCATCATGTATTTTCCTAGTAACATTACAACTGTTTGTAGACGTATTATGCGTTCTAATCTTTTACATGATACCGTGTTCAGTTACAAGTGACAGATGTCAGCATAATTTTACGTAAAGAAATGTACATATACTGTCCAGCCAGTTTTCTTCCCGTATAAAACTCGTGTAGTATACAAGCCTAAGTAAAGCCACAATTGAAGGAGTGTTCAATTATATCGTTAAGGTTGAATAAATGAACAATATCATGGTGAAAGTGAGAGCGGGCCCTACACTGCCACGCTGAACGCCAGCCACTCTCGTGACGTCACGGTCCGAGCCTTGTGGCCTGTCTATCTAGTGCGGCCTTGCACTAGATAAGGGTTTCATTCATTCCATTCCTGGCCCGGTTGAATGACTGGAAACGGGCTGGGTATTGCTCCCACTTCCTATGTTGAACTGGGTTTGTCCGATTGTGTTTTCCTTTTCATTTTCATATCTCTCTTTACTGTACATAACTTGCTTCAACATTTGTTTGTTCCTTTGCAGTACAGAACAAGAAAAGGTTTCCATCAGAGCAGATAAATTATAGTGTGTATTGTATATGTGTGTGTCTGGCAGTGTTAAAATAACTTGCCATACTGAGTTGATCATGATTTGATCAGGATTCAGATGGTGTAGCGCACTCTGAGCCAAAGTGGACCCCAATATTTGAATAATTTTATTCCAGTGTTTGAAGAGTTTGATCCAGACTCAGTCTGGTAAAGGTGCTCAAATATGTAGATTTACTGAAACTCTGGCAGGACAAAATTCTGGCATCTTGACATCTCCCTTTTCCAAGTTTGAAGCATTATTCCCTTTCAAATTAATTAAGTCCTCGGTAAGTGTTTTATTTTTTTATTTTTTAGATTAAACTAAACTCATATCCTCATCCCGAAGTGGTGCAGTTTTTGTTTTTGTTTTTTCTTCAGGAACACCTTCAATGGAGGTGAGCTACAGGTACCATTTTAACCACATACCATCACTCATGTCATTCTTAAATCTATGGCAGTACCAGGACTTGAACCTAATAGTGCTAACCATTATGCTATGGAGGTAGACACTCGTTTAGATAAACCCTTGTCGACATTAATTTTCCAAATACCGGTATTAGCACATTTGCTAATCACTCAGATAATAATTGGTTGGGTAGTATAAGCCAGGCTGAGTAGCTTAGATGGTAAAGTGCTTGGCCTTCTGAGCTTAAGTTGGTGGGTTCGATCGTAGCTCAGTTCGGTGGTATTTGAAGGTATTCAAATATGTCAGTGTCATGTTGGTAGATTTACTGGCATGTAAAAGAAATCTAGCAGGGTAAAATTTCAGTATTTTGGCATGTCCAAAAACTGTAAAAGTAGTTAATGGAACTTAATAATAATAATAATAATAATAATAATAATAATAATAATAATAATAATAATAATAATAATAATAATAATAATAATCTCTTCTCCAAAGGTTCAATTAGTTAACATGAAAAAGCCATACCCTAACAGAATATAAGACATTATCAATTTAAGTCCTGGATAAGATACATTTAAGAACTAATATAATTAATCATTTTCAGAAGGGTAGTTAGATTTTACAGTATTGTTACAGTAGGTTATAATTATTTTACTGAAGTGGCATTTGAGTTGGAATTACCTTTTGTGTGCATTGTGACTGTGGGGCTCTGGTTGATTCTGGAACTTCTATGTACTTATGACAGACTCATTGCATTCACCATGCCTGTTTGTTCCTTTGAAGTTAGTGTTCTTTACAGACATTTTCAATGTGAGATTTGCTAGGCATCTTTCTTTGACATTTCATAACCCCTTTTTAAAACACTTTTCATAAATATGGTACGTGTGGTTCCTTAACCCCTGCAGCATACTGCATGTGTGGGGTCTTTCTGACCCATCTCGATTTTTTTTTAAAAATGAGTAAGTCACTTTTTACAATATTGTAAATTTCATCAAAAGAATTATACAGGATCCTTCGAATGCATAACCTAACTTTCCACTTCCGAAGAAGCATTTCAAGAGTTATTCATTGCTCTGAATCATCGTTAATTGAGTCCACTTGGTCTTAGTTGCACATTTTGAAGAAAATCCTTACTTTAAATGATCTTTTGGTAATTAATGTCCTGTAAGTCTCACATTGCTGATTTACTTTCTCACTCTTGTTTCTGGGACAGCATTTGCATCTCTTTATTTCTCTTCACAGTTTGAGTTTCTTCCTCATTCTGGTGTTCACCCAGTGGTTTTCATTCCCTCATTGCAACTTGTAATGTCAAATCTCAGCGCACAACCTGAAGCCAAACTTAATAACTACTCTCTTTTAAAAATGAAAAATGACAGTTATGAAATTATAAATAACAGTTAGAATAATGCAACAATGTTACCGACAAACTAGAAAACAATATGTATAAAAATTAAAGTAATTTCTGGACACATGAGTCTTTCAGGATCCCATGTAAAAAGTTACTGCAACAGAAGAATATTTATATTTCAAAGCACACAAAAGATTGTAAATTGTATGTCTAGAAGGAGCATATCTAGTGAGTGAAATGTGTGAGAGTTTAAAATTTTAAAATGAACGAGGTCAAAGAGATTCGGAGCTGCTGCAAGGATTCAGGAGTTGCAAATCTTTCTCCTATGTTACGAGAAGCTGATATTGCCATTATTTTGTCCCTGACAATAAGAAACGTCATCACTAGAATCTAGGATACTATTTTACTGCTGTTTTTAAACTAAATTATAATTATGACAGTTACAGGGTGTTTCCAAAAATGTGGAAAGTAATCAGAATGTGGAGTATTTAAACTTTTTTTTTTTTTTTTTTTTAGTATATGCTGAAACAGCACCATATGAACTTGCATCCTATGATAAGTGGTTTATGAGTTATGCCTGTTTATCAGCTGAACCCGAGAGAATATTTTGTATTCATTTTGCAGCTAGGAATTCTGTCTATGGTCTTATATCATTTAATTGACCATGTGATCATAAGTTCAGTGATATCTGTACTTTCATCATGCCTGAAATAACTTAAGATTCTGTTGTAGATAACATCATGCAGGATTTCCAACACCACTTGAAAATATGCTCTTCAGTAGGTGAAAAGCAATGAAGTTTATGACACATTGAGCACTTCTTGTATATAGACATGGTTATAGTTACTTGAAGTGGGATGTGCCAGATAGGGCTATTACCAACAATTCCAGTACAACTTCAGAATGTCTGTAATTTGTATATGATTGAATCATATGTTCATAATAATGTTTTGTGTTGTTTTGGAGTATACAATACCTCAATTATTTGGGAACCCCCTGTACATCAAAAATTCATTATGTGATTCATACATGCTTGTTGATAAATGAAGTACTCTGATGAATAAAAGTTCATAAAAGGGGTATTCTGAAGAACACACACCACCTGGAGGCGTTGCTATGTAAAGAAGTGTGTGTTTGCCTGTTGTTACCAGACTCCAAAACTATGGACACATTTGGGACCCTGACCTCCAAGAGGGAGGAAGTGCAAGGCTAATCTGTTGTTTCAATTTACAGTAAATGCAATTTCCTCTTTTAGTTGCATAGCCTTCCTGTGCTGCACCATCTCAAGGTTAGAGAGAATCAACACTCAGTTTCACCATTGTGTAAAAGTTGTATTTCAGTTTCCTCAATAACATGATGTGTTAATCCACAGCTCATCTACAGGATATAAATGTCTTCCTCCAAGTTCTTGCGCGCCGAGATTCTAGCCTTGAGCCGCTCTCAGTCTTTTGTAAGCTGCCATAAGGGGCAAGAGCACAATGACACTCAGGACAATAAACGTATTCAGAAAGCTGCTTCCTTTTCCAGCTTCCACACAACTTTTGCATCCCGAGGAAGTGTGACAGGGCTAGTCGGCAAGGTATCATCTTCTTTCACTGTATGCAGTAGTTGATAGTCTGGTCTGCTCTCTCTCTCTTCTATAATGTATCTTCTTATTTTTGCAGAATGTGCCTTTTCTTGTAACATCTTGTGAATGCAAGTGGCGATTAGTGAGGTGTGACGGTACGACTTCAGGGCTTTTACTGTATTTTGAATAGCATGCAATAAGTGAAGGTGGTGGATGACTGCTTATTAAAATCTTCTGTACCAAATCTGGTTCAGGGAACATAATCACATCTTTACTTGTGATAGTGATAAATATTTCCCCTCTTTCCTCTTCTTAAAAATGACTAGTGATGTGCAGGATTTTGTGATTTTGATGTGTTGTGAATATGGTTTTTAATACTAATACATTGTGGAAAGTGTGAACATTGATAGTGATCTTAAGTGCTTGAAGAAAAGGGATTCTTGTTAAAACACCATGAAAACCTTCAACATTGCTGTAAGTAATGAATTTTTAAAATTTAACATACTACTTACTGTCCTGGTATAATGTATAGATAGATGTTACTCTTGGTCTTTTCTAACACTCCCATATGGTGATTTTCCATAAAAGTTCGTTGAATAAAACTCAGTACAATAGTGGAAACTTGGGTGAGAAATATTATTTGTTCATAGTATGAAGTATAGTACCGTGTGTAAAATGATCAGGTGTTTCCACTTTGAGTGAATGTTACTCCCACAACCATATAAATGATTTTAAAGACTTACAATTGACTCACTTAAAGAAAAGACATGGATTAAAATTTCCATCTTTATGAAATTCACTGCTTTGTTCAATTGCTCGACTGAACCTTGCGGTTGAAGATCAGCCAAATGCAGGAAATTTTATGAAATGAAGTAAAAGTGAATTACCATATTTTAATTTGTTTTAATAATTGGCTCATAAAATTAAATTGAGTCTAAACTTTTTCTTAATCGTGTAGTTTTCAGTGTCAACATCTATATATTAAAAAAGGTTACTTAAAACAGCTTTGTTCAGTCTGTCCGGCCATTCTACTGGTTTAACTTCTTTCATTATTTTTTTTATTCTCTCTGGAATTACCTGTCGATGAATCATCAGACATTGATAGGTCTCTAAGTTCAATCAACTTCGAGTAATCATACAATCAAGCCACTAAATAAGTGTACTTAGTGGGTTGCATGTAGCACAGGAGCAGTGTTTTTATGTGAAGATATCAGCGAAGCTAAATTATAAAATATGGCAGACGTCTATCGGCAAACCTGCAGTTTCAACCAAACTTGGTGCACATATGACTTAATACTATCTGGAGAGAAATGCTGTGGGGGTAAGACACCCCTAGCAACCCTAGAGGTGGAGTGGGGAGGAAGTGAAATGCAGAAATTATCGGAAATCACTTATATTAGTGTTGAATCCATAGTTTTCGGGGTCGCTGAGATAGATACCGACACTCTGGATGCCGTTTAAGTCCAAGTTCAGCCTCCATCGGCATGGGGGTCAGAAGGGTTGAGGAAGAAAATGTCCAAAATGACAGAGATTAGTGTTGAATCCACAGTTCTCTGGTTCACCAGGCCAATTAGTGTTGGTTCCAATGACACTTGGAATCATGTACCTCATATCTGTAGTGCAATATGTATATACATACAATTATTACTTCTTTTACTATTTGTCTCAAAGGAATATCTACTTCCCAGACAATATGGGCTGCAACAAGGATCATCTTCCACGTAAAACAATAATCAAAAACTTTAAATTAAGCACACAACAGTAACTCTGAAACTACAAGATAGGTCGTAAAATATCTATCAACGTCACAGTAAAAAGTCTACAAAATTTCACTTGAAACATAATTAATCCTAAAATTAAGCATTCAAAAAACTACCCCGGCACAGGTTCTTTAGTTGTTTTGTAATTTGTTCAAACTGAATACTTGTTGTGCCATACTGATATGGTAAAATAGTCTTTTTGTTAGCATGTATATATAAGTGACCAGTCTGACATTCAAAACTTCTAGTTGTCCTTTTCCCATAGAATGAATAATTACAAATATTAAACAAGAGATGAGAACAGATGAATTCATAATACAGTATATCACAAAGTTATCACACTCAGTGCAATTAATAAGCCTGCCTAGATTTTTTATTATCAAATGTATAGTATTTCTTTAGCTTCTAGTGTAATAGCTCTGTTTCATAGTGGATTTTATATACAGTAGAAAACCCTGAGAGTAAACATTTAATAAATGGGTCTCCCTATTAGTTTCTATGTTCAGTTTTGAATTATTGTCTATTAGTTTACTTCCCAGTTGTGGGGCACGATAGCTGAGTAACATTGACTCTGACTTCTTGCCAAGGTGGTGTGGTTCATATCCTGGCCAACACGAGCAATTTTTGATATGTAAAGTTACATTCCTGTGGTTTGGATTCCAAGTAAAACTGGAGGTCGAATGGCTATAGTCACGATATGAACATTCACGTAAAACTACAAGATTGCTTCCTTCTCACGAGTGCTTGAAATTCTCTGCTAGTTTGAGATATTTGTTTCTTATTTGTATAGCTCTTTACTACTCTCGACACTGAATATCAGTCATTTCCTATTTTTCAGTCTTTCCATTTATTGCATGAAGCAGTTTTAGGACTATTCCAAAATCATCAGCACATTAACATTGTATTCATTCTTGTACCTTGAATTGCTGCCCTTATGATATAATTTGTCTCTGTATTTCAGAATATCTCTCTCGTACTTCTGCACCATCGTGGTTTGCCCACTTACTTTTTGACCCATTTAGAGCATTTAAAATATATTGCTTCTACTGTATTGTTTCTTCTTCAATACCTTCCTGATTCAGACTTTTCCAACTTTTACTTTGGAGAGAAGCTAAACTAAATTAACCAGTGCTGTTATCCTTTCTTTCAAACACTGTTGCTGATCCCCTCTTCCCTCCCATTCTTAATCTTTTTACCTACCAGCTCTGCTACTTCGAAATGCTTGCTCTTGATTTTTTTCCCCCCTCCTGTAGGTTGAATATTGATTGATTTCCAATTGCTCTTGCATTTAAGTAGTCATCACAGTAATCATCTCTTATGATTTTTAATAAAAATAATGTTAACATTGATGCTCTCACGGCCCGTATTTGTAGACATTAGCTTATTCCGTGCCTAGAAAGAAAGGTGTAACTCTTTTTACGTTTCGCAGAGAACTTTGCTCCATTTCTTTAGAACAAAATCTTGACTGTCCACGAGGAATTCTTCTACAATAACAAGGGTTTGAATTTAAGAATGCCTTACCATTGGAGCTGTAGTGGTACGCTGTATGCTGGTACAGCACTAGTATTCCAAGCGGGAGCTCCCGTGAGCCACCTGGTGATGAATGCTAGTGACTTTAGATCGCACTGACACACATAGGTCATATGGCGACAATGGGATAGTAAAGGCCTAGGAGTTGGAAGGTAGTGGCCGTGGCCTTAATTAAGGTACAGCCCCAGCATTTGCCTGGTGTGAAAATGGGAAACCACGAAAAACCATCTTCAGGGCTACCGACAGTGGGTGACAAATGAGCATACCATCACACCTCATAGAGTGTGTTACCTGTTCTGCAGAACTTGCTCAACTTCCAAGTTCAGTATTCTTTGCGATTCAAACCTTTCCACGCGGTAATGTTTCAGGTAGAACTGAGCTGAAAATTTGGAATATTTAAGATGTACGAAGAACTGCTCTCTGGAATTTGTCTTCAAATTATATTTCATATATTGGAGATCCTAGAGTGCACCCTTAAACTTGGCATTTTTGGGCTTCTGTAGCAATTTTTAGAGTAAAGTAGGCCCACCTCATTAAATCAGCTTAAAGGCAATTGTTTAAATCTGTTAGCCAGTTGGAGTCCCATTAGGGGAAGAGGATTTTCATAATCAGAATGTTTGCTGGCACGGTATGGGAGGGGATAGCATAAAATTTCTAACCACTGGATTGCGTGCCAAAAGCCCAAATTCAATTCCAAACCTCTCCGTAGTGTTCAGTGAAGTGAGGGCATATGGTGCTGTTGATGGTGATTTGTTGGTTGGATGGAGACGTTAAGCCTTGAACAGAACCCTTGTTGTTATTCGACAGCAGTAGGCTGTGTTCGTACTGGGTTTCTCACTCTCCCTAAATCATCATCATCATCATCATCATCATCATCATCATCATCATCATCCTATTATACCCAACTTGCAGGTCGCCCATGGGCGTCAACCAGAAAAACCTCCACCAGGCCTCTCTGGAAGCCACACACAATCCAGTCAGTGAATGAATGAATGAATGAATCATCAGTTTAGACGTTCTGTTTTACCTTAGGGCTACTAGATGGCAGATCGAGTAAACCGAAACTCTCTTGGGTGTCTATGGCTGAAATTTAATGATTTTTGTTGGGTAAACACCAAATGTGTCACCAGAGATCTTGTACATGCCGACATCGTACAACATGGAGTGTCGAATGGACTTTTTCCTGCCCTTCAAAAATCTGACTACCTCTGCCGGGTTTGAACCTGCTATCGTGGGATCCGGAGGCCGACACTCTACCACTGATCCATAGAGGCAGCTATCCAATGTGATATTCATTCATTTCAAGAGAACCTTGTGTCTCACCTGTTAAGGTTGTAGAAGAGAATTTTCTTCATGTGCAAACTAAACATTTCTTTCATTTCCCCTCAGATTAACTTCACATGTCAGTCAGTGCCTATGGTATTGGTAATTAACTGTACATGTAATCAGCTATTGAAATATGTATTAAAGAAATCATATAAAATGAGTAAGAATGTGATAAATCAATCAGTCATCATTGATATGCATTTAGGGCTGTTACTCAGGTGGCAGATTCACTATCAACTGTGTACGTAGTCTTTTTTCAAAATTATATCAAAGAACTGAAATTTATCAAACATTTCCATTGATAAATTATTCCGATCTCTACTTCCTCTTGCTATAAATTAATAATTGCCCCAATTTGTCATCTTGAATTCCAATTTTATCCTTTTGCAGTCGCTTACAATATTGTAACTTATTACTCTATACAGTATAACACCATCCACAAAAAACCTTGCCTGTGATTCCAGTTCTTTACTCATATCATTTATACAAAGGTCCAGTAATTTATTCATATACATAAGAAAGCATAAGAGTCTAATAATACTGCATTGCAAAATGCCCCTCTTAATCGTTACAGGATCAGATAAAGCCTCACCTATTCTAATGCTCTAAGTTGTATTTTGTATATATTTAGCCACCCATTCAGCCACTCTTATGACGTGTCTAATAGCGCTCGTTTTTATCAATAGTCTCCCATGATTTACCCTATCAAAAGCCTTGGATAGGTCAATAGCATTACAGTCTATTTGACTTCCTGAATCTAAAATATCTGTACTATATGAAACAGTGTTGGACTGATGGGGTCCCCTTGTAGTACACCATTTGTCTGCCTGATTTTGTTAGATGTTGTTATTCCATCATCTACTTCAATGTCGTATGTCATGATGTCTTCTATTATTTTAGTAATGTAGTGTGTCTTTCCAATCATGTCTTCGATGTTTTGCAATAGTTGTTTTCTGTCTATAAGATCAAAAGCCTTTTTGTAATCAATGAAGACTGTGTAGTATTTTCCCTTGGGCATTCTTAGTGTTGATTCTATCTTGTCCAGAAGATATTTTACAGCGAATATCACCAATATCCTTCGAAGTACAATGGAGAAGACCCTCCTGATGTATGCCAACGATATGGTCATAGTGGGCCCCAACAAAGAGGAATTACAGACGACATTAAAAACCCTGGCAAAATGGGCACTGGGGAATGGTTTTGAGATAAACATGAAGAAATCAGCACAGATGACATTCAGGAAAGGGGGAACAGCATCACCAAAGGACACGCTATTATTGAACAACGAAGAGATGGAAGTGGTTAATAAATTTAAATACCTAGGCATCACCCTGCAGACAATGGGTTGATCGTTCAGCTACCATGTAGAAGAAAGGACAACATCAGCTATTAAAAACATGTGTGGACTCAAGAACCTTCACCGCTTATCGCTGAATACAACTATGACACTTTTCGATGCCACAATAACACCAATAACATATGGCATAGAACTAATATGAGAAAATCTAAGGTACAAGAATCTCGAGAGAATTGAAAAGGTGAAAACAAGGTTCATAAAGCACTGCCTGCGAATAGGGAAGTATGAACCGTCGAGACTTGCGTATGAATTAGCAAGAGAGACCTTCTTCATAGAAGACATTAGATATAAGCTCAACCTGCCATCTACTGACTCTTACCAGGCACTTCTAGCTGCTAGACAAGGGAAACAAATGGACATCGACTTGGAATTTTACAGTATCGATGCCATGCAAGACAGATCATGGACAAACGCTAAAGAAGAACAAAGAGACACAATCGCAAGACTAGCCATTCATGCCTACCGCCATAAGTTATGTAGCAAAAAGAAATTCCATCTACAAACGAGAATTTCGTATGTTCACTCTGTGGAAATTCCTGCGAAAAATACTATATTGTGTTGTGTTTAAAAAGGACCAAAAGCATCATGCAAATTAGCAAAGAATAATGAAAAATTTGATGTAATCATATTGTATATTGTAAATGCCCTTTCAGGTACTTTTCTTATTAATAAAATATCTTTACTATTTTTTGCTGAAATCCTACAAGTTGAGCCTTACTGGAATAACCTTTCTGAAACCCGAACTGCCTTTTATTAATCCAGTTAGTAATTTCACAAATGTGTCTAGTACAATAATAAAGAATGCTTTCCCAGAGCTTACAAGCAACACGTCAAGCTTACTGGCCTGTATCTGCTTTATGTTTATCACTCCTTCATACGCTGGGGCTACAAATGAAACTCTCCATTCATTTGGTATAGCTCCTTCATGCAAATAGTAATCAAATAATATATTTATTGAGAAACTCAATGACTTTCCCGACATTCTGGATTGACACATAGACAAAGTTTAACTACATAAAAAAAGAAGCAACAGATTTAAATGTGAACATTAACATTGGCTGAGAAATACTGTAACTCTAAAAAATCACAGATTTATAACACAATATATAGTTTACAGCAATAATTCTCATACTATTGTACACGTACCCCCAGGGTATGCGCATGTTTTCCGAGGGATACAGGAACGATTCTTATTGAGAAATTGACAAAATGATTAAAGAATCAAACGTTTGGATCAGTTGTTGAGGTATACAATATAAACTTTCTTTTTTTGATTATCTGAGGAACACATTAATATCTATCATATGTAAGAAACTTCATATTCGATTCGTATTGACATTGTTTTAGGAGAGTAAGAGGGGAAAATCATTCACCATTCAATACAATACTAAAATGAAACTACTACAGTATAAATTACAACATTTCATGTTTATGGCCTACCGGTCTAGACCTTCTCTTGAGGACATCCTCAGCTGTACAATTCAAAATCAGCAAGTGTTATTAAAAATGTGTACAAAACCTTTTACAATACACTTTAAGAATAAAACTAAATACCGAAGACATGAGTACACTTTAAAAAACACTATAATTTAAGCAAGTCAGATTAAAAACTTCATTGATTTCAAAAGAGTATTAACTTGTCGCAAATGAGTTCACCAAGTTTTCCAAATCCACATTTGCTTACTGTGTATAGATCAGGTATCATTGTTGAGGTTCTGAGGTTCCAATCTAACATAATTCTGCTGCATTAGATTGATATAAAAAATGAAGAAAGTTGGTGAAGCAACTCCTGGTTCTTTATGTCGTGAATAATAATATTTCCAATGCATGGCTATTGTCTTCATCTAGGATTCCTAGTTGAGGGAGACGTCAATGTTGTTAGAAGGTCAAATGGGTCCAAAAATATGCTCCTGACTGTTTATTTGAATCAAGATGTCCCTCACTCGTTCCCAGTATGTCGAGTGTATTGGCTACCTGTTTGGTTACTGGGCTCAGGTCAGAGCGGAGGTTACTCAGTGTTCTAGTGACAGCTGACTTCAGAAGTGAAAAACAATGGAACTGCACTTGTACAACAACAATGCATCCTGCATTAAGTCAGAATTCTTTCATTTTTCTGTAACAAATAGCAGCAGGTGTGTACAAGTGGTATGGCAGAAACATGTATTTTCTCCAGGCTTTAAATTAAAATACTGATTTCTGCGAAAATGGTATGTGATGGATATTTCTGAATTCAGCACCCAAAGAACTGTAAATGAGCGATTACTTTTCAGACAATTTTTTAGTTGCAGACCTGTGTAATTACTGAGGAATTACACTGAAATCTCACGTAGCATAAATATTTGAATGGGTACTAGGAAGGAGAATGAGAAGAAAGGTGGAAGGACAATTAAAAGAAAAGCAATATGGCTTTTGAAATGGAAGATCACCACTAGACCCTAACTTCAGTATGAGGCAGTTAATGGAGAAATGCTGCAAATATGGAAGAGATATGGTTATGACTTTTTTTTATTTAGAAAAGGCTTCTGATAAGTGTACCCACAGCAAAGGGTATGGAAAGTAATGCAACACAAAAAACAAATGATAGAATATGTGCAAGCAGTACACAAGAATTGTTGCATCAGTGTCTGTTCACATGTGAGGAGGACAGAGTGGTTTTGGAATGAAACTGAACTATGACAAGGAAGTGTGCTATCAACCCTGTTATTCATAATGGTTATGGATGAAATTATGGAGGAGACAAAGGTAAAATATGAGGACGGGGAGCTGAAGGTTTGCAGATGCGGTTTGCAGATGATATTGTGATGTGGGGAGCAAACAGAAAGGAAGTACAAAGGGAACTTGGCATGTTGAGTGAGATTATTGAAAATTATGGAATGAAAATCAGCGTGGAAAAGAGTAAGAAAATGATGTTGATTAGAGGAGAAAGGGAACGGAATTATAAAAATATAGGCACAAAACCTTAAAATTGTGGAGAGCTTCAAATACTTGGGAAGCAAGCTGAAGCAGGATGCAGGGATGAAGATCAGTAGAAGGATTCTACAGGGAAATGCATTTTACCAGGGTGTGAGAAACTTGGTGTGGAGAAAGGTATAAGGAGGTGGTGTATAAGATGTACTGCTGCCTAGTACTAGCGTATGCAGTGGAGACTTGGACACTGACAAAAATACAGGAGAAAAAATCCAGCCCAGTAAAATGTTTTTAAGATGATAGAAAAGACAAGAAAAGACAAAGTAAGAAATGAGGACATCAGGAAAGAAATCAGAGTGGAAAAGTTTTGCGACAGAATGGAGAGGAATGAATTTAGATAGTTTGGATATGTTAAGAGGAAAAGATACCAAAGCGGATGATAGGTTCCCAAATAGGAGGAGGAAGGGAAAGAGGTAGACCCAGATTAAGGTTGTTGAAAACTGTCAAGAATAGTATAATTAGAAGAAATCTGGATGGAACACAATTAAGGAGGAACAATGGTGGTTGGATAGAGGTAGATGGAAAAGTGGCATAAACATCCCATCCTAGAGGGAGCTGGACGAGGGAAATGATGATAACGAAGATGATGAGTGTTTACTGAAGTGCATAACTTGATCAATTTTGTGATAAAGCTGCACTAATGTAATTCCTCTATATGTGTTTTAAGGCCACTAAGTCCAGGTGCAGGAGCCAAAGTAAATAGAAATTGTTTTATTATGTGCACAAATCTTTGCACATCTGCATGCCATTTTGTAAAATTTGGAAAACTGTTAATACAGAGATACTCATGTGTGAATAATTCCTGCACAATCCAAATGCCTGTCATTTTTTATACACTTATCGATACGGCCACTGACACCTCTTCGTGAGTGCACATACAACATTGATGACATCTCTGCAAGTAAAATGTATACCTTAAGAAAACTGTCTTTTATAAAATTATTTTACTGACCGTTTTCTTCAAATGCATCTACTTGAATACAAATGCATCTGCTTGAATGGAATTTTTGTTTTATTTGTGCAAAATGCGGGCATAAAATTGAAGGACCTGCACCTGGCGAGCCAAACATGTCCTCGGACACTCCCGGCACTAAAAGCCATAAACAATCTTAAAGTTCTTGTTAAAAAATCATAATATATATATAAGAATTATAGTTGTAATGTAAGATCAGGAAGTTAACTGAAATTGTTTGCATACATTTTCCTGAACATTCAACATTTTTCAGTAATGGATCATAACTTTCCCGCTTGTTAACACACCTTTTTGCTACTGTGTCAAAAGCAATTAACAACAAAACTAACCAACTACTCAAAGGTTCAAAAAAGGGGAGAGCTAACAGCATTCACCAAATCAGTCTTATGGACTTGGTATATTTTAATATGCAGTATCCACTGTTCTTGTAGTGTGTTATATTGTGTTGATTTTGTTACAGATTACTGTTAGTTTTTCTTAATTTAATACATCAAAATATATTGTGTGATTAGTGTAATGTATTTATAGCTTCTGACCGACTGGTTTATTTTGTCACGTTGAATGATGTCTACTTAGTATTGTTTGGATCTACTTACTTGGTTCCTGCTAGATAGGAATCTTAAGACAGAAAGCTAAGTAAAGAATATTATTTACCATCTCTCTGCAAGTTCAACAGCAGACTTATCAAGAAGTGTGTTAATCTTTCAGTACTGGTGACATCTTCATATCTTATCTCTATCTCATTGAAAGTAGATAGTAGTAGTGTGTGCCTTCCTTATGTACAAGAAAGAAGCATTGCTTCATTAAGTTTATCAGAATGTTCCTTATAATGCCAGGTGAAATTCATTATTTGTTAAGATATCTGAAAGTATTGTATTTTATTTATTTTACATAGTATCTGATGATTTTTAGTTTGACCGCTCTTTACATAGTTTTCCAAATATGTTTGAAATATACTTCTGTGAAAGTGCAGGAATACTTCCAAGTCACAGCTTATTTATTCAGATTGCTTGGTACTTTGGGTGAGTGTTTAAAACTCATGTAAACTTCCCATACTTTTATGAATCGTGTATTGTATGTACGTAATGCTTTGTGGTAAAATAAATATTGTTACTGACTATTTCACATAGGAACTTACGTAGACTTTCTTTTGCAAATGAGTTGGGTTCTAAGGAGATAAACAGAACCAGAAATGCATTTATTTACAGGAGTAAGTCTTCTAACATAGCATGTGAACCATCCTCATTTATAAATTATTAATTTTACATATCGATGATAAATCAATTTAAGAAAGGATATTGTCATTTAATGGTTCAAGTCGTTCGGACATTCTGAATTTATGGTGTTTATAGATTGGAATGCTCCTTGAATTTAAAACGGGAAACATATCAAGAAAGATTTCAGACTGAATCTTGTGTTCTTTTGGTAGTATATGTTGTTCACCTCAGTGTAAACAAAATAACTCTCGTATTAAGTGTTATTTTGTATTTGAAAATTTGATCGTGTTCTAGAAAACGTTCACAATTTCACTTTTTGTAGTGCATTAATTATACATTCTTTTAACAGTTTATTTTCTTATATTTTCTAGGTCTCAGACAAGAAGGACCAAGATATGGAGGACAAAAAGCCATCTAGATTAGTGGGATCCAAAGTATCCCAAATAGCTAACATCTTCCAGAGCATGGTACCTGCAAAAGAGACAGAAGTGCTTCTGAATAATGCTGCACCTCAAAGGAACAACCAGAGTAAGACGAGCGAGTGTTCCCCCAAGATGGAGCGACGGCGAATTGCAGTGGGCGAGGACGCGCCACGCGACTCTCGGGACTCGCCCACACAGGTGACAGTGGTGCGGACCGAGAGTCACGTGGCACGTTTTAATAATGCCCGAGCACTGTTTGAGAAGCTGGGGGCAGAGGACACGCGAGGTACCAAAAGCGAAAAGGCTGCGAGTCAGCCCTTGCCGCCGGGCTCTAGGCTGCAAGCCACGCCCCAGCATGGGCTGCGCTCGCGTTCTAGTTCGGATAACTCCTCAGCTGGCACCTCGCCTGTGCGGTCGCCGCGAGCCCTCGGCTCCCGGCACTCGTCACGGTCTCCTTCTCCTAAAGAAATTTCTCACAGTGACAATCTCTCCAGTCCTGCTGGAGGAATGCATGGTTTGTCCATTGACAATGGTGTCGATGGGCAAAAATTGCATGCAACCAATGGACCTCAAACTAATGGGCGGCCAGATTTACTGGAAGAGGTGATGGTGTCCAATATCACTACTCCACTCTCTGCTACGGAAAGACTTTTTCAAAAGAACGCCCCTCATGTAGGTAAAGTAACAGAAAATAATAATCAGGCTAATGGTGTAATTAAGAGAGAGAAAGATTTTGCTGATAAAGAGGATAGATTAATTCGGCCTACGAGTGGGTTGTCTGGGTTGTTAAAGAAGCCAGATAAACCTGAGAAACCCGAGAGAAAGTTCAATAGTCGTGAACTTATCGAAAAGCAGCGTAATTGGACATCACATTTCTCTAAATCTCGTACTTCACGTTATAACAGCGAGCCCAATAAGAGTGAAGTTAAGGCTAGTTTGAGTGCCAGTGCAATGAAGACAGAAGGCTTGCCAGTACAGTCCATCCCAGTGGATAAATCTCCTCCTGCTGCTTCTGCTGCAACACGAAGTGCATCTTTCAACACTACACGCAGTCCTCGATCACCACCAGTGTCACCACCTCCTCCTCCATCGATCTCTCCTTCTAGATCACCTGTTACTCCTACTCAGGCTGAGGAGAAGCAGGAAAAGGAAAGTCAGGAGAAGAATGCTGAGCCAGTCTCGCCTGCCCGTAGCACTTCTTCATCATCATCCCGAAGGTAACTCACACTTATGTATTGGGTATTATTGTGTAGGAGCAAGCAGCTTCATGCATGCATGCTCTTTCTCTTTCAGAAATATGAAATGTTTCCTTGAATTATCCTTTTAAAAAATCATATATGACATTAATTAAATCTCTGCATTTCATCAAATCAAATGCAAACCTTGATGATCTACTGGCTGAAATACAATATATGCTTTTATGAAAAGAAAAATAATGCAAAAAGTCACTGAAGTTAGACAAAGGTATTTTTATTGCTTTGTTTTACATTATAAGATGTTTTGCAAAATACTATTAGAGAAGTTTCTAATTTTATCACTACGCAGCTCATTTGTTCATATATTTATGCACGTTGGATTTCTGAATTTCATGTGTTTCTCTTTACATGTGAAGATTGGCAGTTAACATAACAACCATTACCTACCCAAATACTGAACAGATACTTTTCAAATTTTCTGTGTTTATTCAATTGGATGGTTGCATTGCAGGGGGATTACCACATTTTATCTGTAATTTTAATTTTGGGTTCTTTTTATAGCTATTTTTGAAATTTGATATTTTTGTTTTCAAAGTGTTCAGAAAATATTTTAAAATATTATTTTGAAATTTAATAGTATTGTAATCAGTAAATAGCATTTTCAACTTTTCCTGCATGTTTAAAGTCAAAATATTCAAAATTGTAAATTATGTGGTGCTTTAAATAGGGACTTGTAAAATGCTATTAATTAGCCTGGCATTCTTAACACATTCTCAGCATAAGAGTTTGGCACTAAGAAGGCTGATAAAATCTCTACCAATACTTCAATGTATTTCTCTCTAAGTTTGAATTCCATTTTACTGGTTTTGACTAATGATATGGGATTGTATTTAATAATATTGCTCTCAAATTTTACATGAACAAGGTAGTACTGTCTACATAAGAGGCTCTAAGAATACAAGTGGTGCAAGTCCAAGATTTAAACATTTGATAATTTGAGTTTTAATAGATACATCAGTGCAAGACCTTCATATACAAATAATAAAATTATTGAAATGATGCTGTATAGGCTGTATAGTATCATGTCTATAAGTACGGGCCGTGAAAGCATCAATGGCAACAATAAAATTATTATTTAACAGTTTAGTTACAGACAGTAGCACTTCATCAGAACACTGAAGCATTTGGCCATTTTGTCAGAAGACAAGTGAAGCAAATCTGCTTCACTCAGCAGCCTGTGATGTTAACTTTGAAGTTTGTTGCTTTGTTTGGTAATTACTGTTGTTTTCATTTGTGTGATGAATTGAATAATAATATGAATCAAACTAAATGGATAGTGAAGAACTGCTTTTTCCTGATGCTGCTGGCTTTGACCATAAAAAGGGAAGCATGTTCTCTAAAAAGTTGTAAGACCTGCCTACATTTTGAAGATTACTTCAAAATAAATTCAGCAGACTTGTAAAAGAAGACCTGCACTCGTGCTACTAGATCAGGAGCTTGTATGCTGTGAGCAACGTTTGGATTTCTGAGATTGGATTTACTACTGATCAGAAAATTGGTAAAATTGTATAACAAATGTTTGTGATTATTTAAACATGCTCTGACAATATGGCCATGTGAAGTACTTCAACATTTTCAGCATACTATGGTGCAAATCCATGGTTTATTTTTCACTATTTAATTTCAGTCATATATTTTATTTCAGGTATTTACATGCTTATAGTGTAGGTAAGAGTACTTTATGTTTATAAATAGGCCTGCGTGCATATTTGATTTTAAAAATGTCTGATATTTTAAATGTAGTTTCTAAAATCATGAATATCTTGCTCTCATTTCTTGCATTCTGAGTGCCTCAAAGAATGCAACATTTGAAGTTCACCATTTCTGCTACAAAAATGTCATATTACTCTGTTACTGTAGTTGGTTACTTCTTTATTGGTCTATTTCTATCAAATTTCAGAATATGTGTATGTTAGGGCATGTTTCTTTATTTCTGTTTAAGTACATACATGCATTTTTGAGTCTTTGAATAATTTATTTGGCATTAAATATCAGATGTGACCATCATATGTCAGTGTGTTCAAATCTAGGTATTCTCCACATAAACTAACTGAACATACTTCCAATAATAAAACTATATACATATCAATATATCTTACATGTCAATATACACAGTTACACATCAATATGAATTAACTCTCTGCAGGGGCGTAGCTGGTTGGAGTGGGGGGTTACGGGGGGTTAGAACCTCCCCCATGGAATTTTTAGAAAAATAAAATAAACAGAAACTGACAATAGACAATAAACTAAATAAACATTCAGAGACATAATTGTAGAACCAACAGATCTATAATTCACTTATATCAGTGTCCTTATAATGACAAGTCATGCATGCACCTTCATTGTGTTCTACCATCAGTTTGTAAGTACCAATACTTGAATGTATTTCTCTCTTAAGTTTGAATTCCATTTCAGTGAAGTTTTTACTAATGATATGAGATTGTATTCAATAATATTGCTCGCTAATTTTACATGAACAAGGTAGTACTGTCAAGAAAAGAGGCCCCATTGGGCGATCCTGATTACGCTACTGACTCTCCGTATAAACTAAGCGCTTATACTCAACTTACTGACAGACATGATAGTAACAAGAAATTACCTGTAGTCTTTTTCTTCTTTGGTTTGTCTTCTCTGTACTTCATTGATGATGGTCTGGCTGTGGAGGTGTTGCTGCTGCAGATCCTCCTGGATCATTGGAACACAGCACTTTACAGTTGGCAGCTACTTGTGTTTGAACATCATTGCAGCCATAAAGTTGTTGTCACCTCAACTATTGGACCAAGCTGTTCTTAGCCCTTCCTCTTCTTCATACCCTGGGTAGCCGAAGATCAAGGGCTCTTTTGACTACACAGCTTTTGTCCTATTTGTTTACATTGTAGAACCATGTCACTTGCTCACACTGAACCTTCTCCATAACCATCTCCTTCATATGTAACATGCTTCTGATGTGCTGATTTCAGACGAGATCTTTCTTTGAAACCTCTGCTACCTTCTCGGTATCTTTTTCTGCACAGACACTTGTGGTGTTCCTAGAATGTCCAGCGCTTCAAAGCTTAAGTCAGTGCATGCCTTACCACTGGCTTTTCCATCACGGAGCCAAGGTATTTCAAACCACTACATTTTGGGAAGTGGTTAGGAGGCAAGCAAAATATCTGGCATTGAAGCCACAGGATCTTTGAAAGTTCACTGAAGATGTTTGGTACTTGAGCA
Source organism: Anabrus simplex (assembly GCF_040414725.1). Taxonomy (NCBI): domain Eukaryota; kingdom Metazoa; phylum Arthropoda; class Insecta; order Orthoptera; family Tettigoniidae; genus Anabrus; species Anabrus simplex. The sequence goes on along the minus strand of NC_090265.1, from coordinate 927,469,325 downwards.
ACTCGCTTTATGTCCATTGTCTTCTAGCACTTTTCACCATTTTTCAAATACCTCCTGAAGTAATACCACATTGTCACTTATCAGTGCCAAATCATCTGCAAACAGTAATGTCTCAAGAAGTATATCTCTGATTTCCGATATCAGGAAATTCATGACATTGATGCAAAGGTGTGGGCTTTGTCCACTGCCCTCATGCTCATCAATTTTGACCGGAAAAGGTTTTGATATACCTGCAGTGCATGTCACACAGATGTTTTCATCCTTGTATATATCTTGGATTGATTTTACACAATTACATTTGTGTATATTTTTTTGGAAAATGGGACAAAATGAAAATCTGATGGGATAGGCAGGACAAAATAAAATAACCAGACTATCCCAGTGAAAATAGGATGTGTAATCATCTGTATCTTAATATATATTTATTTTCTTTTTAAAGCTAAAATTTCAAACTAGTACTTCTTAAGTTATATTATTCACTATTAACCATCTGTAACTTACAGCAGTTATTTTTTTTTTCTCTCGTTACAGTTCAAAAGTGGGAGAATTTTGTAAAGAAACGATTGAAGATGGCAGCAAGATCTCAGAACTTCCTTCTCCAGGTATGGAATCATTCTACTAAATATATTTAGAATCTGTAATTCCATAGATGGTTTATACATCAGTCTCTGTGGTAGACCATTCTGTTAATTGCAAAAATGAAATATATAATTTTTAACAATCTGTACTCAGTTTGGAAAGGAACAAATATAATGAATTATGAGGTGAAACTAGATGAAAGCTTTGATTTACTAAGTAAGGAGTATGGTTAGCAGCATCTACAAAGAACAGGCATCATTTAGGCCATAATTTTTACTTGATTCTCTCTTGGTGGAAGGGGAAAAGTCTCTGACAAAGATGATTAAATATTTCAAAGTTATTTTACTGTTTCACTGAGGCAACACTCATACCTTGTTCCTTCTTTTCTTATTTTTGGTTTCTTCAGTCAGCAAGAATAATATGGCAGGTGTTAAGTGAACATATCTATATATCTATCTATCTATCTATCATATAATTTTGTCTAGCTCTTTGGCTGAATGGTCAGCGTACTGGCCTTCGGTTCACAGGGTGTTGGGTTCGATTCTCAATAATTCAGCCATCACTGGGCCAAGGATTTTAACTGGGTCAGGTTTAATTTCTCTAGCTTGGGGACTAAGTAGATAAGCGACACATACACACGCACACACGCACGCGCGCGCGCACACACACACACACACGCACACACACACACACAAACATGCACGCGCGTGCGTGCGTGCGTGCGCGTCGATATAACAAACACTTTAAAAGTGTATGTGCTGAAGACTGACGGTCTTTTTTGCCCTTAACCTCTTAATGAACAATAATAGCAATGATATGTAGACATGATAATAAGCTTTTGGACTTTGCCATGTCATGAAAACAAAGTGAAATTCTTTATGTTTCAAGGAGAACTTTGCTCTACGTCTTCAGAAGAAAATCTCAACTGTTCACAAGGAAGATTTCTCCAATAATGAAGGTTTGAATTTAAGAATGCTTTGTCATTCGTCTGTAGTAAGTGGTTATTCTTATTCATCACTAGATGGCTCACTGTATGCTAGCCTTCCGAGAGGGAGCTGATGACACCATCTAAGATTTTTCTTGTTACAGCATATGTGCATTGCAAAGTAACAGCAAGATCATCAGATGAATTGGGGACGAATGTGGTAGAAGAAATAAATATAAATAAAAATACCATATTAAAATAAAGTGCAATGAAAGACTCGCAGGATAGAATAGAATAGAGCTGAAGAATGGAAAGAAAGTGTGTAGAAAAAGCAGAAAATAAAGTGTGAGTTGGGCAAGAGCCCAAAAGCTTATCATCATGTCTACAATTATTACGGGCTGTGAAAGCATAAATCTAAATATAATAAATATATGTTTAGTGAAGTAAATAAATCTCTTAAATTTGTTTGGGGTTTAATTTTTAAAAATAAACTGTCAAACTTCAGTTTATATTTGCCATGCCTGAATTTTTTTTTTTTTTTGCTAGTGGCTTAACGTCGCACCAACACAGATAGGTCTTACGGCAGCAATGGGATAGGAAAGGCCTAGGAGTTGGAAGGAAGCGGCCATGGCCTTAATTAAGATACAGCCCCCAGCATTTGCCTGGTGTGAAAATGGGAAACCACGGAAAACAATCTTCAGGGCTGCCAACAGTGGGATTCAAACCCACTATCTCCCGGATGCAGGCTCACAGCCGCGCGCCCCTAACTGCACGGCGAACCCTGCCCGGTATGCCTGAAATTAAAAGCAGTAAATACTTGTGCAGATGGCAGTATAAACATTACTTTTTTTTTTTTTTGACTGAATAGCCTGGTGATTGTATATGGATGTCCAAGACATGAATTATATAGACAATAACATTTCAATATTTATTCCATTGTTTTAAGTGATTTATGAAGGTTCCAAGTGGATCAAAACTGGTGGCAAATGCTTCAAAGAAGGGATGGTTAGAAAATGAATCAAAGAGAGAAACCATTTTGATCAACTTGAGCAATAAAAACAGAGAAACTGTTCCCCTACAGTGGAGAGAGAAAAAAGACCAGGAAAAGCTGAATGTGTGGGCATTGTGCCAGCAAGCTTTAGGGATGAGGAAGGTGGGAGGGAAGTCCTTTCTATTTATAGCCAGCATGCAATGGACTCAGATTGACTTGATGCAGTAAAGAGAGAGGAAGACAACCAGTGACAAGTGTAGCTTGACCAGCTGTGATGAAATGACTTGAGGGTTAAGAAACTCAATTATGAAGGTAGACAAATGTGGACAGAATTCTTTCCTAAGGATTGAAGTAGTTTGGATTTATCTTCTTAATGTTTTAGTTAGCTTCAGTGATGGGAAGATAGCACTGTGTAAACTTCTTTCTTCTCTGCTGGATGAATGTTACCTAGTTTAAAAAAGTGCTTTTATAACATTTTTTTTTTTCACATTGTGAAGAAGGATTTGATCCAAATGTTATATATATAATCAGAAACTTGAAAGCAATACAATGCCATCATCTTCATGGTTATAAAGTCCATTGTCTACATTTTCATATGCCATGTTGAAAATTCTATTTAGATGACAACGTTGGAACACATCGTATGAACTGCATCAAGCTACATAATTGAGGAGTGGTGATGTGTCTCCGATTGCTGTACATCTCATGTTCTGGTAGGGCGCAGTAGCTGTTAGCTGTGTCACCATGTCCGGGGGAGAGAGATGGTTCTGTCTCGTTTATATGTGTACGTAAGCGTGGCACGACTCCCATCCACCCTATCCTTGTGTGTTGGTTGTGTGGATTCATATCACCCTTGCATCTCTAGTAAACTGGTGCAGCTTTTCAGCTTCTTAACTTCATATCCTGCAACTATGAAACAATTTCCACAAATCTTACTTCTGAAAAAATCTTACTTCTGAAAAATCTTGTTATTGATAAACTGGGTATTTTTATGTTTTTGTTTATAGGTCAGTTAGTGAAGAATATCATTTTGTTTTAACCTCTGATAGAAGAAATATTATGTATCACTAGAGTTTTCCTCTCCAGGACTATTTCTTCTAAATTTAAATAAATTATAAAATATTGTATATGTTATATTTAGTCTAGTATAACTGATCTTCTATTATTCAAATAAAATTAGCTGTTGCGATATCAAAATTTCATAGTAATTGAACGAAGGACGTAGGGTTGAGACATACTACTACAGTATATTTTGACAAAATTTCAGTAAATGATCCTCAAGTTCAAAAGAATTACCTTAAAAATAAACCAATGGTCAAAATTAAATTTACTGCACAGTTTAAAAAAAATGACAAACTGTTCCTTCAGTGTCAAGCATTGCTTGCACTTGTTCGTGCCAGTCTCATATTTCCTATCAGATATTTCTTGGATTGTTTCCCGTTCTGTTTTGATCCTCATTCATTTGGTTCCTGAGGTCTCAAATATTATTTTTGTATACCATAATCTTTTATGCTTTCTGTTCAAACACACTTATTTGCATATACTTTCTTTGTGATGATTTTTATGTACTTATTTATTTATTAAGCACAAAAACAGCTACATTAAGCACTTTTTGCATGAACTGTCAACATTTGAATTAATAAACATAATCTGTTGCAGTAAATATATAACGAACATAACAAATGAGTAACATGATCAAGTACATATAAGTAACAACTCTCCAAATCAAAAACCATGAGACTGTTCATGTCTATAACCAACCCCCTTAAAATAGTCATAATTTTTTTAAGAATTCAAGAAATTTTTCATATGGTAAGAGTACTGTCCTGGTCTAAGCATTAATGTAATATTGCTGTATAGGTAGTCCTTGGTTTAATTTTGGTCTCTTTTGCTTGGTACAAGTGTCTGATGGAGAATAACTCAGTCTTGTGACCGGGCAAGTTTGATACATGGTTTGGGTTATATAGCTGTTACCTTGTATTCAAGAGATTGTGGGTTGGAAACCCACTGTTGGCAGCGCTGAAGATAGTTTCCCATTTTCATACCAAGTAAATGCTGGAGCTGTACCTTTATTAAGGCTGTGGTCGTTACCTTCCTAATCCTAGCTCTGTCCTATCCCATCGCTGCCATAAGACCTGTCTGTATTGGTAGTATTAAAAAATCACTTGTGAAACTGAAGGAAGAGAATGAAAGGATAGAATGGACTGTGAGGGTTGTTGGTTTGAAGGCCTTGTCTTACCGAGGGCTATGGTGTCACACATTTGTTTTACTTACCCCATATAATATTGATGTGCTAATAACTTGCTGAGAAATATCCTTTTAATATCTACAAGTCATCTAATTAATGCAAGTCAAGTGCCTTCGCAGTGATTTCTTATTTTATTGAAATAACTTAACGCTCATCGAGGAGCTATTTTTACAGATCTTTAGTCTTGAGGTGCAAAGTGTAGGATAAGAAGATAGCCAGATAAACACAGCAAAAGGCAAGAGGCAAAAGGATAGATATATATACAGGTAATACAGGGTCTTTCTTATAAACCCATACTATCCAGCGGTGTTTTTACACGCCGAGACCTAAGCGGCAGTATGGGAGGTGCCCGCATAGTTCTTGACCTTGCAAGGAGCGTGCTTGTGTTTGACCCAGCATCAGTAGCCAGTCCAAATCTCAGCTGTTAACATGGTAAGACAGTTATCATTGCAACACCGTATTTTCATATGTAAAAGTTATTTTAAGTACGAGTCGGCTCAACGGATACGAGATGCATTTGTTCATCAATTTCCTGGTGAAGTGCCACCTTCATGAGCACAGATTCATGTAATTGTAAATAAATTTGAAACTACTGGCTCAGTGCTCAATAAAAAACATGCTCGCACACAAACAGTTTTAACACATGAAATGCTAGATGACATGCAAATCTTGAATGGTCTCGCAATAAATCGCTCACAAAATTAGCACAAGTAGTGGTTTTGTTTTCTTTTACACACAGAGCTACAAATCTATTGCACATCAAACTGTGGAAGTTTACACGGGCCCATTGTGTAAAACCTGCTGATCCAGCCATGAGAGTGAGATATTGAGTTGTATCTTGCATCATTGAATGATCGTTCATTCGACCCACAGCTTGTGTTCTTTCCGGATTAGGCCTGGTTTCATCTTAATGGTCGTGTGAACAGTCGTACCTCTTGCTATTGATGTGCATAAAATCCTGATGGTGTTTATGAAGTAACTCATTATGAAGGATGGCACTTCCAGCATCTTTTATAAGGTAAGATTTCATACAAGATTGTATATGCGCTTAAAGCATGGCGGCCACACGTAACGTAAGTTGGGCTGAGGCAGCTGTCATACCGCAGAGTAAAAACACTGTGCGCTCAGTCTGGGTTTATAAGAGGGACCGTAGTGTATTAGAGTAGGAACACAGGACAAACACAAAAGGAGGAAAGGAACCCAATTTGTAAGTATAACTAATGGAAAGGAAACAACTGCAAATAAATAAAGTCATACATAGAAAGATGGGAACATCCTACACCTCTGCTGCCCTTTTTGTATCTTCCCTTCACTTGTGTTTATCTGGTGGGCTGTCTTCTTATCCTACGCTTCCCATGCCAAGACTAAAGATCTGTCCCCCTCGGTGAATGTTGAAGTCCGCCCTGCTGATGAAGTAGGGAAGCAGAAGAAATGGATATTAAAAAAATTGGGACTGATGAGGAGAAAATCTATCTATTTGAAAGGCAGTGTGTAAAGATGTGGAGATTGTTATTGTTCTTTCGTGTTTTCTTTCTATTTTTCCCTCTTCCCACATTGACCTGTCATTTTATTTATCCTGTTATGTGTTTCTTTAAATGTTCTTATCTTTCTACAGGGTGTATCCGTGATGATGTTATAAACTTTCAAGGACGATGGAGGACGGTAAATGGATCAAATTGAGATAAGGAACGGAAGGAACGGTAGTCTGGAAACGTTTGAGTAAAAGTTATTAATAACCCAAGTTGTTCAACGTCCGTCCATTCTTAACAGACACCGGGATGTTGGAATTTCGTCTTGCAGTAGTTCTTTAACGTGCCGCAAGCCAACGACATGGGGTTGTCACCTTTAAACACCCTTAAAAGCCACTGACCTCAGTCGGATTTGAACACTTTAACTTGGGATTAGTGGACCAACACTGTATCCCCTACACCACTGCGGCCGGCTGTCAAAAGTTAAAGCAAAAATTGGTCTGATACCTCCGACTGTACTGTGTATGAGACACCTGTCAAGACTGAAGATGATCTTTTGGCAAGAATTTTCGCTGCCAGCGACGCTGTTCAAATGACACTAGGGATATTCAAACGGGTACGACAGAACTTTGTGCAATGATACCAAGCCTGCATTGATGCAAGGGGACGCTGTTTCGAACATTTGTTGTAAATGAAGCAGCTTGTGAAACTTGTGCAGGTAAACAGACTTAAATGAGTAGGATTTTGCTTAACTTTTAACTTGAACGTTTCCGGACTATGGTTCCCGATCTCAAATTGATCCATTTGCCGTCCTCCATCATCCTTGAAAGTTTGTAACATCATCGTGGATACACTCTGTATATACGACTTGATTTGTCATTTTTTGTTCCTTTGTATAACTCTCTCTAAAATTGACTACAGTCTTTCAAGAATACTATTTCAAAAAAGTTACTAGTGCAAATGTTTCTCTTTCTCTTGCTGATACTTAGGAAGAAGTGACTTGAATTAAATGAATTGTGAGAACAAATTGCTTGTAAGATTGTGATTCAGAGCAGTGCCATAGTTAAGATCCTTGTTTTAGCATCATTGGAGAAAAGAATCCAGGCCAAGTGTTGGCTAGGTCTCTCTCCCCCTTTCTGTTACTGCACAAGACATCTTCCTTGGCATTCCACCTGCTGCACATTATCGGTGGCAACTGTTATGATTTATTTGTAATAACTGAAAGTGTTGCATATAATTTAAGTTATATATATATATAACTCTAGTTATGTTATATTAAGATGAAATACATATAGCTCCTTAAATCATATTTTGATATCCAAAACAAAGCTATGAATTATACACTAGCAGCGTTGTGCTGCATTGAACCTTGGTAGGTTTTGTACCATTGTGTGTCTACCTACCTATGATTCATGTTGAAGTCATGTGTTAAGTCTCAGTTTATTAAATAGTCCTGAACAATGTAACTTCACTTCATAACAGTGCTGTGGGTTGAATCTTAGGTAAGCCGGTCTATACGAATACAACAAGGAAAGCCAAGTAACCCATACTATATGTATATATAAATTCTGTTTTGGTTCCACTTCATTGGAACTTCCCTCTTCTTTGAGTATACTAATTTTCTGTGCTATGCTATCAGCTGTTTAACATTACAGTGCTTTTTTATTTTGTCTGCTGCTACTACTACTACTACTACCACCACCACCACTACTGTTTTGCTTCTTAACTTATGACTAAAATCTGTAACTTTTGTCTTCTACCATGGAACTTAGTGGCCTTTATAAAAGAGTAATGATTTCTACTACTACTACTACTACTACTACTACTACGGAAATCCTTCCATCTGCTAATCTCTGATCTGATTGAGATTTGGTACGACGACTTCAGTGGGAATGTTTTATTTAGCCATGTCAAAATTAGATGCCCACTCGTATATCTAGCACCTGTTTTGGGGTGTCAGAGTTTGCTCATTTAAGCAGCACATAGACAGGAGTAGCAGTGGGAAGCAGGTAGAGACTGCGCGGCAGACCAGTTCATGTGTCACACACACACACACACACACACACACACACACTACTTCTCTAACCTCGGCAATCGCTGCCACTCCATAACGCAAATGGGATGCCAGGCAAATGCTGAAACTATACCTTAATTAAGTTAGGGCTGCATTCTTTCCAATCCTAACACTTTCCTGTCGTTGCATGGCAGAAAACCTTCCGATATGTTAATGCAACGTTAATCCACCATCAAAAACAAAAGTTTTCTATAGCAGTAATTGTTGTTTTTCTTACACGGCAGTATGTCGGTGTTTACGTACTAGGTGCTAAATATATGACTGGGCATCTAATTTTGATATGGCTGAATAAAATATTCCTACTGAAGTTGTACCAAATCTCAGTCAGAGTGGAGATTAGCAGATGGAAGGGTTACCTTGTTAGTCAGTAGACTTGAAGACTTTGGAAATGGAAAGCCATATCGCTGTAGTTTGGATTTCATGTGAAACTTCAGGTCCTGTGGCATATGAACAGAGATTATAGTCAAATATAATTGAAATCAAAACAACTACCTTCTTTTCTCCTGCCTTAACTTGTATGGTTTTATTCAAACATATTTCTGCATGTGAACAGCATACTTTATTTCCAAAATAATCCTCAAAGCAAATGTTTAGCTTAATGGAGCTTTAAAAATCATATTAAACGCTGGGACCAATAATTTTAGATTCCAGAAAAACTAGAAAATATCATATTAAATGTTAGGACCTACAATCTTACACAATCCAAAAAACTGATAATTGCCTTCACATTTTGAAAACTTCCATGCCTTGATTAGGAATTAAATCTTGTCTCCTAGATGAGAAGCTAGCAATGTGGACTATGACCTGTCATATCCCTAATTTCACTTCAAGATAAGCACATAGCTGCCATTATTTATCAAAGTTTGGAACTGGTAGAAAACATTGGTGGAGATAAATGATTTTTAATGTATTTCTCTAATTGGTAAACTCAAATTACATTTTTTCTTTTATGAAATTGAAAGAACTTCAGTACATACTTCAAGGCTTCAATAACTATATTTTAAGTGTGGACTGAGTCAGAATGTAAGAAGTTTAAATTTTTACAGTTCTCTCAGTTAATAATCTCTGTGGCGATCATGGTATTTATTAATTATAGCAAAACATCATCTGGTGAGCAGTCAGAAGTGAAGGGAACCGGGAAATGTAAAGGGGTTTCAAAAATAATCCTCTTTTTTTTTAAATGTCACACTGTCACAGATACCCTATGTGATCACAAGTATTCAGACACCTGGCTGAACATGATGTACAAGTTCGTGGCGTCCTCCATCGGTAATGCTGGAATTCAATATGGTGTTGGCCGACCCTTAGCCTTGATGACAGCTTCCACTCTTCCAGGCATAATACGTTCAGTCAGGTGCTGGAAGGTTGCTTGGGGAATGGCAGCCCATTCTTCACAGAGCGCTGCACTGAGGAGAGGTAGCGATGTTGGTCGGTGAGGCCTGGCACGAAGTCGGCATTCCTAAACATCCCAAAGGTGTTCTATAGGATTCAGGTCGGGACTCTGTGCAGGCCAGTCCATGACAGGGATGTTATTGTCTTGTAACCACTCCGCCACAGGCCGTGCATTATGAACAGGTGCTTGATCGTGTTGAAAGATGCGATCGCCATGCCCGAAGTGCTCTTCAACAGTGGGAAACAAGAAGGTGCTTAAAACATCAATTTAGGCCTGTAATGTGATAGTGCCATGCAAAACAACAAGGGGTGCAAGCCCCTTCCATGAAAAGCACGACCTCACCATAACACCACCGCCTCCGAATTTTACTGTTGGCACTAAACATGCTGGCAGATGACGTTCACCAGGCATTTGCCATACGCACACCCTGCCATCGGATCGCCACATTGTGTACCATGATTCATCACTCCACACAACATTTTTACACTGTTCAATCGTCCAATGTTTACTCTCCTTCCACCAAGCGAGGCGTTGTTTGGCATTGACCTGCGTGATGTGTGGCTTATGGGCAGCTGCTCGACCATGAAATCCAAGTTTTCTCACCTCCCGCTGAACTGTCATAGTACTTGGAGTTGATCCTGATACAGTTTGGAATTTCTGTGTGATGGTCTAGATAGATGCCTGCCTATTACACTTTACGACTCTCTTCAACTGTCAGCGGTCTCTTTCAGTCAACAGACGAGGGTGGCCTGTACGCTTTCGTGCTGTACATGTCCCTTCACGTATCCACTTCACTATCACATCAGAAACAGTGGACCTAGGGATGTTTAGGAGTGTAGAAATCTCGTGTCCAGGCTTCTGACACAAGTGACACACATTCACCTGACCACGTTTGAAGTCCATGAGTTCTGCGGAGTGCCCCATTCTGCTCTCTCACGATGTCTAATGACTACTGAGGTCGCTATGGATTACTTTGGCAGTAGGTGGCAGCAAAATGCACCTAAGATCAAAAACGTATGTTTTTAGGGGTGGCCGAATGCTTTTGATCACATAGTGTAGGTCTTATGCCGACAGTGGGGTAGGATTGGGAAAGAGGTAGTCATCGCCTTAATTAAGATACAGCCCCTGCATTTACCTGGTGTGAAAATGGTAAACCTCAGAAAACCATCTTCAGGGCTGCCGACAGTGGGTTCGAACCCACTGTCTCCAAATGCAAGCTCACAGCTGTGCAACCCTAACCACATGGCCAACTTGTTCAGTCACTTGAACATTTTTTGCAAGTTTTCTGAGCAAAATGTCTACTTTTATTTTGTTACATGCGTATTCATTTTTAAAAATATATTTAAAAAGGCTGCACAACATTAAGTTGCAATATATCTTTATATTACTTTTCCCTGATTCTATATTTTTGTCAGCAGACATGGTTTCCTACTTTCACACCAGGTAAATGGTGGGGCTGTACCTTCCTTCCCACTCCTAGGCCTTCCTGTCTCATAGTTGCCATAAGACCTATCTGTGTCGGTGCGACATGGAGCAAATTTAAAAACTACTTCTGTGCTATTACATGAGAGATTGTAATACTGTGGATGATGAATTATTAAAAAAGTCTCTTCAATGCAAGTTATTTTTTCTACATTTATATATACTGTATATGTATTTTAAATATTTGTATACTTAACACATTCTTCCTTACTTATAGACAAATCAACCTTCTGGAGTCTTATTTCTTTATAATTTCAATGTATTTGAGTCTAGTTTTCAACCTTGAAAAGGTATAAATCTTCAGAGGTAAGACTTAGCAGAACCTTTAATGTATCATGTGCTTTGTGCAGCATGAAATCACATAGAACACATAGAAATGGACTCCTTTGTATTTACCTAATTAAAATTCTATTTTATCCGTTTGGCTTATTAGCAGCTGTATGTTAGTAATATCTTTCCAAAGATCCTGTGTTACTTTTGGAATTGTGAATATTTCTTACTAAGTACTCTTATTTCAGAGATTGCATTTGATGTGTTTAATTTACTTACTACTATTTGCATATTACTTTGTTCTGGATCTCTGGTTGATTGATTCTTTTGGGATTCTTGGGATTCTTTCTTTATTTCCTTTTTTTTCTGTAAATTTGTTTATTAATGTAGATAAAGTTTATAGTTTTAAAACTATTTTGAATATTATTAACTTTTATATTGGAAGAACTTTCCTTTAGTCAAATTTGTTTCGTGCTTTGCTTAGTAGTTAATTTTTGCTCTCATGTCATAGCATTTAGTTCTGAATCTAAGTTAGTTTGTGATCAATTTATTTGACACATTATTGTATGGTTCACTGTCATTAACATGCTATTCATGCCATAATAATTGATTTTAGTAATTTACTTGTAGGGAGAGGAAGCGACAGTTCATCGAACATCACAGACAGTGAGAAGCGATTGCGTGAAGAAGAGGCTGGTGAAGTTCGTCACGATGTGGCTCATGTCGACAAACGCAAGAAGATGGTGTCGTCAGTGCAACTGACTCTACAGGCAGCCGGCCTGGGGCCTACCTCTCCTGTGGCTGTTTCTAGTGCCCCAGGAACTCCAGAAGATACCTCACCTGCACCAATTACCAACTCTGTACTTTTAGAGCTAGAGAGCCAAGGCTCAGGTGATGTTCCTGGTTTACCAGGAGCTCATTATACGGAAATTACGAACTCGGAGTGTCGCGATATAGTTGAAGATTCAAAGCAGTTAAAGAAGCAACATGATTTTGATGACAGACAGTTTATTGGTCGGTTTGGAGGCAGTACATCATCGTTAGAAAAATCGGAAAACGAGAGCTTGATAACACCTAAGTCAGATGACAGTGATAAATTTGTAAAGACAAGTCTGCTTCCGGTTAATAACTACAAAGAAGGTCTTGATTCTGGCTTTAAAGAAGAGCAAGTGAGTGACTCGGATAGTGAGGTCTCTCCAAGAACAGTGCTTCAGAGCCCATCAGATCCATCTCAGATAAGTTTAGATATTACCAAGACAAGTGTGGACGTGATTGGTGGAAGTGGTTATGTTCCATCCAAGTCCGACAAAACTAATGAAACCTTGGATTTATTTCCTGATCCCCTCCATGATACTATCCTTAGTCCTGATAAGGCCTTCGCTGATAAAAGTCCTACAACTGATTCAACTGAACCATCTCCAATGTCTGGATCTGCTCCTCTGCCAGATGTCCTAGATACTAGTAGCTGTGGTATAGTTCAGGGCATTTTAACCGGTGCATCTTCTGAGGGTAGCATCCTTGACCTTCAAGATGTTGAATATGCTGATGCTGACGCAGAGGATGGTGATGATGAAGCTGAGCATGAAGAGGAGAAGCACCTTTTACTGCAGGTACATTATCTTTATTTGAACATATATTATTTAGCATAACCTTTTACTCACCTTGCTTCACAGCATGGTAACATTGAGGTGGGCACAGTGGAGGTAGGAAAGTTTTCCACCAGGTCTGTTACTTGGAATCATTAGTTCTGTAATTCTCTATATTCATTCGTATCTCTACCATATAGAACCGAAAGCTGGGTGGGTTAGATTAATGGAAGTCATAAGCTGAATGTGACAGTCTTGAAGTAAGAGAGATGACAATCAATGGAAGGTACAGTAAGAAGGTATCGTAATTAGGAGAATGAAGCAAAATTAATGACCTTGTTGGATAAAATTGAAAGGATCATGTTATGTAATCGGACATGGTGATTTTGTAGAAGAGCAAAGAATTAAACTGAAGAAATGACAAAAGGTGTTAAAATAGGTGTGATAAAATTTGGACAGCAATATTGGTAACAATTAGAGTATCACTGTGGTGCTTTCTTTGTTTATAGAGGCTTACAAAACCACATTTTTAAAGACATAATCAGTGAATGTGTATTATCAATGTGTGTCACTGTCCAGCAGGTTTCCCTATTCAAGGTTATAAACTTCATTATTGGTTCTGTATTGAAGTAAGATTACTTATAAAATAAAATACAAAGTTTATTCCACCTTATAAATATTATCAATATTATTGAGTAGGTGGAATAAATATTTATTTTATTTTATATGTAGGTTTCCCTATGCTGTACTAGATCTGAGTGGTAACTACAATAGATTCAAAAATTCTGGAAGCTTTTGCAATTTATTAATCTTGGTTTTTTGTATCAGCTGTTTCTAATTCCTCTTTGTTAACTGTTAATCAAACATGTAATGCTAAGGAAACACTTTTCTTATGAACCCTAATTTGATTTCTTAGCACCCTGTTCACTGAAGATAGTTGCGATTTGTACTGTATTGTTGATATTTCCAGATTTGGGAAGTAATTGAGTAAAACTAATTGAATTTCTTGTAACAATTATTATTTTTTCATTTATCTTTACTTGTAACAGTTACGTTTCACAAAATGTAATTTTTATTCGTAATTTACTTCTTGAAATAAAATTTTAATCATTACATTCTAGTAATAGACGTGCATTGTATTGCAGCTTTGGAGACCCAGCACTCACACGAGGTCTCACCAACAATATGCTTCACGTGCTCTTTTTTTTAATTTTTTTTTTTTACTCACAGCTTGCATTACTGGTTGAGATTTAGATAATCATGAACTATAACTTCCCAAGTTTGCATGTCGATATTGGAATCGGAAGAAACATGTGATTGTGAATGGTTTTAGGAATATGCACTCCCCTATTTTTATAAATATATTTAATTATTTAGCCTTCAGAAATAACGGGAACATGAGGGTGAAAAGCAAACTTTGTTTGTGAGTAATCAATTTAGAAGTTTCAAGGTGTCCTGTTTAGTCTTACTGATGATAGCCACTTAATGTCTCCATGCTATAAAGAAACCGTACAAAATGAAGCAATATAATTTTCCTTGCAAACTTTGGTGTCATTTCAGCCCCATGTGCAAAAAATATCATTCATTTCCTAAACACTCACATTCTGCAAAGTAATTGTAATTTTCCTGATTACATGTTGAAAAAGCAACTTGTAATTGAGTAAAATATTTCTCAAATAACTGTAATTCAGCCGAGTTACTTGTATTTTGTACTTTTCCCATTACTGGTTATTTCCATACTTTCCTTAAGCTTAGGTCCGGCTCATGGTATTTTTTTTTTTCAACACCCAAATCACTAATTACTAGTGACAATAAGAGGGTACTTTCTCCACTTGAAAATGTCTTTATCCTTTCCTCTTTGCTTTAATTTTAACCAGGTGGAAGCTTCAAGGCTCAATCTGTTAAGCTCATTTCAAGATCAAAGTAGAATAACATTAGAAATTTCCTAAAGCTTGTCCTTGGAGTACAGTAGAATCTCAATAATCCAAGGAAATTGGGGAGGGGAGGAATACCTCGAATTTGGAATAACTCGGACTACACAGAGCAACATAGGGGAAATTGTGAAACATGAAAAAATTGACAAAGGTTGAAGCTAATGTCCTGCATTGTCATTTTGTACAGTGTTATGCATGGATTAAGCTTATTTTTTGAAGAAGTTCTTAACCGACTTCTGAATGTTGCATCATTTCTCTGCAGCAATGTCACACCATAGCTTAAAGAGCAGGGTCTCTATGGGTGTTACCTTGGATTGTTATTCTACGTAGCGTAATGCTGCTTCCAACGCAGTGAGACGCTCGCTATGAAACATGTTAGATTCCATCTCTACTAAAACGTCTTCCTCAATATCTTCTGTTGGTTCATTCAATATTTCAGTGATTGATGTGTCAGCAAGTTCGTACTGTTCATCAATCTTCCTCCATTCCATAACTTTGATTTCACTAGCATCTTGTCCGGCTCCATGGATAAATGGTTAGCATGTTGGACTTCGGTCTAGAGGGTCCCAGGTTTGATTCTTGGCCGTGTCAGAGATTTTAACCTTAAATGGTTAAATTCCCTTGGCTCAGGGACTGGGTGTATGTGCTGTCCCCAACATCCCTGCAACTCACACACCACACATAACGCTCCCACACCACAATAACACACAGTTACCTATGCATGGCAGATGCCGCCCACCCTCATCGGAGGGTCTGCCTTACAAGGGCTGCCCAGGATAGAAATAGCCACACGAAATTATACTAGCATCTTTACATCCGGGTATCTGTGAGATTAGATCTGACAAGTTTGGTATGTCATGATCATTGCTGTCATTGGAGTTACTGTCAGCAGACACCAACACTTCCTAAAATCTTCTTCCATGATTTCATGAGTGTGTCTGGCTTCACTTCGTCCCATGATTCTGCTAACAAATACTCTACATCTCTCATGGTTATCTGTTTGGGGAAATTTGCGATGTTTTCCTCACATGTTGCTTCCAGGAGTGAATGTCGCAGGTGGTACCGATAGTTTTCATCTTGAATTTTTTTTAGACATTCTAAAACACCCTGATCCATAGGTTGTATCAAACATACGTTAGGGGGCACAAATAAAGCATGAATTCCATCACATATTAGATCCTGTTCATCTGGATGTAACCCTGCATTGTCCAGCAATGAAACTTCTTTACTAGACAGAACCTTCTTTCTCAAAAATGTTTTAGTTTCAGGCACGACAACAAACACGCACGTGATTTCAGTAGAGAGGAGGACCATACAATGACATGGTTTAAATTTGTGAAAAGAAAAATTCAAATAACGCTTGGATTCAACGGAGCCTTGGATTTGCAAGACTCTGTTGTATATACCACCATAGTTCCTTGCGTGCCAGTTTAGACTTAGTTTTGTCATTGAGCTTTCAACTCATTTGTGGTCCTAACAACAGAACCTGAAATACACGTAGACATGCACAGCACTCAGTAAATCATAAACATTGTATAAAAATGAACTTATTCCATGCTCTTATTATTAGATGATGATTGATTTGAAACAAAGTGTAAATTACAATTATTAAATGTGGGGTGGGGTAAAATATCAATGATCTGAATATATGAGGAGAAAGGGAGTTTGATGGAAGATTTAATCAACACTAGTTGAATTCAAATCATTGTTTTTGTAATACACATTTATTTGCCCACAGACTTATACATCACTCTGACCAAAATAAAAATGTACATGTTTATTGACTTCTTATGATGAATTCCTCAGGCTATAAATAACTCATTAATTCTCTTAGTGTCAAATCTTGTTTTATTGAACAGAAATTTAATAGTAGTAACCATCAAAATCAGCTGTTTCATTAATTTTAAATATCCATTGGCACCTGTGTAATATTTTTTCTGCCGACCAGCTTCAGAATGTAATTGGTTAGGTATTCACAGTTATCAAGGTTGTAGGATTGAATCTTGATTTATGTAATTGTCATTTAAGAGGGCTTTATATAATATATATATGTTAGTAGATTGATTGGCATGTTAAATAATCCCCTTTTCAGGGCAAAATTTAGCACTGTTCATCTCCTATAAAACAAAACCAAATACTGAGGCAAAGGGGAAAGTCTTTGTGGTTGTATATATATTATGAACAAAATATCTATCTAAAGGCTTGCTCATTCTTCAGAAGTATGTACCTGGTGCTTCAGATATATTGCTGAGTGTTGTAACATGACAGGCCAACAGGATGGAAAATAAACACACAACCACTAGCGTTCAACTCTTAAGACTAAGATTTATTTTGCCTACAAATTACTTATAAACTAACACAGTCACACTAGTTCCACAGTTTACACTCTATTACTAACATACTAACGCAGTCTCACTAGTGTCACAGTTCACGCCACACAGTTTTCAATTTTGCACGCCATACACTGTGTGTCACCACAAGTCACTGCACTCATTCGTTGGACGCACACTCCAACAGCCTTCTTCGAAGCCACTTGCTGGTCTTGATCAAATTCCTGTACAGACATGACACAGTACCTGGGGCACTTACAGACTGCTGACAGACTCGACTTTGCAACAGAACTCACTCCTCAATTGAAGTGAATCCATGATGGAACTCCAATCGCTGACCACGTATTGGCCGGCCAGCAACTCGAGATTATTCCAGAAAGGGGTTGCATACCCAAAACAGTCTTGGTCCGAATCCTCTAGATGTGTAGTATGACATCGGAGGGTGGGGTACTTCATTGGTGGTTCGTACTTCCTGAATGGTAGACAGGACGCTTAGCGAGTGGGGCCAATATTTAAGCCGCGAAGTCAGTTGCTCTCGGGCGAGGCCAAATTAACTTGTCCTCCCAGACTCTGACAAGGACTACCAAACAGAATGGCAGACATCCCATGACAGTATGTTTGGTTGCCGCATCTGGCTGGTGCATATTGCACAGTATATTGGGTTATCGCACAAGACAGGCACATTCCTGTGGAAAGGAAAGTCACAATATTGTTGATCTTCTCATCACAACAAATGTTCAAATTAGCCTCCTCTCCCTGTTCTGCATACAGTGCTGTTTTTCTCAGTGTGCTCTCTCGCATTCTTTTAACATTTTTGGTGTGATACTTATTGTTGCTGTATTAAGTTTACAAACAAGGTCAGCCCTGTTTGCAGGCAGCGTTTCATAAAGTTGATCGCCCAAATAGCTTCATAAAAAGTTCATGGAGTTAAATTGGATGATCTTCGTGGCATGTCATGGTAAATCAAAACAACAAGTTACTGCATACATAAATTATGACTTCTAAGTAACAGCACAATGTATGCTAAGTTCAGGGATCCACTCGAAAAAAGCCCCACAAGAGGCATGGTCATCCGGTTGCAGGTGGTAAATAGTTTGAATAGGTGCCAGTGCAGATTATGCTTCTAATGCTTAGAATATAGATTGTTCATCACAGTAACAGTGGTCTGAGTCATTTGCATGCAAATTAGTGCATTCTGTCTTGAGACATCCGAATAATCATCTATTCAGATCCTTGGAGCAATGCAATATAATATGAAGAAAAACTCGCATAATTCAGTACCACGAGTATATTGTTATATTATCAACAGTGTTACAAACCTTCTGCTTAAAGTAATTACAATATGTAAAACACATTTGTTCTACTGACCTAATAGTGTAGGTGAGGGATTTCAGTGAAGTGGTTAAACAAAGTGGAAGAGAACATATGCACACTTATACATTCAATATCACTTTCTAGCAGTCCAATATCAAAAGCCACACTAATTAAATTTTCGAACGATGATAGGAGTATGCCTTTTGCCAAGCATGTACTTTGGTGCTGAAAATTAATTGTATGTCACAGAGTGAATTTTAATGAAGAAATGCCTATCATATAACTTGTGGTTTTTCACATTGTTGTCTTACAAAATCAAGGATACTTCTCGAAAGAAGTACACGTCAAGAGTATGACAATGTTTTGTTGTTTACTGTGACAATATCTTAAGTGTATCTTTGGGTGGAAAACTTGCATCTGAAAGGATATAACCTGTATGACCTGTCCAGGAATCTCACAACAGTAGGCTCATTTCACTTACATCCACACGAAGTACTGCAGTTAGAACACGTTTCATTTGCTCTTTAGTCATTTTTCCACTTTTGCATGCCACCAGATGAATGTTTAGTGGTCATGTTGTTTCAAGTTTTGTTGAAACATTTTTGCTAAAAAGTGCCTTGTGTCTTTTGATGTATAGCTTGTTAACTAATCTGCCACTCATTGATAAAGCTGCATCAGTGACACATTCCTAAAATATGGTTACAAAATATAACAATATGTACAATAAGATGAAATAAATCAATGAAGGTAAATAGAACAATAAGAAGAAATGCTGATGCTGTGTGTCCTTCTCTTGCACATTGTACAATGATGTCTGGATCATCTCACATGCTGGAATTGCTAAAAGGATAAACTACAAATCTGACTGACATGTTCCTTAGCAGTAACTCAATGGAGATGACATCTCAATATTCTATTCCATTGCTAGCATGGTAGTGCTCTAATCAACATTAAGAATGTGGCAATTCGAAGATATTGCATATGTATGAACATGTTGGGGTTTTTTTTTAGACTGGTTTGATGCAGCGCTCCATGCCACCCTATCCTGTGCTAACCTTTTTATTTCTATGTAACTATTGCATCCTACATCTGCTTTAATCTGGTTGTCATATTCATACCTTGGTCTACCCCTACCGTTCCTACCACCTGCACTTCTTTCAAAAACCAACTGAACAAGTCGTGGGTGTCTTAAGATATGTCCTATCATTCATGTATGAACATAACTGGCATGAATAAACCTATAGATGATCTTGTTCCGCTATTTCTTGGAAAGCAATGATATATCCTTTTGTCAACATTTACATATTCAGAATTAACTCCAGTGGCAACATAATCAAAGGTTCACAATCCCCCTTTAATAATATTTATAACATTCCCAAGATTCTGCATATCTCTTATACATAACACTCCTAGCTCATATAACATCATAATTAACATTCCATTTCTGCATGACATAATGATTTGAAGACTTAACACTGACCTTTCTTTACCAACATTTTGTCCTTGTACATTATAATAGATGTTGTCTAATTCCATCATACCATTAGTATGCACATCAAAGATCTGCGTTCTAATTCACCAATCTTCTTTTACTTCAAGCACACATATATCTGGAGCAATCGCATCATGATACCATGTGAAGAACATTCTTATATTTTACTCATATCTGAGATGATCCTGCAAATTACATTCACCTTTACATGCCATTAGTAAAACATTCTAGCAAGTACACTAGCATGAAATGGACAATCCCTAGCATGCATATTGACAATTGATTCTAACTCATGAAGTTAATACATCACTATTATCTTCATATATTCCCTTTCGATACCTTTTTCAATTACACTCTGAATTCATCATGCCTATATTTGAATATTTGCAAAAATATGACCGTTTCCTGAACATAAGGATAATTCACCTTATACATTCATTAGAAGACCCTGATATTCTCTTTCATATCTGCCTAATAGTAGCGTTAATTCTGTACATATGACTACATTGAGTTAGAGGAACAATGAATGAAAAATAAGAAAATAAGAAAAAATAAAGATTTGCGCATACCTTAGCTGAAATCACACCATCTCATTGACAGGTCGACCAGTCCTATAATTGCAGTCACCCACAGTTCATCTGAATGTATGGGTACATCTTGGAAGATGTCATCACTAGTTCCATCCTGTGATATAACATATTTTGTCCTTACACCTGGAACTGAGAAACAAGTATTATCTTCATGTTGCACACCTTTAACTCCATAATCACACTGTATAAGGATCGTACTTGTTTCAAGGCTTTTCTTATAACCCACATATACACTTTCTTACAAATTGATGCTTGCTGTAAGCACTATGCTAAATCAGATTTATTCCAACATTTGGTTACATTGAACAATCAAATCTCATGTGTATTTTATAAGGATTTCATTGGATTTCATAGGTTCACTAGTACTGTAATGCAAAAATTCGCACCGTAAGACAATTTCCTCGTGGGTCGTAAGTAAACCCAATGCGTCTTCTTCCTCCTTGGCAACCTTGTATCTGTGAAAATGCATTTCCTTTTACTTTGGTGGCTGGATACAGACATGCAATGACTTGGCATCATAATATAGTCAATCTTGGGGGACAAAGAAAGACTGAATGCTGAAATCTGTCTCTACTTATATAACTCACGTATATAATGTTCTAATAATTTAATATTGTTGTCTGTAATATTTTGACAACATTCATGGGATTAATTCTCCTGTATGCCATTGTATTCCTTTTTGTGTTGTAACCTGCAACCGAAATATTCCAAGAGACACATTTGTACTACAGCTGTGTTAGTCAGTGCAGATACAACATGCCAGTGTCTAATAGCACTAGCAGGCAGCTGCTGAGTTTTGCATTGGAAAGTCACAGACCAATGTTTTTATAATGAACAATCTATATTATAAGCATATTTTTGGGCATTGCAGATGTCTGAGGTCAAGGGTGTCCCTTGTTAGCACTGTATTTCACCGAATTCAAGATGACTCTGAAATCAAGATGACTCTCACTTTTTCCTTAAAAAAAATGTTATCAGGCTTAAAAGTGCTTTGTGAAATCATATGAATGCCTTTCTTGTACAGTACACATTTTTAGACTATCTTTGCCTTCATGCCAGTGTGGACATTGTCTTTAGTTATGCAATATTTTCTTGCAGCTGCACAATTATTCTTTATTTCCGCCAGTTTAATAATCATTAACTTAAAATTGGCATCGTAATATCAAAGAGAACTCGTTGAAAATTTGCCGGTGGTACCTGTTCTATGTGTGTCTATAATACGATGATTCATCACGAAAATATTCCTGCTGTCTATAAAACTGTTAATTTTACTAAGCATCTGGTACAGTACACACGTTATAACTTGATCACCGAGTAGCTGTGGCCTTTGTAAGAATTCGAAGGCTTGCATGTTTGACGCCATTCTGCAGATTTGAGATACGTTTTTGTAGAGGCTAATAGAATGTCATTTCCTCATCACTATATCTCGAGATCCAGTGACGTTACACAGAGGCACTGTACAACTGGTTACCGCAGCTAACAATATAAAATAAAGACATGGACGTTGATCGTCAATGAGTTTTGCGCTGGAGGCGGTGTGAAGGGAAGAGTGTGGTTACCATGGTAGCTGCTAGTGGTGTTCATTACTGTTAGGTCACGAATGCAAGACTACCCTTGAATTTTCACAAGATTCTGAGAAGAAAACTTCTTCTTGGATTCAGAGAAATATGGTAATTCTAAGCACTTCAACATGATGTACTCCCATTGTGTGTGCCACAGTTCTGATACTTGTATTCTGCAGCAATAGTTTCTCTTGCCATGTTCACTTCCTCCGGAACTCTTTGCTGTGACTTCGGTGGATGAATTGGCACATGAAGCGTACCATGCTGATATAGTCTCCTCTCGATATTCTGGAACATACTGCAGCTTGGATGTGATTGTCAAGATATTATTGTGAATAAAGCACTACTCCTTATCACTAATTGTGATAACTCACTCCAAATGCAAGCAGCATATCTACAGGGACATCATTTGTATATTGTGGGCATTCTATTGCTATGCATTTGACTACACTGGAAGTTTATGCACTACAGCTGTTTGTACCATGAGCAATGTACCGAGCCTTTGTGCAGTGCTTCAGCAAATTGATTTTCCAATTAGTCTTTAGTCTGCAACCTTCCCCAATATTCGGCAACTTCTCTGGCTTTATGTTGTTGTGTGTAGCCATTTCATGCATCACAGTGAAAGCTCTTGCAGCAAATCAGGTAGACCACCACGTATCTGAAGCACCTAGTGCACGTCTTGTTCAAGAATGTTTCAGACAGTTGCCTCTATTAACGACAGTCAGTTTAGGATCATGATAGAGGTGTTGGAATTATAGAAGTATTCCGTTGGTTGAGCAAATGTCTTAAGGCAGGATGTATATAATTAGTGTAACATCTGAATATATAATTTAAAGTTGTGTTATTGTTTTAATTTTATGTTGTTAATTTGTTAACATGATTATTAAGTAGGATTTGATTACATAGAATGGAGGAGACGTGCACGACAGTCCTACCCTGCTGGAACAAGTGAAATCAGATTTGGGTATTGAGTTTGATAAGCTCTCTGATAAGAAAGTTGAGCTGCCAGAAACCATGACACCTGATGAGGCTGAGAATCTGCTAAGCACAAGGTATGTGATGGTGATGAGTTGAGGAAAAGGTGCTGATGAGTGAGTGAGTGAGTGAGAATTTGACTTTGTTCTCTAATATTTTCCTGTTTTTCATTTATTGGATACATCCTGAGACACAGGGCTTGCAATATAAACAGTACTTTCATTAAAATGTTTATATTTTTGACTTATTATGATAATCAATCAATCAATCAATCAATGAATCAATCGCTCCTGATCTGCATTTAGGGCAGTCGCCCAGGTGGCAGATTCCCTATCTGTTGTTTTCCTAGCCTTTTCTTAAATGATCACAAAGCAATTGGAAAATTATTGAACATCTCCCTTGGTAACTTATTCCAATCCTGAAGATATAAATAGAAAGCTATTTAATGGACATTTTCAGTGAAAGTTGCTAAATTAGAACTGTTTCAGAAATTCTGTCTTTATAAAAGTTTTTCTGTTTTAATAAAATGATCCTGTTCAATCCCATGAAGTATAGAATAATATAGGAGTATATTGGATCAGTTTTGTGACTTTGTTGAGCATTATTTCTCATGATATAGTTTTGTGAATTGTATCAATTTACATTGTTGCTTTTGAAAATAATTTTATTTCTTACACATTCAGTTAGTTCCATCTTTTTTATTACTGATGTAACAAATACAGTTATAGCAGGTGTATTTGATATGTATTGGTCACAGTGGTATTCTTCTTTATATATGAGGAATTAGTTTTATTTTACCTTTATTATTTTACTACATTTATGCCATAATCGTGTTTATTATAAGCGATATTATGTTGCTCTCTAAATATTCCGTGCTTCTTCACTTTCAGACAGTAATGGATATAGTTGTTTACAAACTGTATTCTTTGTGAATCTTCAAATAGGAATGATTTTAATGGCTGTATTATGAGCCATCTTCAAAAAGTAAGTTACACATGATTATTGTGCAGTACAATGCCAACGGACACAAATACACCACTATTTTTTGACATAGTCACCCAATCTCTGTAAACACAGATGAGAATGTTCTACCAAACATTCAGTTCCATGACGATAGAAATTTACTCCTTGGTCCTGGACGCATTGGAGAACCACTTTTTGAACTTGTTCATTGTTGGTAAATCTTGTTCTTTCAGCTTGCCGAACACATGGAAATAGAATTATGTAAGATCTGGATGCTGCCATATCTCCCATCAAAATCTTTGAACCAAAGGTTGTGTTGTGAGCGCCTTGTGTGGTGTTGCTTTGTCATGAATGAGAACAATGCCTTTGTTTAACTTTCCCTTGCCTCTTGTTCTTTATGACCTTGCGCAATGACCTCAGTGTTTTGTAGGAGTAGTCAGCATTAATGGTTGTGCATCGTTGTTTAAACTCTATGTAAGCAACTTCTTCACAGTCGAAAAAAACCAGTGGCGCGACCTTCCCTCCTGATGGTGCAACCTCGAATTTCTTCCACACTGGTGAGGATGTGTGTATCTATTCCATAGACATCCCTTTTGTTTCCAGTGTAAAATGATGCAGCTATGCCTCACTGCATATAATGATGTGGCTTATAAATACATTGTCTTTCACAGAGTAATACTGAATGAAGTCCAGAGAATACATAGACCTTGCTGCTTTGTGGTCGGGTGACAGTGATCATGGAACCCAATATGAGGACAATTTCTGACAATCTGGCTGGTGTCAAACAGTGGCATGCACACTGCCTACTGAGATTCCCATCTCTTGTGCAGTGTCTGCGATATGCACTCTGCTATTGCTGTGAACCATTGTGTCAGTTTGCGGGACATTGTCTTCTGTGGTCAATGTTGATGGCCTTACTGTCTGATCAGCAGCCTTGTTCAAAATGTTGGCACCATTTCACAGTGGTTGAACAAGACATTTCACTTGGTGTGTGCACTGCCACATTTTCGTGGTGAATCTTGGTGCATTTGCGACATTATTCCCACAAAAAGCAAACCGTTCTGGAACTTCAACTTTGGAGTATGTTTCCAGTTGATGCCCATTTTACTTGCATATTATGATTCAGCTGTTCAACTGTCCAATAATGAGTTGTTAAAAAGTTTGTTTCACGGATGACGGTCAGTACGCTGAATGGTCAGCGTACTGGCCTTCAGTTCAGAGGGGTCGGGTTCGATTCCCGGCTGGGTCAGGGATTTTAATCGCTTCTAATTAATTCTTCTGGCTTGGGGACTGGGTGTTTGTGACTGTCCCAACAATATCCTCTTCACATTCAGACAACATACCACACTACCAACCACCACAGAAATACCCAATAGTGATTACATCCCTCCATATAGGGTTGGCGTCAGGAAGGGCATCCGGCCGTAAAATAGGGCCAAATCCACATGTACAATGCAGCTCGCACCCGCGACCCCACAGGTGTGGGTAAAGGCAGTAGGAAAAGAAAATTATGATTCAACTCTTATCAGTACTACAACACAAGTGTCGCTGCAGGCAGCCATGGGCATCTACCGTATTAAGACAATGTATCACACTTGCTACGCAATACTCTCTTGTTCGGATGACATATGTAACTTATTTTTTGAATGCCCTGTGTGTTAAGAATGAAAATTTCCAATATTGAGTTGTTAAAAAGTTTGTTTAATGGATGATTGGGAAATGTAATGAGGAATTTTTGTTTTACTGAGTTTAATATCAGTATATACTCTAAACAAGCTTCAACAAGGAGAACTTCTATGTCTGCAAAATAAGGAAAATTTATAAATGAATCTGGTTGAAGTAGAAAACGGGTAATAAATCAAGCTGGATAAGTAAAATAAAATAGGAAGATTAACTTACAGAGGCTAAGAGCAAAATACACATTCATAGTAGAATAGAAAGGCATGAAGAAGACTTTATGTGTATCTATTTTCTGGTCTTTTTGTCACAAGACGTTTTTCTTCCAGTATTTTCCCTACTAGCCTGATAACAAATATTGAATATATGATATTTTAATGAAATTTTTGATCCGAGTAATTTTAGACTCTGTATTTTTTCAGCAGTGCATTGTTAACTATTTTATTTGTATTGAATGGAGTGTAATACTTGTATTAGTGAAATTGTTTTATTTTACAGTGTGCCTGTTATGAAAATGTGGCCATGTTTTCATTAACATAGCCACTTTAACAGAATCATGCAAGCATACTAAAGCATGAGGATTGCTTTGAGCTCTTGCACGATGCCTGCCATATGTTAATAAGTGCATGTCTAACATGTATGTGTAGTTCTTTCTAGCTTAAATAATCTTATATCACACAATACAACACTGAGAATATAATTTGCATCAGATGGATGATGAATGCATAAAAAGCAAGCTACTGTATGTAACATGCTTTTAGTTTAATATTTGTTGTTTTTTATGGGACAGTTAGATTCTTTTTTTTTTTTAACCATATGATCCTAATATACAAGAAATCAATCTTTACTTAATTCTTCACAAATTTTAAAAGTCTATATCGGTTTTATGTCAAGGAGAAATTGATTGTTGATATTTAATATAAATAAAAATAAATTAATTAAATAAGTTTTGAACCGAGTTGATGGTAGAATCTTGGAAGAAAAGGAAAAAGAATAAAATGAATAATTAAGGTATGGTAGTTCAAGTTACAGTAGATCACAAGAGTAACTTAATTGTTTGTTTTGTTCTGTAAATGGCTATGTGATTTGGGTGAGTAGCTGTAATCTTGCATTTAAGAGATTTTGGGTTCAAACTCTTATATCACACAGTACAACACCTTTGACACCCCTGGTTAGTTGACACTGCTGAATGTTTTTTTTTTAAACATATGATTGTAATATACTATATAATCTTCCTTCTCTGGAGTCTTCTCAAATTTTGAAGGTGTGTGTAGCTTCATTTTCAAGGAAATCTGTCAGAACCATTGCTTCCCATTTTTACACCAGATAGTACTGGGGCTGTACCTTAATTAAAGGCTACATCCAGTGTCTTCCGAGTCCTAGATTTTTTCTTCGAGGAACTCATCTTTTTATAAAAGACTTATAAGCACCTTTATCTGATAAATTAAGCCACTGAAAAATTCAGAGCTATTTTCTGGTCTTGTACAAAGGTATTGGTTATATGAAATGGTGGTCACTGACAGGGTCTTAGCCCTTAGCCCTCCATTTCGTTCTGAACATACCTGCCTCTCCAGCTCCATTTAAAAATCTGCTTACAGAGGGATAAGTGACTGCACAAACATATGGACAACATATTTATAAAAATCAAATAAAAACAAGTACAAAGTAAATATAATACAATACTAAGATGCAATGTACAGCATTTTCAATCCTGAAATTATCTCAGACAGTCACATTTCCATTGGTAATTGTGCTTTGTGTGGAACTTGCCAGGATGTAATCCAGGCTTTCTTGTACATGCATTACAGAAAAACACTATCTCACGTAGTTGTCGTCCCTTCACTTTTCAGTCACCGAAAACTGGAGTCTTTTCTTCTCCTCTGTGGATAACTATAAATGAAGTGTGAATGACCATTTAGGGGCATAAACTTCTGAATGTTTACATTGGCATATGGGTTCATTTCATGCACAATTTCCATCAATAACCTGTCATTCATGAATTACTGTAAAGAAGCACGGTTACTGTTAGAGTTAGTCCCATGGTGTGTTTTATAATTAGATGTATCTGTGAATGGGATTCCAGTCACGGTAATCCTTCCAGCCGTCAGTAGAGGTACCAGCACTGTCATTTCGTATAATTATTTCATTATCAGGTTCTTCATCTGAATTCACGAACACAGTCTAATGTCACAATAATTCATCACCACTTAATTAAAAATTGCTCCCACTATCGTTCAAATCAACATCACTTTCATCTAAAAGTCTCGCTAATTACTTCTCATGCTCCTCGAACAACGCTATGTTGCAAAGCAATGTCTGTTTACTAACTTGCATACTTTTCAAAGAATCCTCCACAAACCCTGAGTTCAAAGAGATTATAGCAATACAGGGCTTCAAATTGTTATCAACAGATGTCAGTTGCTTATTGCATCTACAATTCATGCGTGTGTACCCGACAAAGGGGTTGTACAGAGAAGAAAATCATGTCGGGCATTGCACGACATAGGATCTGTGTGGGGTAATTTTGTTGTTGGGATTGGCCTCCCTTGTGAGTTCTAAGGGTTAAGCTTAAAGAGAGAATTTATTAGACAGTCATCAGACGTGCGCTCGGATATGGCTCCAAATGCTGGTCAAGGCAGAAGCACTATCAGCAAATGTTCACCATAGAGATGTGAATGCTGCAGTAGTCTGTAGGCATCTCTTTGACTGACCAAGTACACAATAAGTATATGTTCGGTCTCTCTCCTATCTGTAAAAAACAGGAGGAAAGTTAACTCTGCTGATATGGGCATGTCAAACGGCATGATGATGGTCCTGTACTGGAAACTTTTATTACTGAATCAAGGAGAGGCTGAGGACACCCTAGAGCAACATGGTGGCAAACAGCTGAAGTCTCCTTAGGAAGAAGGACAGCCCAGTGGCCCACATACAAAAGTGGAGGGAATACTCACTTCAGAACAGAAGAGCCTACACAAGTGATATTCAGGAGTGCCCACACTGCAGGCACATATGCGGCCAGGAAAGTAGTATTACAGGGACGTTCTGCATTATGTGTGGATATTGTATTACCGAGCTCAATAGCTGCAGTCTCTTAAGTGCGGCCAGTATCCAGTAATACCAATATAAATGGTCCGTTATTGGACATCATAAATTTTCCGGCTAACTCATTCCTAGTTGCCAGCATTTTGCCCCAGTGTGCTAAGTTGGACTCATCTGTTGGTAAATAGCACACAAGTCCAATAACGGACCATTTATATTGGTATTATAAATTTACTCATTTGGGACAAATATTTCAGGTTACGTATGGGAATCAACATCTATATCATCACTATCCAGTATTCGGGAAATAATGCGTTTGAACCCCACTGTCGGCAACCCTAAAAATGGTTTTCTATGGTTCCCCATTTTCACACTAGGCAAATGCTGGGGCTGTACCTTAATTAAGGGCACGGCTGCTTCCTTTCCACTCCTAGCTCTTTTCTGTCCCATCATTGCCGTAAGACCTATCTGTGTCGGTGCAACATAAAGCAACTTGCAAAAAAAAAATAAAAAATAAAAACCCATATTGTACTTCATCTTCAACTGTTCCATAACTTGCCTATTTTTAGTATTTTCAATTTGTTGATACATTACTGCTCTCATGACTGCTATAAAGTATTCATGAGAGTCGATAATCAAAGATTTGTATTTTTTTTTTTTTTTTTTTTGTCTAAATTTACTTCAGTGTTTGTAATCTCATTCTAAATTACTGAAATGTCTCAGTCTAGTATTGTGTGATGCTAGAGTAGCAAGAAGTAAATTTCTGCTTGCAAACTAATATGCTGTTGTTGTTTTCTGCTCTCCTGCACTTCTCTCTCACCTGCAGAATTCTGGAAAAGAAAATACGGTGAGTAGAATAGCCACAATTAACCTGACTTAACTTGCACACTCGCAGACCGAGTTAAATAAAACATTGTATTGTGTATATTATAATTATTTCCTTATTTAATAGCTTGAATCATTCATATGAAAATATAAAATATGCTATAAAATGGAACATTTGTCATGCATTGCTCCATCTCTTGCCACTTTCTGACAGAAATCAAATATGTTGATTCTTTCTTGCTTCTACCAAGGTAAGTAGTAAGTTTATAGGTTACAGAGTAGGTTAGAGGTTACAGTGTAGACGTTTGTTTATTACTATTTATTAGTTTTAGTCGACAGGTGTAGGAAATTAGTGTCAGTTTCTTCTGCATGATAGGTAGATGGATAGATGACTAGGTAGTCCATTACTTTTCTTGTGGTATGCAGTTTCAGAATATTCTTTCTAAAATAATATCAATCAATCAATCAATCAATCAATCAATCAATCAATCAATCACCATTGATCTGCATTTAGAGCTTTTGTACAGGTGGCAGATTCCCTATCAGTCTTTTCACATGAGTAATTAGAAATTTATCAAACATTTCCCTTGATAAATTATTCCAATCCCCAATTCCTCATCCTGTCTGTAAGGTCATCAGCCCAGACACTGGTTGGATCCTCAAATAGTACCACCAAAGGCTATGCAGTTATAGGAAAACCACAAAAACCAATGTCAGCACCAAAATGAGGCATACTAGGGAAGATGAGGAGTGAGGTAGTTTGCCGTTGCTTTCTTCACTGGGCCAGACAGTGCTGTTGTAGCATGACTAACCCTATGAGCAACACCTTTCATAACACTCCGATGCACTGGTTGTGCTTCGAATGTCATTACTCAGCACCACTCACACTCCATCAGCTTCCATATTGTTACAGCCATGGATGAGACAGGGAATTTAGTGGAAGCTACACTTTGCTTTGGCCTATGCCAAGAGATCTATCAAGCAATAACAGCAGGCAAATTTCGAAGTAGTTGGAAATTGATCAAATATCCCCCGTAATAAATTATTCTAATCCCTAATTCCTCTTCTTATAAACGAGTAGTTGCCCCAGTTTGTTCTCTTGAATTCCAACTTTATCTTAATTTGATGGTTTTTCTTATATTTAAAAACTCCACTCAAGCTTATTTGTCTACTAATGCCATTCCAAGCTATCTCTCCACTGACAGCTTGAATTCTGCTTAGTTGAGCTATTTGATTCCTTACTTCTAAGTCTTCCTAGTCCAAAGTTTGCAACATTTCTGTAACACTACTAAATACTCTCATAATCATATGAAGAGATCTGTTTATATGATTACCTCACTGAAGATCTTCCCTTACATTAACACTTGAGTACTTACAGCAATCCCCTTGAATTACCGTCATCCCATCAACATTGTAAATTAAATTGAAAGGGCTCCTTTGTGAAACTTACAACTTGCCTTTTCATCCTGTTTACCATCATACCATTGTCTGCTGTCAATCTTGCAACTTTGTCTAAATCTTTTGCAGTTGCTCACAATCCTGTAACCTATTTCTTACTCCATACAGTATAAAATCATTTTCAAAAAGCCTTATCTGTGATTCCACTTCCTTACACACATCATTTTCTTTTTTTCTTTTTTTACGTGTATATATATATATATATATAAATAATGAAAACACAGAGGTCCAATAACGCTGCCTTGTGGGACCCCCTCCTCTTAATCATTACATGATCAGATAATGCTTCCCCTACTTGTATTCTCTGAGGTTTTTTTTTCCCTAAAACTTATATCAATCAATACTGATCTGCATTTAGGGCAGTCGCCCAGGTGGCAGATTCCCTATCTGTTGCTTTCCTAGCCTTTTCCTAAATGATTTCAAAGAAATTGGAAATTTATTGAACATCTCCCTTGGTAAGTTATTCCAATCCCTAACTCCCCTTCCTATAAATGAATATTTGCCCCAGTTTGTCCTCTTGAATTCCAACTTTATCTTCATATTGTGATCTTTCCTACTTTTATAAACGCCATTCAAACTTATTCGTCTACTAATGTCATTCCACGCCATCTCTCCGCTGACAGCTCGGAACATACCACTTATGATATAGATGTTGATTCCCATAGGGAAACTGAAATATTTGTCCTGAATGAGTAAATTTATAATACCAATATAAATGGTCCGTTATTGGACATTATAAATTTTCCAGCTAACTCATTCTTGGTTGCCAGCGTTTCGCCCTCATGTGCTAGGGTGGGCTCATCAGTTAGTACCTAGCACACCTACCAATACGCTGGCTAGTGCATACCGTGGAGGCCACTGCGTAGGCTAACTGGAGCCACCGGCAGTGCCATTGCACTAAGAGACTTTGTCTCATTATCAAAAATTGATGCCTGCTTGGCCATCAGATGATATAGATGTTGATTCCCATAGGGAAACTGAAATATTTGTCCTGAATGAGTAAATTTATAATACCAATATAAATGGTAGGTGTGCTAGGTACCAACTGATGAGCCCACCCTAGCACATGAGGGCGAAACGCTGGCAACCAAGAATGAGTTAGCTGGAAAATTTATAATGTCCAATAACGGACCATTTATATTGGTATTATAAATTTACTCATTCAGGACAAATATTTCAGTTTCCCTATGGGAATCAACATCTATATCATCTGATGGCCAAGCAGGCATCAATTTTTGATAATGAGACAAAGTCTCTTAGTGCATTGGCACTGCCGGTGGCTCCAGTTAGCCTACGCAGTGGCCTCCACGGTATGCACTAGCCAGCGTATTGGTAGGTGTGCTAGGTACCAACTGATGAGCCCACCCTAGCACATGAGGGCGAAACGCTGGCAACCAAGAATGAGTTAGCTGGAAAATTTATAATGTCCAATAACGGACCATTTATATTGGTATTACATACCACTTAGTCGAGCAGCTCTTCTTCTTTCTCTCAATTCTTCCCAACCCAAACATTGCAACATTTTTGTAACGCTACTCTTTTGTCGGAAATCACCCAGAACAAATCGAGCTGATTTTCTTTGGATTTTTTCCAGTTCTTGAATCAGGTAATCCTGGTGAGGGTCCCATACACTGGAACCATACTCTAGTTGGGGTCTTACCAGAGACTTATATGCACTCTCCTTTACATCCTTACTACAACCCCTAAACACCCTCATAACCATGTGCAGAGATCTGTACCCTTTATTTACAATCCCATTTATGTGATTACCCCAATGAAGATCTTTTCTTATATCAACACCTAGATACTTACAATGATCCCCAAAAGGAACTTTCACCCCATCAACGCAGTAATTAAAACTGAGAGGACTTTTCCTATTTGTGAAACTCACAACCTGACTTTTAACCCCGTTTATCAACATACCATTGCCTGCTGTCCATCTCGCAACATTTTCGAGGTCACGTTGCAGTTGCTCACAATCTTGTAACTTATTTATCACTCTATAGAGAATAACATCATCCGCAAAAAGCCTTACCTCCGATTCCACTCCTTTACTCATATCATTTATATATATAAGAAAACATAAAGGTCCAATAATACTGCCTTGAGGAATTCCCCTCTTAATTATTACAGGGTCAGATAAAGCTTTGCCTACTCTAATTCTCTGAGATCTATTTTCTAGAAATATAGCAACCCATTCAGTCACTCTTTTGTCTAGTCCAATTGCACTCATTTTTGCCAGTAGTCTCCCATGATCCACCCTATCAAATGCTTTAGACAGGTCAACCGCGATACAGTCCATTTGACCTCCAGAATCCAAGATATCTGCTATATCTTGCTGGAATCCTACAAGTTGAGCTTCAGTGGAATAACCCTTCCTAAAACCGAATTGCCTTCTATTGAACCAGTTATTAATTTCACAAACATGTCTAATATAATCAGAAAGAATGCCTTCCCAAAGCTTACATACAATGCATGTCAAACTTACTGGCCTGTATTTTTCAGCTTTATGTCTATCACCCTTTCCTTTATACACCGGGGCTACAATAGCAACTCTCCATTCATCTGGTATAGCTCCTCCGACCAAACAATAATCAAATAAGTACTTCAGATATGGTACTATATCCCAACCCATTGTCTTTAGTATATCCCCAGAAATCTGATCAATTCCAGCCGCTTTTCTAGTTTTCAACTTTTGTATCTTATTGTAAATGTCATTGTTATCATACGTAAATTTTATTACTTCTTTGGCCTTAGTCTCCTCCTCTATCTCGACATCATCCTTGTAACCAACAATCTTTACATACTGCTGACTGAATACTTCTGCCTTTTGAAGATCATCACATACACACTCCCCTTGTTCATTAATTATTCCTGGAATGTCCTTCTTGGAACCTGTTTCTGCCTTAAAATACCTATACATACCCTTCCATTTTTCACTAAAATTTGTGTGACTGCCAATTATGCTTGCCATCATGTTATCCTTAGCTGCCTTCTTTGCTAGATTCAATTTTCTAGTAAGTTCCTTCAATTTCTCCTTACTTCCACAGCCATTTCTAACTCTATTTATTTCCAGTCTGCACCTC
Organism: Anabrus simplex; assembly: GCF_040414725.1. Lineage (NCBI taxonomy): Eukaryota > Metazoa > Arthropoda > Insecta > Orthoptera > Tettigoniidae > Anabrus > Anabrus simplex. The sequence goes on along the minus strand of NC_090265.1, from coordinate 927,435,063 downwards.
CTTCTTAGTCTCTTTATTTCTCTATTATAATAAGGTGGGTCTTTATCATTCCTTACCACCCTTAATGATACAAACCTGTTTTCGCATTCCTCAACAATTTCTTTAAACCCATCCCAGAGTCTGTTTACATTTTTATTTACCGTTTTCCACCTGCTTTATCAGCCATATGGTACTGCCTAACAGTCCTACTTTTAAGACCTTCCTTTCTATCACATTTATTTTTAACTACCACAAAAACAGCTTCATGATCACTAATACCATCTATTACTTCAGTTTTCCTATAGAGCTCATCTGGTTTTATCAGCACCACATCCAGGATATTTTTCCCTCTGGTTGGTTCCATCACTTTCTGAATCAGCTGTCCTTCCCATATTAACTTATTTGCCATTTGTTGGTCATGCTTCCTGTCGTTAGCATTTCCTTCCCAATTGACATCTGGCAAATTCAGATCTCCCGCTACAATCACATTTCTTTCCACGTCGTTTCCCACATAGCTGACTATCTTATCAAATAATTCCGAATCCGCGTCAGTGCTACCCTGTCCCGATCTGTACACTCCAAATATATCAAGTTGCCTATTATCTTTAGAAATGAGCCTTACACCTAGAATTTCATGTGTCTCATCTTTAACTTTTTCGTAGCTTACAAATTCTTCTTTCACCAGAATGAACACTCCCCCTCTCACCCTTCCTATCCTATCTCTACGATACACACTCCAGTGCCGTGAGAAAATTTCTGCATCCATTATATCATTTCTCAGCCATGATTCAACTCCTATTACAATGTCTGGTAAATATATATCTATTAAATTACTTAATTCTATTCCTTTCCTTACAATACTTCTACAGTTCAACACTAACAATTTTATGTCATCCCTACTTGATTTCCAGTTCCCTGTTCCCTTATCACCGCTACCCTTAGGCACAAATTCAGTCACTTTTTTGTCTATTCCAGTAGCCCTCATTTTTGTCAGTAATCTTTCATAATCTACCCTGCCTAGGGCCTTCAGTGGGTGAATAGCAGTACAGTCCACTTGACCTCCTGAATCTTAAACATCAGCTGTATTTTGTTTGGGTCCTACAAGGAATAACCTTTCCTAAACCCAAACTGCCATCTATCAAACCAGTTAGTAATTTTGCAAACGTGTCCAATATAATTGGAAAGAATTTAATCCAATAAAGGCATTATTGTGGTAATTTTGCCAATGAAGTTACCTGTTGTGACATGTTAAGCAAGATGGTCTATAATAAGCAGTAATATACTTCAGGGTCTTTTATGGTAGGACATAATGCCTTGCAGATATTCATGCTGGATGAACTTACTACTTCAAGAACTGTTGTATATTTTTGTATGGGTCTTTGATCTCTAAAATACCTTTACTATGTTATTAGTTCAGGATGTAAAGCCTAAAAGTTTCATCTCATCTTATACTGGCTAGTTTGCTCAGTGAAATACTGAAGCTAATTCTTGGGAAGAAAAAACAAAAAATCAAAAGGTCCACTCATTTGGAATTTAATTTTATAAATTCTTTCTCATTTTAGTAAAATTGAGTTATTTTAAGAGTATCTAAACACTAAAGAGAAATCAAATGTTCTTTTCAAACAGCAATTACCTTTTTTTTTAAATGGTGGTAACCGTGATGCCAGTTGCCATGAAAAATTGTTACCTGTAATGGAAGTTAAAATCCTGGAGAAGAGGCCCTACAGGAAGTAAATTTCCTTAAAAGCATAGAACATTTTGGTAGTGAATTTTTGTTTCTCACTTTTCTCAATAATAATTTCATCATCATCATTTCTTTGCTCCAACAAGCTGGATGTGGTAGTGCACAAGCCTCCTCCAGTTTGTCCTGTCCATCCACAGATGTTGTTTACATATGCGACACCAGTTTACATCTCTAATTTCAAGGTCCTTAAATATCTGCTCCTACCAGATATCACGAGGTCTTCCTCTTGGTCTCGGACCACTGTGGTCAAAGTATGCTCGAGGAGTCCTGTGGGGATCCACATGACCATACTACTGCATTTTCTCCAGCAAGCTTCTTTCCAATCCATGCTGCTGTCAACAGTCCGTATTTTATCTATTTTTATTTTTTTGTAGACAAGAACACTGGAACTTCATTTCTGTTTCCTGAAGATGGCTCTTTGTTGATCCAGTAAGACTTGCTGCTTCCAGACCATATGTCAATATAGGTATCAGATATATTTTATACAAGCTGATCTTGGAAATGTTTCATCCCAAAGTATTTGATATATAGCATGATAGAATATGAAAGCTTTCTGTATTCTGTTCCTAATCTCCTGTTGTATGCTATTGTCTGAAGTCAGAATACTACCTAAGTACTGGAAGTTGTCTAAAATGTCCATCTCCTCATCTCCAATTCTTAGATGAACATTTGGAGAGTTTCTACTCATCACCAAGCGAACTGTGTTGGTTTTGCTGATCTCAAGACCTAATGTTGTAAAAGCTTCATGTCAAAGATCTAGTCTAGCTTGTACTTCCGCTCCTGTCTCACCCTATACAGTACCATTACATCATCAGCAAAAACCAGGGCATTAGTTGTTGGGTCCTTTCTTTTAACTTAAAACTTCCATTATGAAGAGGAGTATAGTATTATTGCCCTCAGGTGTGCAATATATGAAATCAAACTTTTGAAGATGAAGTATATATCAGCAGAGGTATATGAAAAGAAATGTCAAATCTGTTCCCCGTAATATCACAAGATTTGACGTAGAACACACACTGTGCAATGTAAATAATCGTAATCAATTACAAAGTCATTGCGATTTGGAAGTTTTATTGTTTGACATTTTATTTCTTAATTTTAAATATTTTTACAGATCTTCAAGATAATGAGTTCAAAATCATTTTCCCCCACTGAGACAGTGGATTCACTCAGCTGGAGCTCCAGCAACACAGAAACAATGGTACTTGGCTGCCTAACTATGAGATGCTCTCGATTAGCCTTCTAATTCCCAACATTGGTGATTTTGGACTTTTTGGAAATCTGATAAGACAACTTTATTTTCTCAAATATGTTTTCAGTAATTTTGAAGCCATTTATTTTCCACACTTCGCTACATTTTACAAAAGAGAAATTCTTCACATCTTTGCATCTTTGCATCAGAGTTTTCTCAGATGTCCACGATTTGATATATATATATATATTTTTTGCCATATGCGCAAAGAACCCACTGAAATAAATCAAATGGCATGACACCTCACACGACATGCTACAATGTCAGATTCCAGAGCTACACTAATTGTTAGCTGCATAGCATGGTGATTCTGTAACAATCAATCATCAATCACCCATTAACTGCATTTAGGGCTGTTGCCCAGGTGGCAGATTCCCTATCAGTTGTTTACCTAGCCTTTTCTTACATATTATCAAAGAGTTGCAAATTTATCAAACGCTTCTCATCTACTAATGTCATTCCATGCCATCCCTCCACCGACAGATCGGAACATACCACTTACACTTTATTGTACACCCACCTCCCCTAATCTCACGTCAAGCTACCATAGCAACTGATTAACACTATAATAGTCAAAAAGATAAATTAAATTACATACAACATTTTTCTTCAACTCACCTTTACTTTAACCAATTAACATCATAATTGACCAAGGGGTAAGTGAATTTACACAAATCGTTTTTTTTTCTTTAAACTCACCTTTCCTTCAATTTCATTCCTTAATACGCGACTCTCCTCTTGTTAAAGACTTTAAACCACATTTCCCTTTCGACACTCTATATAAGAAGCTGCAGTCGCACCTTCTAGCTAATATAAATACAGCTACTTACCATCGAGCACTCTTCGTTGCTCCTACAACGTGCTTTAAGAAGACTGCAGACTTATCTCATCACACGAGATTAACAACAAAATAGCAACTTTAAATTTTATTTTAGATCCTACTTGGAGTGATCAAAAATATTTTTCTTTGTCATTATTGTAAAGATTAAATTGTTAAAGCTCAAAATTTATTTCTTATGCCCTCAACCAATTCAGGAACCTTTAAACAAGGTTCAATTCAATGCAGCAATAATTGTGTCCTTACAGAACTACTAACATGCAACTTGTTACCACATTTTTAGACAAGGACATTCATAAAAGTATATAAATTAGGACTGTTGGTTAGGCTTTATAAAGGCTTTATTATAAGAATATTTTAACTAATGTCATCCCTCTCACTCATTTTTGATGCATGTACCTACATCATCATCCTCACATTTATAATTTGTAATTTTTCTTAAAAAACTAAAATTAAGAGCAATCAGGATCCTGATTTATTATCTGTCAGGTTTGATATTAAAGCTGAAGTTACCCCCCCCAAAAAAAGAGAGCAAAACGTGTCCCTATAATTTACTTTATGAGTTTTAATTTTTAATTAATTACTCTTTATGTATTGAATAGGCAGAATTTAATAAATATTAATATTTCTTTGACTTTAACATACCACTTAGTCGAACATCTTCTCTCCTCACTCTCAAGTCTTCCCAGCCCAAAGTTTGCAACATTTTTGTAACACTACTCCTTAATGGGAAATCACCAAGAACAAATTGTGCTGCTGTCCTTTGGATCTTTTCAAGTTTCTGTATCAAGTAGTCTTGGTGTGGGTCCCATACACTGGAACTATACTCTAATAGGGGTCTTACCAGTGACTTATACACCCTCTCCTTTACATCCTTACTAAAACCCCTAAATACCCTCATAATCATGTGAAGAGATCTGTAAACTTTCTGTACAACCTTGTTAATGTGATTACCCTAATGATGATCATTTCTTGATGATGATGATGATGCTTGTTGTTTTAAGGGGCCTAACATCGAAGGTCATCGGCCCGATCATTTCTTAGTAGATCAACACCTAGGTAGTGTACTTAGTGATCCCCATGAGAAACTGACGCCCCATAAAGACAGCGAACTTTTCCTTGTGGTGAAATTTACAACCCAACTTTTTATCCCGTTTACCATCATACCATCGTCTGCTGTCCATCTCACAACATTGTCTAGGTCTTTTTGTAGTTTCTCACAATCACACAACTTATTTACTAGTCCATGCAGTGCAAATAGCCTTGTCCGTACCTCAAGATGATAGCATTATTGCATCGCCCAATGACGTACCGAGGTTAGACTTCTGTGACTGGGTACATTAGTCCTTCCTCCATAAAATGAGGTACTGAATGCTGTCATCGCCCATGTTGTCTAAAAATTATTGCAATTTTAAAACTTGCATGTTTGTAGCTAGATTTAGTTGGTGAGACATAGAACAAACAACATCATTATTATTATTATTATTATTATTATTATTATTATTATTATTATTATTATTATTATTATTATTATTATTATTGTTGTTGTTGTTGTTGTTGTTGTTGTTGTTGTTGTTGTTGTTGTTGTTGTTTCTTCACTAGGCACATTATTTAATATATGGGTAGAGAATGACTTTAAAAGTGTAACTCAGTTAAGGCCTAAATGAAAAGCAATTCTTAAACTAATCCTAGCAGTCAGATGAGGTGGAACTTTCTTTGGCTGGTCTTTATGCCAAATGAAATGTCAGTTACTTTTCTTAGAATGTTGTTATTCCTTCCATTAGTTGTTATTGTATGTAATAAATCTGATTTTTAGGAAATTTGCTGCTTAAACTGAGCTATTACACAGATGCCTGTGCAGAATATATAATTATATCAATAATATTCCTCCATAAATACTGTTAACTTACATTTTAACATTTTAATTGAGAAAATGAAATCATTTAATCAGAAAATACTGATCTAATTGGTATGATACTCTTAATGGTACAGTAAAACCTTGACACATACAACGGAAACTTGACCTTATGGAAAAATACCCATGCTTCTTACACTAAAATATGTATAAAATGACCTGTAGTTGGAATTGATCATTGCAAATACAGATTCAGCTTCCTCTTCTTCAAAGTTGCATGATCTGTTTTAGCAATTGATGCTGTGGTCTGGATTACAGAATCCAATCTGTAGCTCTCAAAAGAAACTGTGGAGCACTGTTCTAGAAAAGCAGGAATGATTGTGAATAATGGAGCATATGAAACCACTTGCATCAAAACAGATAACTTGCAGGTTGTTCAGAATCAGTCTAACTTTACAAACATCATGGCAGAAGATTATTTGAATATTGTCCAGCTCCATGTCTAAATGGTTAGCGTGCTGGCGTTTGGTCACAGGGGTCCCGGGTTCGATTCCCGGCAGGGTCAGGAATTTTAACCATCATTGGTTAATTTCCCTGGCACAGGGGCTGGGTGTATGTGTTGTCTTCATCATTTCTTCCTCATCACGACACACAGGTTGCCTACGGGTGTCGAATCAAAAGACCTGCACCTGGCGAGCCAAACCCGTCTTGGGATCTCCCGGCACTAAAAGCCATAAGCCATTTCATTTCATTTGAATATTGACCTGAATGTTGCTACTAAGGCTGATTTAAGTGACTTCAGTTCATTAAAAGCCATTAGAAAGCCAAACTAAGCAAACAGGACCAGGAAAACGCAGTAGTAACTTCTGAAGAATGAAATGTAAAAGGTATTGCAATGTTTCGTGACGCGTGAGGTATTTGGAACATTTTGCACTAGTACAAAATGATTTTGAGTTTCTTGAATCCTTATGAAAAGCAAGATTATTGGCAGGAAACTGTGTTTCTGGTGTTAAAAATTACATTCAGATATCAGTCCTTCATTATTTTTGCAATTAATTGCAGTAATTGTTTGCATGCTATGTACATTTCTTCTAAAGGTACAAGACAGTGAAAAGCTAATTCATTGCACTATACAGAATTCCTTTTTCTTGTGTTACGATCAGTAAGGTGTAATACATGTTTTGGTGTCAATTAATTTAGGTGCACGATTCATCAAAGCAACAACAACAGAAATAAAATGTGGTGTTGTGCTATTCCGTTATGGATAGGTCTCAGTGTCTGTCTGTCTCATGGCTTTTAATGCCGGGAGTGTCTGCGGATGTGTTTGGCTCGCCTGGTGCACTGGTTTCACTGTACTTGTGGTATTATTATTGGTTTGCTCAGCTGCTGGAATTACATATGTTTGAATAAGGTTTGGAAACTACCTCATATTTTAATTTTGTTTTTAATTAGAGGGTGCCAGAGAAATGTTTATATTCTAAAACTAAATTCCTTTTAGGTTATATTAGAGATCGCTATGAAGGCATTACACCAGAGGAAGTATGAATGATTTAGCTACATGGCATTTGCCAACAATGCATCTTAGTGGGTATAAAATAGTAAATCATAAAAATGAAAATAAAAATGGAATTTCTCTTATTTATTCATACAAACTATGTAAGGAGTGTTGCTTGCTAGTTGAGGTGGGTATGCAATGTGTATACCATTAAAATCCATTTTAGGGATGGAAATCTCTGAAATGTGGAGAGTTTCCTTGCCACATTTAACATTCAAATTTTCTTCCTATAGGTGAGGGGTAATATAAAGACTTTCATGGTTAAAGTGTAGCTTAGACTTTTACTCTATTGGTTCTGTATCATTTCATCCAGGATCTACTCTGTTACAGTATTTATGGTAGGACACTATTACAGTATATAGATTTAATTTTAATTTTGAAACCATTAAGAAATTTCCCAATACATTTTCTCCATTGTAGAATTACAAAAGTCAGATTTTTTATGATTTTACTCTTTAGTTTACTATGATTTTGGTATGAGCACTTGTTCGATATTAGAATATTGTTTGGTGAATACAGCCAAGAGGGTCTTCTGTCCGATGAAGAAGCCCAAGAAGTGACCCGGTTGCTGTCTCCATCAGACGAGAAGGATAGAGATGACCCCGAGTGGCTTGCAGATGTACTATCAGTCACAAGTGACTCCCAGCTACAGGATTCCACCCTGGATTACAGGTATTTTGACTGGAATTTATTAACCTGGTGGTGCCCAAGCTTTAAGCTTTTGGGCTTCCTTTAAACATGCTTATAATGCTTGAGGTATGGGGTTTGGTTCACGAGAGGTTCAGTGTTTAAAAAGGCATGAAGGTAAACATTAATACAAATTATCCTCTGTCTAGATCCAGAAGTGAAACAAGCATGACAATGGAAGATTCCATGACCTCGAGTCACATCGGTTCACATTCAGGTTCTGAGTCAGGCTTGCTTGGCTCGGTGAGCAGCCTCAACGATCAGGATGGTGCAGGAGACCAGGAGTCACGAATTGAAGACTACATACCAATTCCTGGAAGAGTGGTAAGAAATCTCATCCATGTATGATACCTAGAATTGCTGGCATCTCACTCTTGTACAGGATAGGAAATAGACAATGACGTAGGGGAAACAAAAATCTTGAAATTCTATGTGAAACTATCAGCTCTGATAGGAAGATATTCTTTTGCCTCTGAGTGAATTCCTAACCTTATTCTTCGAACCTGCGTATTCCATTTTGGCTGTAGTGCTACGTTTCTTTTCTTTTCTTTTCCCTTTTCTACTTATCTGCTGTACTTAACCAGTCATAGGTTTTAATTTTTTGCTCAGGCTAAAAAACCCTCACAGTTATAGATTAACTTAAGTCAAAACTGAAAAGAAATGGCCTCCCCATTTTATATAAATAGAATTTGACAATTAAAATAAATGGTTCATCAAACCCCTGTGGCTAGAAATTTTTTTCCAGGTATTTGAAAAATAGTTCAAAAGATTTTGTACAATATTATATAAATGTATAGGATTCTGGGAGAGATTTGTAGATAAGTTTAATTCAGACTTTTTATTTATTTTGTTCTTCATTTAGGTCATTATTGAAAATGGGGTACATTACTTTGAGGACGGTCATTTCTGGATGGAAGTGCCTGGTTTGCCAGAATCTGAGGAAGATGATGACAGTGACTACCCTATTCCTGTGAAGAAAACTTCCAAGGTTACCTTCAGCACTGGACCTATTAAGGTAAATTTTATGTACCTGGAAGTTCTTGGTAGTTTCCTGACTGACTTTAGAAGGAAGGAAATGTTGTGTGTATTCATATGCAGGCTATTTCATTTTCTATAAAATTTCTTCTTATGTAGAAATTGTTTGTTGTAGGTATACAGTACGTTTTCAGTGAATGATTACGATCGACGAAATGAGGATGTGGATCCAGTTGCAGCTTCTGCTGAATATGAGCTGGAAAAGCGAGTAGAGAAGATGGAAGTTTTCCCAGTGGAATTGACTAAAGGTCCAGAGGGTTTGGGACTCAGCATTATTGGCATGGGAGTGGGGGCAGATGCTGGCTTGGAAAAGCTTGGCATATTTGTTAAGACTATTACAGAACACGGTGCTGCAGCACGAGATGGCAGAATACAGGTAATTGCTAAGAAACTGTTTCATAGTACTGTAATCATTCCAGCACAATCTGGGTTGATGTTTAGAGGGCTAGTAGTGGATAGAACAACAATATAATCTAATTGAGCAGGGAGAGTATGTAATAAGTTGAATTTGGTAAAGAAATTAGTGCACAAAGATAAAAGAAATAATGAAACATTTCATCTTAGTAATTTTGTAGGAGGGAGAAATAATGGAGCAAGGAAACTCATATCAAAACCTACTGTGAAATTTTGCTAAAATCCTATACAGTCTATAGGAAGCTCACTTACCAAATTAGCTACAAGTTTCCACACGAAGATTCTGAAGTCTAAACCATACTCCTGAGAAACATACAACCTAAGTAATATAACTGCACGAGATGTTTAAGTTATGTTTGGGCACCCCTGATAATTGATGAACACCTGCACAGAAAAGCCTTGAGTAACTGTGAACGTGCCTTCAGGGGATAGTGGGTTCAAACGCCACTGTCGGCAGCCCTGAAGATGGTTTTACATAGTTTCCTATATTTACACCAGGCAAATGTACCTTAATTAAGGCCATGGCTGCTTCCTTCCCACTCCTAGCCCTTTCCTATCCGGTCATTGCCATAAGACCTGTGTGTGTTGTTGCAATGTAAGTACGGGAACAGTATCTGGAACTGTTCAGGGACGTCCAATTACTGTTATCTCACTCTCAAACAAAATATTCCAGTTCCAAGCTTGACTTTGGTACCTCCCAGTTAAAACTCGCTGCTAATTTTTGGAAAATGAGCCACCTATAGGACGCAGATGATTTTAGCTACATTTCCTGGTAGGTTTCAGTTTGAGCTCATTGTAATTTCCCTTCTAAGAAGGATGCTTTTCAAGCAGTTAGGTGCATACTCAGATTTCCCATTGAACAAATCAAAGAATTTGCCTTAGGCAGCAACATTTTGGAGCAGGAAAAAAAAAAATCTTACGGTGTTACACAATGACAATAAGTTTGAAATGTAATCTGTTAAAACTCTATGAATGCATAGTTTTAAAATTCATTTTTAAATCAAGAAATTCAGTAAAGTGATTAGCCTTCATTCTTTCTTGTTTTTCCACTATCAGTTTTAATACTCATATTACAATAAATCATCTTGTTCTGTTAATTTTATATGGGGTCCTTTCAAAATGCGTGCCAGTTTTTCAAAACAGGTTAAGAAAATACATGAACATGTTCATCACATGTTCCCATTTCAGATATGGAAAATGTCGTTGGTCATATGACCTTCCCTACTGTGCTGATGTACAAAAACTCTGTCCGTAAATTTCGCTATGACTACCTGACAAGGTTCCGCTTGGGTTTCACCAACAACTCATCAGATTTCTTCCTGTAACTCATGGATGTTTCAGGGTTTATTGACATACACCAATGATTTAAGATAACCCCGAAGAAAAAATTGCAAGGGATTAATTCACGTGACCTTGGTGGCCATTGTTGGTCACCATTACGCGAGATGAGGTGATCAGAAAACTGCCATGGAGCAGAACTTTTCAGTGTTCAACCTGTTTCATTGAACTTTGCCACAAGTCTACGAACTGTTAATTCATTCAGTGCTTCATTTTGCCCTAGAATCATGCAAAAAGTCTGACAGTTGCTGCATAACTTTCTCTATTCTGAAAACGTTTTCATTATTAGCACATATTGCACAATAGTAAACTGCTCCATGGCTGGACACACTATGAAGAAATGCGAGAAATTCAGACTGAAGCAAAAATTGGAATGTTTATGGATACCAAAACAATATGCAACAATGTTGACAACCAAGTAACAAAAATGTATAATACAAATATAGTTGGTCCGTTATTGGACATTATAAATTTTCCAGCTAAATCATTCCTGGTTGCCAGCATTTTGCCCCAGTGTTCTAAGTTGGGCTCATCAGTTGGTAAATAGCACACCTACCAAGACGCTTCGCTGGTGCATACCGTGGAGGTCACTGCGTAGGCTATTTGGAGTCACCGACAGTGCCAAAGCACTATGAGAGACTTTGTCTACATACATACATACATACATACCGTACATACATACATACATCATTATAGACCATTATGCCTTTCAGCATTCAGTCTGCAAGCCTCTGTGAATTTACTAAATGTCACCACAATCTGCTAGTAACTAGTGCTGTGGCCTCATTTAGTTCTATACCTCTTATCTTTAAATCGTTAGAAGCTGAGTCTAACCATTGTCATCTTGGTCTCCCTGTACTTCTCTTACCCTCCATAGTAGAGATCATTATTCTCCTAGGTAACCTATCTTTCTCCATTTGCCTCACATGACCCCACCACTGAAGCCGGTTTATGCATACAGCTACATCCATTGAGTTCATTCCTAACTTAGCCTTTATCTTATCATTCCAACTACCCTCCTGCTGTTGTTCCCACCTGCTTGTACCAGCAATTATTCTCGCTACTTTCATGTCTGTTACTTCTAACTTATGAATAAGATACCCTGAGTCCACCCAGCTTTCACTCCCGTAGAGCAAAGTTGGTCTGAAAACAGACTGATGTAAAGATACTTTCGTCCGGAAGCTGACTTTCTTCTTACAGAATACTGTTGATTGCAACTGCAAGCTCACTGCATTAGCTTTACTGCACCTTGATTCAATCTTACTACAGTATATTACCATCCTAGGAGAAAACACATCCTAAATGCTTGAAATTATCTACCTGTTCCAGCTTTGTATCACCAATCTGACATTCAGTTCTGTTGAATTTCTTACCTACAGACATCAATTTATTCTTTGAAAGGCTAATTTTCATACCATACTCATTGCACCTATTTTCAAGTTCCGAGATATTAGACTGCAGGCTTTCGGAACAACCTGCTATGAAGACCAAGTCGTCAGCATAGGCCAGGCTGCTTATTACATTTCCACCAAACTGAATCCCTCCCTGTCACTTAATATCTTTCAGCAGATGATCCATGTAAACTACGAACAATAAAGGTGAAAGATTACAGCCTTTCTAACCCCTATCCCTGAAAAAAGAACTCATTCTACCATCAATTCTCACTGCAGCCCAATTGTCAACATAAATGCCTTTGATTTGTTTTAATAATCTGCTCTTGATCCCATAGTCCCCCAGTGTGGTGAACATCTTTTCCCTCGGTACCCTGTCATTTGCTTTTAGATCTACGAAACATATACACAACTATCTATTCCTTCCGTAGCATTTTTCAATTACCTGACGCATACTGAATATCTGATCCTGACAACCCCTCTGTGGTCTGAAACCACACTGGTTTTGATCCAACTTCGTCTTAACCACAGATCGCACCCTCTCTTCCAAGATGCCAGCGAATACTTTGCCTGGTATACAAATCAGTGAGATACCTCAATAGTTGTTGCAATCCTTCCTGTTCCCCTGCTTATAGATAGGTGCAATTACTGCTTTTGTCCAATCTAATGGTACCTTACCAACACCCCATGCTAATCTTAGTATTCTTTGAAGCCATTTCATCCCTGCCTTCCCACTGTACTTCACCACTTCAGGTCTAATTTCATCTATTCCTGCTGCTTTATGACAATGGAGATTTACCATACTTTCCACTTCCTCAAGTGTAATTTCACCAACATCATTTTCCTCCTCCCCATGACCTCTGTTGTTCACGACACCAGTATGAAGATTTCCTTTTACGTTCAGAGGATTTTCAAAATATTCCCTCCACCTGTCCAGAGATTCCCTGGGATCTATTATGTGTTCACCTGAATTACCCAAAACATTCATTTCATTTTTTCCCCCCCTTCGTAAGATTTTGGTAATAACCTGGAAATCTTCCCACGACTTCTTTTTGGATTCAACAACTATTTGTTTCGCTCTGTTTCTTCCATCTACGTACAATTCCCTGTGCATCAGCGCTTGTTTGGAGCCATTTCTGATAAGCCTTCTTTTTACATTTACAAGCTGCTCTCACTTCATGCCGCCATCGCTTTTTCCCATCTTTACACACAGTTGTTCGTAGGCATTCCCTTGATATTGCTACTTTAGCATCCCTGTATGCCACCCATTCTCTTTCTATATCCTGAACCTGCTTACTGTCCATTGTTTGGAACTTCGCACTAATCATATCCATGTACTTCTAATTTCCGTATCCTGGAGATTTTCTACCCTTATTAGTTTGCAGACAAATTTCACTTTCTGTATCCTGGGCCTAGAGATACTTTATCCACTACAGATTGGATAGTGGTCTGTTTCATCAAAAAATCCCGGAAAAACCTGTACATTCCTAACAGATTTCCTGAATTTGAAGTCTGTTAAGATATAGTCTGTTATGGATCAGGTACCCCTAGCCTCCCATGTGTAGCGGTGAATAGCCTTATGCTTGAAGAATATATTTGTAACTGCTAAACCCATACTAGCACAGAAGTCTAGCAAACGCTTCCCATACCTATTATCTTCCATATCTTCCCCACATTTACCAATCACCCTTTCGTATCCTTCAGTTCTTTTTCAACTCTTGCATTGAAATCACCTTTTAGCACTATCCTATCCTTGCTCTTGACCCTGACTATGATGTCACTCAATGCTTCATAAAACTTGTCAATGTCATCCTCATCTGCACCCTCACATGGTGAATACACTGAGACAGTTCTCGTCCTAATTCCTCCAACTGCCAAATCTATCAACATCATTCGCTTGTTTACATGCCTAACAGAAACTATGTTGTGTGCAATAGTATTCCTAATGGACAGCCCTACCCCAGACTCTGCCCTTCCCTTTTTAACACCTATCAAGTACACTTTATAATCTCTTACCTCTTTCTAGTTATCTCCTCTTACCCGAATATCACTTACTCCTAGCACATCCAGCTGCATCCTCTTTGCTGACTCAGCCAGTTCTACTTTCTTTCTTCCATAAGCCCCATTAATATTGATAGCTCCCCATCAAATTCCATTTCGTTTGCCAAGTTGTTTCCAAGGAGTCCCTTGCCTGTCAAATGGGAGTGGGACTCCATTACTCCCATAGGTCTGACACTTGCTTAAAATGTTCTGAGCTCAGTAAATTCATGAAGCAGGATGCTACCCTACTTGCACATAGTCCAAGTGAGGATCTCTTCTCTAACGGGTTAGGGACCGCCGGTGGTTTGTATAGCCCTAGCCGCCTGAGCACAAGGAGGGCCATCACTCAAAATATGTCCGAGATGCCCACTCCCATTCCGCTAGGGATATCTGTTCTCGGCTATGTTGAACCATCTCGGCGTCCTGGGAGTGGCTAGCTATCCGAACTCCCAACAAATCGAGAGTAGGTAAGAAGACACCATGGCCCACATCCTCGCAGAATGCGCCGATCTCTATGCCCTAAGAAGAATCCTCAACCTGCAGAAGACACTTGAACTCTTATTAGCAGAATGACGAGAATACTGTTGATCTATTCATTTGCTTTATGTGCGAGAGTGAATTAATTAGGAGCATGTACATTTCTAGTGTTTTGTTACTCTGGGAACTTTAGTTCCCTTTTGTTGCTTTTGTGTTCTTTTCAGCTTAGCAAAGCATGTTTTATTTTTTAATTCATTTTCAAATTCCTCCATTGAATAAATAGTTTCATTTATTTTAATTTTTGTTTCCACTTAATTTGTTCAGAGAGGATGGTCACCTAGTTGTACTACGTCTTAAAACAAAAACCATCATAATCATCATCTATGGCTCCTTCCTGTGGACCAGCTAGGATTTGATCGATTCACTACATAGGCTCATATTGCATTATGTTTATTTCCTTTTGTTTTGTATGCAGTGTTCACTTAACAGTTTGCCATTCCCTATTTAAAAGTGGCTGGCCAGAATTGCTGTATTTTCTGATGGGCATTTAAATCCCAATAGACACAGCAACATAAATGCCATCCTTTAAAGAAAATAACATAGAAGTCAAATGAATAAAGATATAAACATAAATTTGTTTGCATTTTGTTTCAAAGCAATCAGTGCACATATACAGGGTCTTTCGCTCAAGGTGGCCAGCCGGCGCAGCAGAGCGGGTAGATGAGCGAGCTGGTGGGGCGAGCACATGCCAACTTGCTGAGCTATGGGCCGGAATTACATGTAAATAACAAGCACACATAATAATGCATAATAAAAGTAAAATCATTTCTCACCTTGTCACAGAAGATGTTGAAAATGTCCTCCACCTGCATCTACACATTTTTGACTTCATCTAAGGAAATTTTCAATGGATCCCAAGATAGCGGGTTCAAACCCGGCAGAGGTAGTTGGATTTTTGATGGGCGGAAGAAAGTCCATTCGACACTCCATGTCGTATGATGTCGGCATGTAAAAGATCTCTGGTGACACATTTGGTGTTTACCCGACAAAATTCATTAAATCTCAGCCATAGATGCCCAAGAGAGTTTCGGTTTACTCGGTCTGCCATCTAGTGGGCCTAGAGTAAAACGGAACGTCGAAATTGACGAGCAGACAGCCAGATGGCATCAAATTGAAATGTATGCACACGGTAGCTGAGGCCATACGATTATTATTATTATTATTATTATTATTATTATTATTATTATTATTATTATTACCACCACCTCAATTTCTCTCGTGATATTTTGTTTGAGTTCATCTAGAGTGTGAGGGTTTGTTGGATAAACGTTATTTTTCAATTTTCCCCATAAATAAAAACCGCAAACCTTAACTGGGCCACAATGGTTTACTAATCACACTGTTGTCAAAAATTTCCTCAATTAAACTCAATTAACCGCATGAGTGGTTGCCGAGTCTTGCTGGAAATGTGCAGATTTGCATTCATTGTCCATCAATTGTTAAAGAATGGTATGAGAATGTCATTCCTGTATCTCTGCCCGGTGATTGTGATTTCAAAAACTATAGGCCCTATCATCCTGTCTGCAGTTACTGCTACCAACACTCCCATTTTCACACTCCAGATGAACTCGAACAAAATATCATGAGAACTCAAACAAAAGATCATGAGAGAAACAGAGGTTATCTCGGTAGATGAATAATGCCTGTGAATGAAAATTTCCTTAGTCAAAGCCAGAAATGTGTAGATGCAGGTGGAGGACATTTTCAACATCTTCTGTGACAAGGTGAGAAATTATTTTAATTTGATTACGCATTATTGTGTGTGCTTGTTATTTACATGTGATTCCGACGAAAGTTCAAAAACGTCTGGGAAAAAGTTGTTTTTCTACGCACTCTTTGTTATTTGCCAGTGAATTTTTACCTTACACCTTTTGAACGACAGGCTGAAGATGACCCTGACTGGAGGTCAAAACCGGTCCCATTTGTGATGGACTTATAATGTAACCTTGCATTATTAAATTTTCTTGTATTGAATAGGTGAAACCACAATATATTTTTAAATTAATTGTAATCTCAATTCATTATAGACCAAATGAAATTCTTATCATTCAATGAACTCCCGGAAGGTAAATTGTGATTTAGACCAGCTTGTTTTCCCATATTTCCAGTTCACCAAAATAGTTATCGCGACTCCACATCTAGTAACATTTCTCTATAACCCTGTCCCTCGGTCTTCTGTATGATATTTGGTCACAATTTTCGTGATTCTCAAAATTATTATCAGTACTACATTAATCAGAATAAAATTCTGAACCACTACTAGAAAGGTCACTATCTCCACTAATTTCTAACGTATCTCCAATTTTGCATTCCTCCAAACTTTTTGGCACTACTCTGCGATTAGTAGATGACATGGTATGAACTTGAACATGAATAATCTCTGACTGCAAGATAATGGTTATAAACTAGGTATGCTGGTGAAATACACCTGGCAAAGACTGTCAGTAAGGTGCTGAGATCTTGCTGAGTCATGGGAATGCTACGTGGTTTCAGAAGATATTTCAATATTTCTGTCCAGACACTTTTAACAACTGCATGTGTGAAGAGTGCTTTGGAGTGTTCAGCATGGCAGGAGAGTCATAAAACAAGAGCGCTCTGGAGCATTAGAAATGGCAAAGGTTTAATAATAAATAGCAGTTATTCCGAAGTAGTATACTTCTACAGATAGCTTCTTTACTAACCTACATTGAGACCTGAAGTTTTGACTGTTTACGAGGGGGGGGGGGGTCAAATATAAACAGGATTTAATTTTTTATTTAAATTCATTTGTTGAAAAACACAAGGCAATTACCATTTATTTTTCCACATAGTTTCCTGCTTTGGAAATGCATTTACTGTATGGGCAGCTTTTTGATGGCCTCATCGTAAAAAGAACAGGGTAATGTCACCAGTCAGTTGCGCACAAAGTCTTCCACACTCTCATCATCTTCAAATCGTTGCCCTCCTAGGGCTTCTGTAAGTGGTCTGAACAAATGGAAATCACAGGGTGATAATTTGAGCTGTAAGGGGATGATCAAGTGTAGTCCATTTCCTGTAGCTTAGAGACGGTTAGAGCTGCAGTATGGGGCCGCACATTCTCGAATCAGTTGGTCTCTTCTTTTGCAGCGATATGCAACCCTCACCTTGTTCAACAGCTTGCAGTAGTAAGCAGCATTGATTGTGCGTCGCTCATGCAAAAAATCAATCGGCAAAATATCTCATCGATCGAAAAAACGGTTGCAAGAACCTTGCCAGCTGAGAGTCGAGTCTTGGCTTTCACTGGTGATGCCTCCCCTTCCCTTCACCTCTCCTTACTGGCTTGTTTGGATTCGGGAGTGTAGTGGTGGACCCATGTTTTGTCGTGGGCAATGATCAGACTCAGAAATGCATCACCTTCTTTTGCAAACTTTGCTGTAAGCCTCTGACAGACCTCCAAACGTCTCAACTTCTGATTTTCTGTCAAAAGGAGAGGGACCCATGGAACTGTAAGCCATTTGTGATGATTGCTTGATAGCTCCCATAACTGATTCCGACTTGTTCTGCAATTTTTAACACTCTCCCCCTTCGATCTTCGTCAATAATGTCTTTAACCGCAGAAATGTTTTCGTCTGTAACGCTAGTTCGAGGATGGCAATCGCGTTGCTGATTTTCCCACGTTCTCATCCTTCTTTGAACTTTTTATGCCAGGCAAACACACGCATCCTGGACAATGTTTAATCACTGAACTGTGAAGTCAATCTCTGGCAAATTTCCGCCTCTGTAACTCCTTCACGAGCAAGAAATTTTATAATTATGCATTGTGCAGTGGATGGGTGCACCTGTTGCTCCAACATCATGAGAGTTACTGATGAAACGGCGAGAAATATCTAACAGCATGCTCTCCCCACTCCTAACGGTCCCGCATAAGCATAGCAGAAATGCGGGGCCAGTCCTACCAGCTGTTGATGTTCAGGAACAAAAATCCTGTTTACATTTGATCGACCTTCGTATTTAACCAGCGTTTATTTCTTTAGCAGGTTTTACTCATTCATGATCCAGTTTGCAACAACTCACAGTGACTATTACAAAAGTGACTTCTGCTAATTGTATCCACATTGATTTCTGGTAATATAGAGATTGTTTGTTCATTAAGTTTCAAGGCATCTCTCCAATTACAGCTAATTGTAATCCCCATTCTCTTTAGATAACAGAAAAATGTGAAGTATATATTCGTGTATTTTGAGATGCTTTTAAGAAGCATGATTTAAAATTAATCTGATTTATTTGTATTAAGGTTAATGACCAGATCATAGAAGTAGATGGGAAGTCCCTGGTCGGTGTAACGCAAGCTTATGCTGCTTCTGTTCTTCGAAACACATGCGGTCTTGTCAAGTTTCTTATTGGCCGAGAAAAAGATCCTCAGAACAGCGAAGTGGCACAACTGATTAAGCAATCCCTACAGGTAAACTTCAGTGACACATTTTTCTTAGTGTATATGATTTATTTTATAGTTGGGTTCCAAACTAAGGACAATGTTTGTGTGGCCTACGTAAGTTTACAGGATTCAGTTTATGAATTCTTGAGTGCTGTGGAATTTGAATATGAGTGAGTGTTTTTGATTTATTTAGAGTTGTGATTTCTTTGGATTCAGGTAGTTACGGCTACACCATCCATGATCACTGTTGGTAGCAGTGTAGAATGACCAGTTTATCTGGGTAGGTTGTAGTGTTTAAATTACCATGCAATAATAATCATAGCAATTTCTCTCAGTTACTGTACACAAACTTTTAAGCTTGAATAATATAGAGAGAGGAGGGAAAAAATACAAAAAGGTAGCTGCCCTTGTATTAAGGTTATCATGACAGCCTCATAATCAATTTTCAAACAATGTTTCAATAGTATATGTGTTAATCTGCCTGTTATTTATTGATCTAATATGTTTACAAGGTTCCCCTAAAGAGGCAGCTATCACCAAATGGGAACATTTATTTCATTAGTAATTTGTCATACTATACAAATAGTGATTTACAATTTAAAGGAAATCGCTGAGAATATTAGTGACAATTTCTTCTAGTTCCAACATACTAATTCAAAACTCTCTTTCTGTTGATTGCTCTGATGTCAGCACTCTTATGGGAGCCCCTGGATGTAATACATGAAACTTCATCAAATACTTCAAACTTGTTTGATTTTTTGAGGCAACCAGCAATGCAGCTTTGGACCATGTGCTGTCTGTTGTTTCTCAACAGATCCCTTTTTCAGCAGAAATCAAGAACGTGGGGAAGGGTTTCATTCTCTTTACTGTGATGATAATGGGTTTCTTGGCTTCTACCTGGGATATTATGGACTGTGATAACATTACAATTAATTTTTATTGCATTAATCCATTGAGATGTGGTAAGACCTCTTTTTGTGAAATCTAGGTGTCTGATTTCAACCACTCCAAGAACTGCGATACATCTCCACCATGGAGAAGTGCTGTTTATCTCTTGATTTACCACTATTACTACTACTACTTTCATAATTTGATTTTGTGTAAAGCACATCGGGCAGTAAGTTTCCTCCACAGGTGTCTGTCATTTGCAGCATTTTCAATAATGTTCCAGAAGACTGCAATGGTGTGCAAGTTTTCCTTTAACGTTTGACAGAAAATCTTCCAAGGATGGCTTTGTTTCCTCCTGTTTTTAGATGTCATCAGTCAGGCACGTGCAGGATGTGGTTGACTAATTTGATGTTCAGTCACAATTGCCTACAAACATAGTGCCATAGATCTTTGTAATTCTTCTTCATTCATGATTCAGTCAAGGTGATATATAAAGGATCCTTCCATGGCAATGCTGCTGGAAAACATTCAGCCACTTTGTCATAGTGATAGTGAATGTCATTGTCTCACAGCCATATAATGCAGTTGGTGTAACAAGGCTCTTGAACAGTTTCATTTCCAAGTAGCAAATGTACTCACTCTTCGCACAGGCATTGGTAATCTATTTCACGATTCCTTCATGATTTCATGCAAAGTTGCATGCCTGTATTCAAACGTTTAATACGTACGGCATGTTAAACTGATTGTCTTCTATGAAAGCATGTGGCAGTAAGGTGAAGTATGATAAAGCAGTTCAAAGTGGAAACAGAATCAGGACGATCACAGAGTTTATTGAACGGTACAGTTCCTGGTCTGAAGTTGTGCATAATTCTCCCTAATTCTTGGTTACATGCTGTTGTTCATCAGAAAACCGGGAGAGACTTTGTGGCTGAAGACTCTTGAAACTAATCGTTGATGATAACCTCCCTTACTGTCGGTTCTGTGGAATAGAGTAAAAGGCTCTTCATTTAACCCTTTTGACCCACCTTGAAATGACATGACAGCCTGTAAAACTGTCACTCCAGGAATTTGAAATGTTATGGACCTTAAAAGCTACCTTTGGACAGGGGGATGCTAATTATGAAGTTGGGTTAAAATATTTCCAGCAGTTTTGCAATTATAAGAAATATGCTTAACATGCACCCGCTTTTAGGCTAACTCTGCTCGAACTTAGATGACTGAAGAACCGTCCGTTAATGGTATTCCCCGTATTAATCCTAGTAACGAAATGATGCACATGAGAAAAAGTTTCAGAAATTTATTTTCATTTAAGGCAGGTAGATTTCCATTAAGGTTGGTTGTGTATATATTGTGGGAGTGCAAACTCACGGTTTCAGTTTCGTATAAACCCCCAGTCATTTCAGGGATTTAGAAACAATATTGGCCTTGAAATTTACCCAAAGACAGGTGGATTATAAATATGAAGTTAAGTAGAAATATATCCAGTAGTTCTCAAGTTATAAGAACTCAGACAGACAAGACAGACACATACACCAAAGCTTAAAAAAATATGTATATGGTCATTACTACACCTAAAACGGATAACCAAATGAAAATTACACCAAAATAGTTAATGTACAGACACGCGGTCATTGCAATTTTATTTATATTGGTAGATATTTGCAGCTGCTGATGACCAGATTAAATGCATGCTCCATCCGTATTTGACAGTTGACTTCTTTGTCCATGCCTTCATCATTACATATGGTGTTACCAAGATATGGGAACTGTTGGACTAGTTCTAGAGCTTGGTTATTGACTGTTAAAAATAAATTGTCCTGGCTTTTTCCAGTTTGCATGTTCTTAGTACTTTTACGCATAAGCTGAATTTACTGGCTTCAGTATCCAAGCTGGTGGTAGTTTCTTGTAAACATGTTTTTGTTTCAACAGACAGTGCAATATCCTGAAAATCTAATCATTCAAATGGGTCATTTCCTCATGAAATCCCAAAATTGCCATTGCTTATTGCTTCTCACAAAACAAACTTCACAGTGAAAAAGAATGGTGACAAGGTACATCCTTGTCTTATGCATGTATCGATTATTGATTCTGAAGTCTGTACAAAACAGCTGAAGTTTTAGTAAGATGTTGACGAAATGCTGAAATCCTTTTGATTCCCCACAACAATTTTCAATGAATTGAATCAAAGGCCTGTTTAATGTCAATGAAATTGACTTGTCAGTAGTTTCTGACTCTCAGCACTTTGTTCAGCAATGTTTCTTAGTGTCGGTATTTGTTTGATAAAAGAGCACCCTTTCCTGAAAAATGCTTCTTCCTCACAAAGTTGCATATTCATTTGAGCTTCATTATTTTTAACATCTGTGTTGCAGTCTTGACTTTATTATTTGTTGCTGGTCCTATGTCAACGAATTTCTATGTCTGTGAAATATTGTCAAATTTGTGTTGATTCAGGGTTTCAACATTTATCCTGTTCTTCTTTACTGAGTAGTACATTCCCATTCTTAAATAGATACCTAAATATAAAATTTCTTTTTTTAGTCCCTAATTCAGTAAATTTGATAGTAGCATTTGCGTTTTAGCTACTATTATGGAATTCTTTAAAATATCTTTCTCTGTCCCGATTCACCTTATTAATATCGAAATAAACCAGTGAAGTCAAAAGTCTGTTTGTATGTATACACTAGATGTTAACCACAGCAAGCATGTGGTATCACTATTTTTGAAAATTTGTCATGAGGTTATGTTTTCTTCTTGTTTAACTTAATTGTACGTTTTGATAAAAAGGTAAAAATATTAACACATGTATATAGTACACATCAGGTAAGCATTAATTACCGTACTTCCACTATCCTCCATAATCGAACTGAAAATTTCGTCAGTGCATTGTTGTGAGATGATCATAGGGAAAACAATGGGAATTTATAAGTTGCAATTGAAAAAATAAAGGCAGCTGGAGCTTTGGGTTTGCTTAAGGCATATAGACTCCTCAAGAGTGTAGGAGAAGAGAAATAGGTCCCAGAAGATCAGCAGTATGGAGTTATAATACTCATTTTCAAGGAAGGAGATAAAATGTGTAGTAATTATGCAGAACTTTCTATTTAATTCCTTATTTTCTTCAACATCTTTATTTCTTACCCATGCAACACAGCAATTTTTTCACAAGTACTTGCAGATAAATGCTGCTGTTCATAAAATTGGCCTTAGAACTACCACCTCTTTGCCTCCAAATGTGATAATATTTTCCTGCACTTACACTCTCTCTCTGTGATAAATCTTAATATACTTTCTATATATACATGGGGAACCTGAACTATTCAGACAAACTTCTGGACATTGTTCAGAGACACCTTCTGAATATATTGATATAAGGTTCCTGTGGTCTTCAGTGGCTCATTGCAGAGTAATTGATTTTGTTTGGTTTGTTGGTCCATTTAGCTTTGTATCTGTATTGCACTGAAAATAATAATAATAATAATAATAATAATAATAATAATTGTTTTACATCCGTCCTAAATGCTAGTTATTGACAGATGCTGGGGTGTTCGAATTTTGTCCCTCAGGATTTCTTTAACATGCCGGAAGCCGACACAGAATTGTTACCTTTAAAAAACCCTTTAAAGACATGTTATAGCCTTTTTCACTGTTCTGAAGGTATTCTCACAGAAACGATTATTGGGGTAACAAACCGAATAAGTAATGATAACATTATTACTCTGTAACAAGCCACTGGAGACCATAAATCTCTTATACCGACATACTCAGAAGGTATCCGTGAACACCCTCCGAAAGTTTGACGGTGGAGTTTGGGTTCACTCTGTATGTTTAAAAAAGTATTAATCGGTTTTCACTCTTTCTGTATTTATGAACCAGTCCCTCAACTGAAAAATTATCATAGGATGGAACATTATGGGCAAAAACATATCATAGTTAAGGACTGCAGATGAAGAGAATCAAATTCTTCATTAGTGTTTGTAATAAGCACATCTGCCTTGGAACTAAACATTAGATAACACCTTTCCCTTCTACTCAACACTTTTTCTTTTTTACCTCTTCTTTTGACTACTTTTTTAGTATTATCTTGTGTGTTTCTCTCCTTCTAGCTTTTCATGTATGTTTTTGACGCTATATAATCTTCATTTACACTGCAATATAATATCGGAGATTTCCTCCATCTCCTCTCTCAGGTTTTCTTTTTTTGCTGAGCAAGTTGGCTTCATAGTTTGGGTCATGTAGCTGTTAGCTAGCATTTGGGAGATAGTGGGATTGAATTCCACCGTCGGCAGCCCTGAAGATGGTTTTTTGTGGTTGCCAGTTTTCACATAAGGTCATAGTTGATTCCTTTTTGATCCTAGCCCTGTCCTATTCTGCTGTCATTGTAAGACCTCTCTGTGTTGGTGTGATGTAAACAAAAGCATTCTTTCTTTCTTGTTGTTGTTGTTGTTGTTGTTGTTGTTGTTGTTGTTGTTGTTGTTGTTGTTGTTGTTGTTGTTGTTGTTGTTGTTGTTGTTGTTGTTGTTGTTGTTGTTGTTGTTGTTGTTGTTGTTGTTGTTGTTGTTGTTGTTGTTGTTGTTGTTGTTGTTGTTGTTGTTGTTGTTGTTGTTGTTGTTGTTGTAACATTTCATGAATATCTGCCAAGCTGTTTTCTTGTCTCCTTTTTTAAAATATCTTGGTCATAACAAACTAAGCTGGACTATGTTAGGACTGGGCCTTTATTTCAAGATTTTTCCTTCCGTTCCCTACTTGCGCATTTCCATTTATTTTCATTTTTTCCTTTCTCTGTACATTTTAGATACTTGATTTTCTCATTGACAGAACTTATTTTTTCTCTCTTATTTTCAAAATGTATTGAGCAATATTAAAATTCTTTGTAGAAATAATTTCAACCTAATATTTCCTAGGCGGATCGAGAACGAGAGGAGCAGCGCAGGCAGATGGAGCAAGCCGCAGCCCAGCGTGTTAGGGGCCATCATCACTCGAGTGATTCTGGTCCTCTATCACCTGATGGAAATCGCTCGGAGGACAGCAGCATTACAATGCCTCTCACTGGAACATCCCCGACCACATCGTCATCTTCGGACGGTCCTACAAGTCCTCCTGGTGCCACCGACAGCGTGTTTGAAGCTGACACTTCCAAGTTACCAGCAGCAAGCAGTGATGTGGACTCGCTGAGGCTTCTTCAAGAGGTATCTATTAAAACTTTCATATCTCTGTAAGAGAGTTTCTTATATATATAAATGATATTTGCAATCACAGATAAGGTTATTAGTGGATGATGTTATACTGTATAGAGTAGCAAATAAGTTACAGGATTGTAGAAGACTAAAAAAATTGGGACTACAATGTTGTGAAATGGTCAGCAGACTATGGTATGATGGTAAACTGAATGAAAAGTTGGGTTGTGAGCTTTACCAAGAAGAAAAGTTCTCTCAGTTATAATTACTATGTTGGAGTGATAGTTTCTCATGGGAAATATAAGGAATGATCTTCATCGGGGGTAATCGCACTGTTGAGGTTCTAAAGAAAGGTTACAGATCTCTTTGCATAGTTATGAAGGTATTCAGTGGTTGTAGTAAGGATGTAAAGGAGAGAGTATATAGGTCTCTCCCTCTCTCTCTCTCTTTTTTTTTTTTTTTTTTTTTTTTGTCACACCAACACAGGTCTTTGGCGACGATGGGATAGGAAAGGCTTAGAAAGTGGAAAGAAACGGCCGTGGCCTTATTTAAGGTACAGCCCTGGCATTTGACTGGTGTGAAAATGGGAAACCTCGGAAAACCATCTTCAGGGCTGCCGACAGTGGGGCTCGAACCCACTATTTCCCGATTACTGGATACTGGCTGCACTTAAGCGACTGCAGCTATCGAGCTTGGTATATAGGTCTCTGGTAAGACGCCAACAGCTCAGAACATACTGTTTAGTCAAGCAGCTTGGCTCCTTTCTCCCAAGTCTTCCCAGCCCAAAGTTTACAACATTTTTGTAACGCTACTCTTTTGTCGGAAATCACACAGAACAAATCGAGCTGCTTTTCTTTGGATTTCTTCCAGTTCTTGAATCAAATAATCCTGGTGAGGCTCTCGTACACTGGAAACCTAGTTGGGGTCTTACCAGAGACTTATGTGCCCTCTCCTTTACATCCTTACTACAACCCCCAAATACCCTCATAACAGTGTTCAAAGATCTGTACCCTTTATTTACAATCCCATTTATGTGATTGTCCCAGTGAAGATCTTTCCTTATATTAAAACCTAAGTGATCTCCATAAGGACCTTTCACCCCACCAACACAGTAATTAAAACTGAGAGGACTTTTTCTATTAGTGAAACTCACAACCTGACTTCTAACCCCGTTTTATTATCATACCATGGGCTGCTGTCCAACTGACAACATTATCGAGGTCTTTTTTTTTAGTTGCTCACAATCTTGTTACTTATTTATTACTCTATATGGAATAACATCATTATCATCATCATTTCCCCTTATCCAGCTCCTGCTGGGTCGGGGTATTTATGTTCCTTCTCCATCTTCCTCTTTTCCTTCCACCATTCCTTTTCCACGATCTTGTTCCGTCTAATCTTCGTCTTCTTATGCCACTCTTCACTGATTCAATCCATCTTGTTCTAGGTCTTCCTCTTGCTCTCTTGCCCTCGTGCTTTGCCTCATCTGTCTTGGAATTCTATTCTCCTCCATCCTTTTTACATGTCCAAACCACCTTAGTTTATTCTTTTCAACTCTCTCATTTAGCTTTCCTATCCCAACTTCCTTCCTAACATCTTCATTTCTCACTGTGTCTTTCCTTGTCTTTCCCATCATACTACTTAGGAATTTCATCCCACTGCCTTCAATTCTACTATCTTGCCTACTAGTCAAAGTCCAAGTCTCAGCTGCATAAGTCAGTATGGGTACATAGTACATTTTGTACATTATCTCTTTACTTTTTCTTGGTACTTCTTTGCTCCAAACAAGTTTTCTTACACTTTGGTAGAATGCATTACTCTGCTGTACCTTCCTGCTAATCTCCATGTCCACCCTAGCATTTTGCGTTAATTCACTTCCTAGGTATTTAAAGCTGTACACAATTTCCAGACTCTGGCTTCCAATTATTTATTATTGGAAGTGCGCACAAATGTGCATAGTACAACAAAAGAAATAATTTAAATATTATTTCTATTAATACTTAGTTTTGCGTATTCACTTATGGTTTTTGTTTGCTTTGTACACAGTTTGATGTGGTAATGATCACACTTTTTTTGCACAGTTGGCATATGCAAGTCTTCATTGGATTGTGGTACACCTTGTTTTTGCAGAGGTGATGATGGAAGCCATGCACAGACAGTCTCGTTAGTATGTGTCTCATCTCGAAGTTTACTGACGTCCAGGTCCTATCGATCATCGCACCCGTGCTGTAGAATTATGGCCAGATTTCTAGGTGGCGGTCCCTTAAACTTTGTAATTCTTGTTCTGCTGCTATGGTAGATGGAAGCACGAAGGTTGTTTTCAAATCCTCTAGCAGAAATTATTCCCTAGCTAGTACACATGTTAGGCGGGATCTTGTTGATTTGGATACACCCAGAGCTCTTTTCAGGAAGCATGCTTTAACTCTTTCCAAGGTA
Organism: Anabrus simplex; assembly: GCF_040414725.1. Lineage (NCBI taxonomy): Eukaryota > Metazoa > Arthropoda > Insecta > Orthoptera > Tettigoniidae > Anabrus > Anabrus simplex. The sequence continues at coordinate 927,407,510 of NC_090265.1, read as the reverse complement.
GCTAGGTTTTTCCTGAGCTCGATAGCTGCAGTCGCTTAAGTGCGGCCAGTATCCAGTATTCGGGAGATAGTAGGTTCGAACCCCACTGTCGGCAGCCCTGAAAATGGTTTTCCGTGGTTTCCCATTTTCACACCAGGCAAATGCTGGGGCTGTACCTTAATTAAGGCCACGGCCGCTTCCTTCCCACTCCTAGCCCTTTCCTGTCCCATCGTCGCCGTAAGACCTATCTGTGTCGGTGCAACGTAAAAAAAAAAAAAAAAAAAAAGGTTTTGCCTAGTGAGGTCAGGCCATATAATTTCAATGCCATATGTTGGGATAGGAATAATCTTTGCCGCGAATTATTTCGGGCTGTTTCCATGCTAAGTGCTTGTATATGCTTGATATTGCTAGGATAGCATGCGCAGCTCTTTCTGTTATGTGTTTTGTAAAGCATTTGCCGCTAGGTTGTAGCGTGACCCCTAAATATTTGAAATCGTTGACTATTTTTGAGTTTGCTGTTGGAGATAGTAATTTCTGTTCCGTGAGGTATCTTACTCCCATTTCTAAAGATCATAATTTCCGTTTTTGTTTTGTTAATGTGGAAGTTGTTGTTTTGCCACCATTTTACAATTGTATATATGGCACTCTGTAGTTTGTGCAGTTTTGTGGAGCTCACTACCATGTCATCTGCATACGCAAAAATGTGAATGTCTTTTCTATCTTGCGTTATCCTCAATATTTCCTCGGTTGCTAGAATGAATAGTGGTGGACTCGTGGGGTCTCCCTGAAGCACACCATTTGTTTGCCTAATTGCATGTGAAATGGAAAGGCCGTCCGATACCCTTATAGTGTTTTATTGTAATATATCTTTGATTACTCTTGTCCATACGTTTTCTCTTCCTAATACGTTTTCAAGTTTGGATATGATTAGTCTTCTGTCCAGTTGTTCGAAAGTCTTTGTGAAGTCCATAAAGACAGAATAGAACTTTTCTTTCTTTTCAAGTGCTTCTTTTATGTTGCCTAATAATAGTTCTACTGCCATTAGTGTCAATCTGTTGTTTCTGAATCAGAATTTTCACAGTGCCCTTTCCTTGCCTTTCCCCTCTCGACATCACCATAGTCTTGCTTTTCTCTTTACTGATTTTTTTGTTCAAATACATCTAGTTGTTGTTGCACTTCCTTGCTGTCCTTTCCCCATATCACAATATCATCTGCAAATAGCAGTATCTTCATCACATCTCCATAGGCTTCCTTTGTTTCCTTTACAATATTGTTGATGACATAATAAACAAAAGAGATGACAGCACACTCCCCTGTCTTAGTCCAGTCCTAAACCATTCTGTCTTTCCAACTGGGGTCAGCACTCTGCAAACACAGTTGTTGTACATTGCTTGCACCATTTCTAACATCTCTCTTCCGAATCTCTTCTTAACCATAGTTTCCCAAACCTTCTCTGTGGGTACACTATCATATGTCTTCTCTATATCTCTGAAAGTCATGACCAGATCCTTTCCGTATTCCCCGTTCTTTTTCATCAGCTGTCTCATGCCATATTGTTCCTCTTGTAACTCTCCTTCAATCTTTCTTCTCATTCTTCTTTCTAATATCCTTTTCAGTATTTTAACTACCTGTGATATAAGTGTGATTCCTCTATAGTTACCACAAACTTTTTTCTCCCCTTTCTTAAACACTGGTATTATTATCCCTTTTTTCCAGTCTTCTGGTAGATATTTGTGTTTTCACATACTGTACACTTTAGTAGTCGGTACAACCATTGCATACCAACAGGTCCAGCAACTTTTATCATTTCCACACTGATTTCATCCATCCCTCTTGCTTTTCTCATCTTCATCTTCATCTTTTATGCTGCTAACTCCATCTCCTGCATTGTTATATCATCCTCTGTTGTTGAGTCCCCACACTGTATTGCTTCTCTCTCCCCTGTACAGTTGTTCACATCAATAGCTTATCAAAATACTCCTTCCATCTTCTCTTTATTTCTTCTGGGTGTGTTAACAGTTCCCCATATTCCTTTTTTTACTAGCTTTGTGGTAACTCTTTCTGTCCTCATACTTCTTATAAGTCCATACAGCATCCTTTTAGTGCCACTTACATCCGCTTCCATTTTTTTGTGTAAATTCTTCCCTACTCTTCTTTTCTTCTCTTACCACCTTCTTACATCTCAGTTTACCGTTGAAATACTTCCTTTTGATTTCTTCCGTTTGATCTGTTTGATTCTCGCCAGGCTGTCTTCTTTTCTTTTACCACTTTCCTCACTTCCTCATTCCACCACAGTGCATCCTTTTATTTCACTCTTATAGATGTCCTGCCACAATCACTCTCTGCTGCACTAACAAATGCCATTTTTAATTGGCCCACTCCTCTTGTACATTTTCCACTTCAGTAACTGGGATTTGTTGCTTCAATCTCTCCTGAAAATCTTCCTGTATATTTTTGTCTTTCAATTTCCATACTTTTATTTTGTTTTCTCTTATCTCTTTTAGTTTTTCCATTTTTCCCAACCGTAATTTTGCCACCACAACTCTAGGATCCCCATCAAATACTTCTCCTGGTAAAGCTGTCACATCCATCAACTTCCTGCAATTTGTCCTTTCCACCAAAAAGTAGTCAGTTGTCAGTTACTGGCTTTGTTCTTCTGTCACCCCACCAATATCTCGTAATTTTCCTGCTGTTTTTTTCTTTCGAAACCATGTGTTCCCCATTATAAGTTCATTCCTTTCACAGAAGTCCACTAGTTCCTCTCCTTTGCAATTCTTTTTCCCATATCCATATGGTGCAGTGACTTCTTCCTTTCCTTGTCTCTTGTTTCCAACCTGAGAATTCAGATCTCCCATAATAACCACTTCCACACCTGAAATTTCTCTTTCTACTTTCTCCAAGGATCCTCCAATAACTTCTTCCCTGTTTCCCATCTGTGGTACATACACTTGTATGAAGTCCATCACTTCATTCTTCATCTTTAGTCTAATCTTCATTATTCTGTCACTCACACATTCTACCACTTCAACATACTCCTCCATTTGCTTTGAAATGATTAGTCCCACTCAGTTTATTGTCTCTTGGCCACCACTCGAGTATAATGTGTATCCTTTCCTCAATTTCTTCCTTCTGTTAACTTTCCATTTCACTTCACTCAGCCCTATCATTTGCACTTTCTCCTTCTCCATGAAATCTACTACTTCCTCTACCTTTCGTTTCAGGGTCATAAGATTTACTGTTGCTATCTTAATGTTGGTTACGGGTCGCCCATTTCTCACAGTTCCTCAAGTGCCCTAAGAACTGCATGTTGCTTTAAGCCCTAGCCTTTTCCAAGGTTGCTTTCCTAGTACCATACCATATATGGGATATTATTACGATAGGGTCGCCACTCCCAAAGGCATTTTATACCTACTGCCAGGTGTTATTTTAGGCTGCTCCACTGGAGTACAGACACCTTCTGTAGCCACTCCTCTGGAGTACAGACGCTACAAGTTTCCCTCTTCTACCACCGATGCCGTACCAAAGTCCACCTTCTCCGCCACTGATGCCGTTGGGGTCTTCACCCATACCCTGGGCTTGGGCCCTCCATATTTGTGACCCCTGGAGAGAGAGTGTTCCAGCATTTTAAAGCCCCCAGGGACTGGGCTGCCTGTTTGTCCACGGGTTGTATTGGGTATTTCAAACAGCCCTACTGAATTGTAGGGTCCCCCTATCCGCCACCTGGGGACGTGCCCTCTAGGGGTTAGCAGGCTCTCCCGAGCGAGAAAAGTCTTATCTCTGATTCCAGTTCTTTACTCATACCATATATATATATATATATATATATATATATATATATATATAAAAGAAAATATAAAAATCCAATAATAATGCCTTCAGGAATTCCCCTCTTAATGATTACAGGATCAGGTAAAGCTTTACCTACTCTAATTCTCTAAGTTCTATTCTCTAGAAATATAGCCACCCATTCAGTCACTCTTTAGTCTAGTCCAGTAGCCCTCATTTTTCCCAGTAGTCTCCCATATATACCCTATCAAAAGCCTTAGATACGTCAATCATGGTACAGTCATTTTGACCTGAATCCAAGATACCTGCTATATCTTGCTGGAATCCTGCAAGTTGAGCTTCAGTGGAATAACCTTTCCTAAATCCCCGAACTGCCTTCTATTGAACCAGTTACTAACTTTGCAAACATGTCTTATATACGGTAATCAGAAAGAATGCTTTCCCAAAGTTTACATGCAACGCATGTCAAACTTACTGGCCTGTAATTTTCAACTTTATGGATATCACCCTTTCTTTTATACACAGGGGCTACTATAGCAATTATCCATTCATTCGGTATAGCTCCTTCATGTAAACAGTTGTCAAATCAGTACTTCAGATATGGTACTATATCTCAAACCATCCCCATCTCCAGAAATCTTATCAATTCCAGCTGCTCTTCTAGCTTTTAACTTTTGTATCTTATTATACATGTCATTGTTATCATAAATAAATTTGAATACTTCGTTAGTAGTAGTCACCTCCTCTATCTGGACAATATCTTTGTAACCAACAATCTTTACATATTGCTGACTAAATACTTATGCCTTCTATAGATCTCTGCTTATACACTCCCGTTGTTCATTAATTCCATTATTCAGTAAAATTTGTATGACTGCCATTTATGCTTGCCATCGAGTTATCCTTAGCTGACTTCTTGCTAGATTCAATTTCCTAGTAAGTTCCTTCCACAGCCATTTCTAACTCTATTTCTTTCCATCCTACACCTCCTTCTTAGTCTCTTTACTTCTCTCTTATAATATAGTGTGTCTTTACCATTCCTTACCACCTTTAAAGGTGCATTCTTGCTTTCACATTCCTCAACAATTGCTTTAAACCCATCCCACAGTCTGATTACATTTTTTTAATTTACCATTTTCCACCAGTCGTGGTTACTTTTTAAAAACTCCCGTATATCTGTTTTGTTAGCCATATGGTACTGCTTAATCCTCTTAGTGCCAGGCCCGGGCGCTCACAGTATGCCAAGAGTGCCAGGCAGATTTAGAGAATTTTGCAGGTTTTCACTCTCTGGACTATATAGTTCACAGATATTATTATAACTATGACTGGAAATTTTTATTAAATGTTAACAAGAAGACACTCTTACTGCTGAACTAAATTACAACCCTAAAATGCTCTTGGGTATTTTGAAAAAAAGTATTTTTCAAACAATTTTAAAGCACCAAAAATTAAAAATCAGAAACAAAACAGAAAAAATCAGAAAATTCATCTCAACAATAAATATTGATGACTTTTTGAAATATCCTACTTCAGATGAATAAACATGTAAAGTTTCACATTTTTATCTTCAGTATTTTAAGAGTTATGTACAGTGGTATCGTAATATAAAATTGTTGCATCCGGGAGATAGTAGGTTCGAATCCCACTATCGGCAGCCCTGAAGATGGTTTTCCATGGTTTCCCATTTTCACACCAGGCCTGTACCTTAATTAAGGCCACGGCCGCTTCCTTCCAACTCCTAGGCCTTTCCTATCCTATCGTCGCCATAAGACCTATCTGTGTCGGTGCGACGTAAAGCCCCTAGCAAAAAAAAATGTATAAAATTGGCATGTTCAACAAGGGGATCGAACCTGGCACATGGGTTGTAGTCAGGGTGACCAGGTGGTGATAGATTATCATTGTTCACAAGAAGAAAGAATCTCAAGATCAATTGGAATCTGTTTCTTGAGAACATGTTTCCAAACCATGGAATATAACGGGAGATTTTGACCCAATAAAAAAATATGCTCTGCTTTCTAGTTATACCCATTTCCAACAAAACAGCAATGAAAGCCTTCATTTCAGTCAATGTAACCGGGCGCTACTGCTGTGCTCTGGCATGTGGTGACAAGACATGATTTCTCTTATCTGTTTGTCTCTGTAGTTATGAGGTTCCATAATTGAGCCGTGAAAAATAAAATAAAAATATGCTATAGGTTTGCGTCTGACGAAGGGGCAGGTCTCGGGCCAGGAGTATTATAATAATCAGGTGTGGGTTGGTATTTTGCAACTTGACCTAATTGAATTTCACGGAAAACAGGAAATTGTTGCTGTTGGATATTGTTACAGCCGTCATCATCATCAGTACTGTCACTCAGACGCTCGTTACCACTTTCAGTGTTTACACTCTGACAATGAGCATGTGTGACTTTCCCCTCTTGGAGAACTATAATTGAACGAGAAATGCAACTATGCAAGCTAAGGGCGCCAATCTTTAAGTTGATGACTTAAAAACAAAAATTTATAATAAAGCTTGGACGGACTCTCATCACAGGGATGGGGTGATAGTGCACTAATCATTAAGCAGGAGAATTAGAAATCATAAGGCTAATTAAGGCAGACTGATTAAAGTGAACTAGGAAAATACTATTTATTATATTGAATATAAATGACGACGGTTTGACGAGAACTGAATTTAAAATAGGAAATGAATTTAACAAAAAATTGAATGACTCTACTTCGCGAAAACTTGCAATATTTTTAACTCGCTTGCTCACCGTGTAGTCTTGTTCTACTGGTCCTTGGAAAGCTTCCATCCTTGTAGCTGGAACATCACCGGTCGTCTTTGAGATATCTTCATCTGCAGCTAAGTACCATTCCTGCCTTGCAAATTGCATCAACCACTAATTGGATGATGGCTTTGAAACTATCACTCCCTGTTATGCTCTATCCCATATATTGGAGATGAGCCCTAAATCATAGTTAGAAAAACCTCCTTGGGTTATGTGGAGAGGATACTCAATTAACAATCCTTCCAACTTTACTGAAAATGTGCACTGAAGTTTCATTTCTATCTAGTTTAATGCTACCAATTGTCTTAGACTGGTATAAACTGGTCTAATACAGACCTGTTCGTACTTCCTGATGAGAGTGGCTATACACCCATGATTCAGAAATTCCTAAGTACCACGTCGTGGTAACGAAGTAATGAATGTAGAAGTGATAAACTATCACACTAGTCCACTATGGTACAACAACCATAAGACAAGTTATCAGACCTAAAGCGAAATACAAGATAGAAGAATGATGCCAAGAGCTCCAACACGCCCTTTTATAACCTTTTCTGGCTCTAATTACAGGTCGTTACACGTAGTCCAATCAGTTGACACGTCTCTCCCCACTCCAGATCTTAAAGTTGATGGGTCCCAACCATGATATCAACTGTTCTTCTATTAGCCCTTTCACTCAGTATCCATGGCAACATGACGCTCGTTTGAAAAGATAAGCGGTGATCAGTTTGAATTATTCTGGTCGAAATACAGTAGCTGTGGTTACAACGCTTGAACACGTGCTCGCTTTTCCCAGAATTTGATGTCTAAATTTGTCCTTCCTTCTTCCTCGGTGATGTGGCAAGATAGAGGAAAATCTACTGCAAGTTAAATTTAAACGAATGTCGCAAGAATCTAAGTGAATATTAAGATATTCAGCCCTCGTTTACAAGTCGTAGTTACAAAGTAATGAAATGATAGTGAGCAAATGATCAAACATGAATTATAATAAAATTACATACGAAGATAAATATCATGACGTTAAATTCCTGAATTAATTACACATAATAAAATTAACATAATTACACTGTGACGTCTGGAACGTTACACATGTGGTTGAGTGTTTACAGAAACTCGCCATTATCACTCCCAATTACACTTTCACTTCCCCTTCCTCACTTGTTGGAGGAATGAATTCCTCATCAGTCTTCATCATCCTCTTCTTCACTAAAAATTATGAATATATACAGCCAGTTCATTATCATTAACAAAATAACTTCTATTACAAGTAATGAAAATCATTATAGGTCCATATTGTAAGTATCATATAATATATGTAAAAAATATGTTATTTTACTACCACCTATTTTGAATTGTATTGAATAGGTGGTAGTAAATTAAAATTTTTTTCATATAATATAAAACAACTGCTCCCGCTAGTCGCCATTTTACTCACGCGGCATGGAGATCATACGTCATAGATGAACACTAACTTTAGAAATTCAGTGCATGATAACAAATGAATTTACGCACTATCTAGCGGTGTAGTTAAAATCTAATGACAATTCTCTATGGACTCGACACATAAGATGTTACAATCTGACTGCCCAAGTTGTACTAACTTGTATAGAATTGCACGCTGTCCAAACGACGATATATCGTGGTTGGCACTTTACGCGTATATATGAAACAATGATATATCGTTGTCTGGCTCTCTTTTTGGTTAATAGTCCCACTTTTACAACCTCCCTTTCTACCACATTTTATTTTTGACTATGACAAAAACAGCTTTGTGATCATTAATACAATCTATTACTTTGATTTCTCTATAGAGCTCATCTGGTTTTACTAACACCATGTCCAGTATATTCTTCCCTCTAGTTGGTTCCATCACTTTCTGATTCAGCTGTCCTTCCCAGATTAACTTATTTGCCGTTTGTTGGTCATGCTTCCTGTCACTCGCATTACCTTCCCAATTGACATTTGGTAAATTGAGATCTCCCGCTACAATCATGTTCCTTTCCATCTCATTTCCCACATAGCTGATTATCTTATCAATTAATTCCGAATCAGCATCTGTGCCACCCTTTCCCGGTCTGTACAATCCAAAAAACATGAAGTTGTCTGTTATCTTTATAGCTGAGCCTCACACCTAGAATTTTATGTTTGTCATCTTTAACTTTTTTGTAGCATACGAATTTTTTCTTTCACCGGAATGAATACTCCCCCTCCTACCATTCCTATCCTGTCTCCACGATAAACACTCTAGTTTCGTGGGAAAATGTCTGCATCCGTTATATCATTTCTCTAGTTGTGATTCAACTCCTATTATAATATCTGGCGAGTATATATCTACTTACCAGATATTATAATAGGCGTATTGAGCAGAAACCGTTTGAAGGGAGTGAGCCCTCTCATAGTAGAGGCTCCATTTTGTGTCAGCCATTGGCCCCACATTTGAGGTTATAACTCTTTCATTGGGACCCATTAGCAAGGCGAAGTTGGCAATTACAGCTGTCTATTATGGGACTGGCACTAAAGTGAGTGTTCAGCAGAGGGTTGTGGGTAACAGTGCAAGATTGCCGGGCTGAGTGGCTCACATGGTTGAAGCGCTGGCCTTCTGACCCCAACTTGGCAGGTTCGATCCTGGCTCAGTCCGGTGGTATTTGAAGGTGCTCAAATAAATCAGCCTCATGTTGTTAGATTTACCGGCATGTAAAAGAACTCCTGCAGGATTAAATTCCAGCACCTCAGCATCTCTGAAAACCGTAAGTTAGTGGCACGTAAAGCCAATAACACGAATTAACAGTGCAAGATTTCTCTATGTTTAGTTATAAAAGTAAGTTTCTTCTGGGGGCGGGACAGTGGGATCCTAGCATTGGCAAGGAACACACTTCTCCACAAGCATTTTAAGTTAACATTAATATATTTTATCTCCCTGAGTAATTTGCTGCATGCTGGTGCCCCCTGTCTTAGGGTGCCTACAAAGTAATGTTCTGTCAATTTATAATATGAACTTTGGTCTTCTGTTTTACTTGTAGAAGAAATGAAGGGAGCAATCAAATGATGAATAGGATCAAGTACATTTTTTCCCTATTATCTGGTATCAATACTAAGTGGATTTATCCCAGATTTGTGGCTGGATGCTCTTCCTGCTCTAAGGATAGATGGATTCACTATTTCATGTTTCTGTAGAGGTCGCTGGTTGGTGGTGTGATATGCTGGTTGTAAATGAAGATTTGTACTAAGACAATCACAAGCATTCAGCCTCTTCATCTAGAGGAATTGATCAAATGATGTTAAAATTCCTAACCTGGTTGGGAATTGAACCTAGGAGCCTTTGAAGGCCACTGTGCTGCCATTCAGTCAGAGAGGCAGACAGTACAATGGAACTTTAATTCTACCGAACCTCTATTGATATTTACTTCATAACATTTTAAAATTATACATATTTCAATGTAAAAACACACATTCAAGTATTCAGACTCCTTAGGCATTTTCAGTTGTGAATTTTTCAGCTTTTTCCCCACTGTAGCATTGAGCTCATAAGCTGGATTGTCATATGTAATTTGTCAGTGAAATTAAAATATGGCACCCTTCTGAAAACTTAATTTTTGATATAAAAGCCAAAGGCTGGCATTGATAGTAAGTGGAGTTACTTATCTCCCCTAGTGCACTGTCACTGCATGTGCTTCATATGAGGCTGGCAGTGGTATCTCAACAGTGTACTTGCTGCTATTGTCTTGGAGAGGTGTAACAATCCAACTGGGAATCCCAGTGCCACATTGGGATGAAGCTCAGTATTTCATGATTGAAAAAGCTTATATCTTGAATGCTTATGATATTCACAATTGTAAAATTAAATGATGGTCCCATTCTAGAAAGTTTTGTCTTATTTAACAATTTAAATAATTTTGTTTCATTTGGAAGTAAGTATTTATGACAAGGTTTCAAATTGTGATCCTATTGTCTGCCAGGCTGATAGAATTCAGACTCAAAGAATTATTTTTGTGTAATGTTTGGATTGTTACTTTCCAGTTGGCAGAGCTTGAACAGAATGGTGCCGATAATGAAGAGTATTTGGAACGCTTGCAGCGCTCTCCACTGAGAATACGAGAGATGGAGCGCATGATAATTACAACCAAGAAGGAAGTTTCGAACTATCAAGATATGCTGGAGCAGTCACAGGTGAGTAATCGTAATAGTTGTTGATGTAACAACAACTCGGATTTTCATACAGTGCTGTTGTACTTGACATAATTAATCCTTCGTTCAATCATCTTCCTCAAACTAAACAAGACCTATGGTAGACTGAAAGTCAGTTAAGTTCCATCCCTAGGTTCACTGACTGTGGTAGCTTAGATATTGCTGGTGCAGCGAGTATCTGTGGACAGATTTGTAATGAGGTTTTACAACCTGATGTGATCATTAGCATACTTCTCGGGTGTTGACCTTATGTGTGTTTGTTAAGAGTTAACGCTAATAATTTTAATGTACATTATACCATGTATAGAATATTTTTCTAAAGTTACAGTATTGTTGACTAATTCTAAAGACTGTGATTTTTATTTTTTATAGGGCCAGTACATCACATTAGAGAAAAAATACTGCAAAGCTAAAAAGCTTCTGCGAGAGTTCCAACAACGTGAGCAGGATCTGCTTCATCGAGAAGAGTTTTACTTACAGTTGTTGCAAGAGAAAGATACAGAGTACAATGCACTTGTTAAATCACTTAAAGATAGGGTAAGTCCATTGAATAAGACTGAGAAATGAGTACATAAATCTCTTTAGCCTATATGTGTTTCTTAAACTAAAAGTTATAAACTTTGTGTTCTACAGCTGGTCCATTTTCAACCAAGAAGCATCCGAATTCCATGTTTCCTTATATCATCATAACAAACCATTGAATATGTTCAGCAAAATTTTTGAATTTATATAGCACTCATGCATTCACATACATACAGGATGTTATGTAGATACATAATTTCTGTGAAAGAAAAAAGTTGATTGATCCCTTCCTAATTTTCCTTTATAAGAGTTACCTTTCAAGTCAAGTATTCATTTCTGAAATGCTGTAGTTTTGTTCATGTTACTTGGAAGATTTATTGTATACAGTTGACTAAAATGTTATTTGATTTTTGTTTTCCTTTAAAGAATTCATTCGGCCTTAAATATTGATTTTGTTCTTTAAAAAATATTAGAAAAGCAATTGAAACTTTTGAGCTTGCCAAGGTGACTGCCATTGATTTATGTTACTTAGATTCTGTGATTAGGGTTTGCTGCCTCTCATATTGGGCAACTCCTCAACTGACCTTGAGAGGGTAACTGAACCACATTCCAACCCTAAGACCTGAATTGAAAAATCCTAGCAGCTGTGAGCTTGCATTCGAGAGATAGTGGGTTGGAACCCCACTGTTAGCAGCCCTGAAGGTGGTTTTTTGTGGTTTACCTTTTTCACACCAGGCAAATGCTGGGGCTGTACCTTAATTAAGGCCATGATTGCTTTCTTCTCGCTCGTAGCCCTTTCCTATTCCATGGTTGCCGTAAGACCTATCTGTGTTGGTGTGATGTAAAGCCAATTGAAAAAAAAACTACAAATGAGCTGGGAATTGAACCCTGGGTCTGGATAAGAAACAGGGAAGCTAGCCCTATGCCAAATGGCCGGCTTTGTTGTGTAGTTACTGTCAAAAGTGAGGAAGGGACTTTTGATTTTTTTTTTTTTTCAGCAGACTGAAGAACTTAACAGTTATATTAATTATAAGTGGACTTTTGATAGTCACTGTTTTAGCTGTTCTGTTATAGTACCGGTACTTGTAGAAATCCATAGCGTCAACATCATTTCAAACTTACCCTTTCTAAAATGTACACTTTTGGACATAATGCAAAGAAATATATATGCACTTCATTCATTTTCTGATTTGAATATATTTTATTTTTACAGTCAATCCTTCCTCTATTGCATTCTTGTAATATCTGCACCATCTCTTCCATTAATTGTGTTCTTCTGATCCCATAGGTGGATAAGGCTCGCAAGATTATGTGGGCCTGTCGCAGGGCCGTCGGGAAGACTTGGGGCCTAAGACCTAGGGTGGTCCAGTGGCTCTATATCTCCATTGTACGGCCCACGATCACCTATGCATCTATAGTCTGGTGGCCAGGCTCAGAGAGTAAAACTGTGAGCACCAAGTTAAACAGTGTCCAAAGACTTGCGTGTCTAGGAATAACAGGGGCACTGGATACTACACCATTATGTGCAATGGAGGCCATCCTAGGTTTTCCCCCCTTACATTTATATGTTAAGGTAATAGCGGGAATGAGTGCCTATCGCCTTTGGTCACTCGGAGGATGGTCCTTCAAAAACCCGAATAGAGGTCATGCCTCTATTCTTACAAGGCTTCACCAGACTTGCCCTATGACAATGATGATCGGGGATCTGATGAAGCCTAGCTTTAATTTGAATTATAAATTCACAGTGGTGATACCCACAAGGGAGGAGTGGGCCGCGGACGCTGGGGCCCGTCTTAAGTCTGGGGGCTGTACATGGTACACAGATGGCTCGCGGACGGAGGCGGGCACAGGCGCCGGGGTCTGGGGGCCTAAGACAAGGCTCTCCCTTTCTGTGGGTAAATATGCTACTGTTTTCCAGGCTGAAGTATACGCAATACTAGCCTGTGCTTTAAATATATGGAAAATGCCTGGACACAGAAGACACATCACTATATGTAGTGATAGCCAGGCAGCGTTAAAAGCACTATGTGCAGTTAAAACAACATCAAAACTGGTATGGGAATGCCAAAGGATGTTAGATCAGCTGTGTGAGTTTAGCTCAGTTACCTTATTATGGGTTCCTGGGCACACAGGAATCAGTGGAAATGAAGAAGCTGACAAACTAGCGAAACAGGGCTCAATGGGTTCCTTCACAGGACCAGAGCCCTTCCTGGGAGTGTCACTCCGAAGTGTGAGACTGGCAATATCCCAATGGATAAACCAGTCTCACCTAGATATTTGGAAGAGGTTAACCATAGCAAGACAGGCACGTGAACTTATCAAAGGGCCTAGTCAAAGCTATAAAAAGGTCCTAATGAATTTGAATAGGACCAGAATGAGAATGGTAGTTGGACTGTTAACAGGGCCACAATACCTTACAGAGACACCTACACATCATGAAAATCACCCAGGATCCGATGTGTAGAAGATGCGGCAAGGAGGAGGAGACCTCCGCGCATGTGTTATGTCAGTGCGAGGCTTCTGCAAGCACTAGACATCGATACCTGGGCTCACATTTTGTGAGCCTGGAGGACATCAGGAACGCCAAAATCCGGACACTAGTATCCTTTATAGGAGCACTAGGTCTGGACTAGGCAAACCCGTTCAAGGGGCACAAAGGGTCTTCATAGACCTACGTGTGGAGCTCTGCAAAAACAGGGCTCACGCATTTCTTATCTATCTATCTATCTGATCCCATAATACCAATTAAAGTCATTTTTCTGTAGGAAGAAAATAATTTCAAAAACTTGGAAATGAGAGACCTAGAGTAAATCATTCTGCATATAAACTCTGTGTGAATGAATGAAAAATGTGTATGCAGGCATCTTTCTCTTCTTTCAGGTCATTCAATTGGAACAAGAGTTGCTTGAAACTCAGCGCAAGGCAGGATTACCAGCAGTATTACCTTATGACAGTACTAGTCTACGGCAGCTCACTCCCCAGCTGACTCGTAGACAGCAGGTCAGTACTAAGAAAAAGAGGCACACACTTTCTCTAGTATTATTCTCTGTGTAAACCATTAATATTTAATATATTTTTCTGAAAATAGCAGGAGGACATGTTTGCAGGTTTGATATATCTCTCAAAATCTTTTAGCAGCTTTAAAGCTGATTTTGTTTCTACTTTTGTAATAATATAACCCTGAGTTTCTCATAATATAATGAAATATTTGCTTAGGGGAGTATTTCTACATGTGCACAAAATGAAATTAAATGAAAGGAAGCTATACAAAAGTTGATTACTATAAAGAACAGGGCAAATATTAGTTGAAATCTGTTGCATCAGGATTAATGTTTTAAAGTTTTAGAGAGTATACATCGGATCCATTTCAATTTGCTCTTATATGTTTGGTCATTGGAGAAAAGAGTTAACTTCCTAAAACATTACAGATGTAGATGTTCAAGGCCATATCCAGGATCTTTTTGGATGGGGGCTTGCAAAATCTATAGGAGCAAATAAAATTGGTATACTTTTAGTTATAAAATAGCTCTCTCTCTCTCTCTCTCTCTCTCATAAAGATAAATTCATACCAGTCTGGTGAGACACACAGTGCAACAAATTCTGTCATTTATTTGAAAATTAAGGTAACAAAAACTAATCACTATGATTATTTCAAATGTTTGCAGGTTTGATATATCTCTCAAAATCTTTTAGCAGCTTTATAACTTGAAACTATCTATTTCTATTAAAAAGTTGGTTATTTTAGTTAAAGAATTATCGTCTGAGTGTCACATTTGTCACTTATTAGCTTGTTCTCATTTCTTCTTCTTCTACGGTGGAGATGCTGGTGCAAACTGCATCACACTTGTGGACTAGCCGTGTACGGCCGCACCCGCCAACCCTGATGTATTGTCTTTATATGAAGAGGAGTGTGCTGCAAAAAATGAAATGACCCAGTCCCCAACTTAGAAGAATTAATCAAACACAATTAAAATCCCCTTCATGGCCTAGCATCAAACCCAGGACCCTATGAACCAAAGGTCTCAGTACCGATCATTCAGTCAAGCAGCTGCACTTTGTTCTTGTTTATACATTATTAGCATTCGTACCTGTTCTTCCAATGGCAATTTGCAATGGATTATATGTTTCCTTCATGAATTTATGAGGTGTTAAATTGCTTCATTCGAACAATTAATACGGTATTTGAAACTGACATTTTTCTTTGAAAGCACGTGGCAGTAAAGTGAAGTACGACAAAGTTGAACAAAGTCAAGACAGAATGAGAATGATTTCCGAATTTATAGTAAGGTACAGGTCCTCATCCGAAGTTGTGCGAAATTCTCCCTGTTTCTCAGTTACATATTGTAGTTTCTCCAACCATGGATGTGGTGCTGTGACTGAAGACTCACGAAACCCATTGTTGATGATGCCTCCCTTATTATCTGTTGTATTGAAAAGGGTAAAATGGCTCTCTTGTTCTCCCCATAAACCCACCTTGAAGTGACATGAACCAAGTTCTCCATGGGACTTGCGACTAAAATTCAGTTTCCTTATGCATCTTCCTTATTTTCCTTCATAGACAAATATGTATATGGCGTAAACAAACAATTATATATATTCATAAAATATATAGTTTTTTTTTTTTTTTTGCTAGGGGCTTTACGTCGCACCGACACAGATAGGTCTTATGGCGACGACAAATATATAGTTTATATATAATGTTTTGATAGACCTAGTGTTAAGGAAGATATTTAAGAATAATCTTCCTATAAAGTCCAACTCCGTGTCATGACCTTGATATCATATGCATCTGATAAAACAATCCTTATAGGTAGATTCCAAATATGGAGGTTGGTTGAAATATGTCCAGTAGTTTTCCAGTTTTGGGAACACAAACACACAGATAAATAATCAGATAGACAGACACCAAAGGGAATAATACTTCAGATGATCAGTGTCATGTATAAAACGAGTAATTGTAAGGAAATCTTGCTCATATAATGAACATACAGACATGGAAGACTTACGATTTTGTGTGTGTATAATGATGACGACGATGATGATGATGATGATATTATTATTGTTATTGTTGTTATTAATAATAAATTATAAGGCATGAGGAGAAGACCAGGTTTTTGTAGAGATGTGGAAATATTCAAGTAATGTGGTTCGGATTCTTACACATGGCTTTAACAAAAATTTGGATCACTGATCAGTTTCCATAACATCGGACAACAAACAGCCTTAACACACCCTCTTCATAAAAAAGGAGATAAGGGTAATCTGGATAATAATAGAGGATTGTCCATCTTGGGCTGCACATACAAGATTTTTTCCAAGATCTTATATAGAAGGATTAAAGTTCAACTAGAAAAAGAGTTAGGAGAATACCAAGGAGGCTTTAGACCGTGGAGAAGTTGTGCTGAACAGATCACTCTAAAATTAATAATGGCATACTACAGAAAACAAAACAAGCCTATAGTAATAACATTTGTTGACTTTAAGAAGGCATATAAAAATTTTACAGAATTTTGGACTCCATCCTAAATTAATTAAACTGATAGAACTTACTTTAATTAATACCATAACAAAAGTAAAGTTTAGGGCAGAGGTTTCTGAACCATTTTTGATTAAAACAGGTTTAAAACATGGAGACTGTTTATCTCCATTACTATTTAATTGTGGATTAGAATTTATAATAAGGGAGTGGTACAAGGTCAACCCAAAGAACATAAAAGTTGGAAGATCCGAACAAAATTTAAGTGCTGATGCTCTATTGTCCAACAATATTCAGGAAACACGACACCAAATTAAATCTCTACAGGAAATAGCACAAAAAATAGGTCTTACAATATCCTTTGAAAAAACTGAGATCATGTTTACACATCCCCCCACTGGTAAATAAATTGATGGGCAAGATATCAAAATTGTTGATAAATTTAAGTATTTATGAGAAATCATAACTTATAATCTTAATGAGAAACCACCTTGGCATAACAGAATAAATTAAACAAAGCAAATTATATTACCAAGATTACATACAATAAAAAAAGCTTATCCATAACAGCAAAATTAAGACATTATAAAACGGTCACACAGCCAGAAATAACTTATGCTAGTGACCATTTTTAAAACTACTAATACAGCTGAAACAAACAAAATACGACAGAAAGGAGAATAATTAGAACATGCAAAAATAAACAGTATCAAATTAATGGACAATGGAGAATAGTATCAAATAAAACATTTTATAAAGAAATTTAACCAGTATTGAGCGCGATTGGGAAATAACATATATCATTCTTTGGACATCTTATCAGTACACCTGACACAAGAATTAGCAGAAGAATAATTGAAAAATTATGGAATAGCAAGACCAAGATTAAATTGATCATAGAAATTAAGGAGAATATTAAAGAACTACAAGGAGCCTCTGTGCGTCAGTCAGCAGTGCATCGCCCTCTCACCGCTGGATACCGTGGTTCAAATTCCGGTCACTCCATGAGAGATTTGTGCTGGACAAAGCGGAGGTGGGACAGGTTTTTCTCTGGGTATTCTGGTTTTCCCTGTCATCTTTCATTCCAGCAACACTCTCCATTCTCATTTCATTGCATCTATCAGTCATTATTAAATCACTTTGTGAGTGGCGACTCCATCGTACTACTTGCCCAGAACCATGAAACTACTTGTGATTAGTACCACCATACGGGGAACACCATAGGTCGCTTTTACTTGCGCATAGTACCACTATGTTAGGTACAAAATAGGTTTGTGATTAGTAGCAACAGTGTGTGCTGCAGGCTTCTACAGTACCTGTGATTAGTACCACTTTAGGAGTGACACCATGGTTCTGGGTTGCCTATGATTAGAACTATATGAGGAACACTGTGGGATAGTGCGGGTCCCTGTGGTTAGTACACCTATGTGATGAACACCATAGGTTTGCGTTGCCTGTAAATGGCGCAAAACACTGCAAGTCTGTATTTCATGTGCGAAGTTCATTACCTGTGAGTAGTACCATACTGTGTGGAATGCACAACTCCGCGATTGGACAACATGGTGTGAATTTCAACGAGAATAATTTCGAACTAAAGACAATGTTTATAAAGTAGGCCTGCTTGGGAAATATACACAGAAAATGCTGTCAACAAGGTCCTGACAGCTTGCTGAGTCAAGGGAATACAGTAGGGTTTCACAAGACTCTTCAATATTTCACTCAACACACTTCTAATGAATGTGAGTGTGGCGAGCGCTTTGGAGCATTCGGACCGGCAGGCGGGTGATAATATTCAAGCGCTCTGGAGCATTAGGGACAGCAAAGAGTTAAATATCTAAGATGAAATTCTAAAAGAATTTAATTGTGTAAAGTCCACCTATTCAATACAATTTTGCCATTTAAGAAATGGACTGTTTAAAAAGCTATATAGGACACGTTTCGACCTAGCCTAGAGGTAAAATAAGGAAGAAAGACATATAACAAAAACAGACACACAAAAAAGTTTGAGATAAAATACAATCAACAAATGCAATGGAAAACTGTTAAAAATGTACATAGATTCAAAATTGGATGAATTTAGTTGTAAATGTGGGTCCTACCGTATTTAATAATACTGGCTGGCTGGAGGAAATACTTAAAAAAAAAATTGTGAAGACAGTTGTTGCTCTATTTGTTATGCTTCTGGAAACGAAGGGAAGTTTTGAGAAATCTGTTACATTTCTTCACAGAGAATACGAGTATAGCCAGGAGTCTTTCCTCCAGCTCTGTGCTTGTATAGATCAGATTGGACTTTACACAATAAAATTATTTTAGAATTTCATCTTAGATGTATATTTCAACCAAAATTTGAGATAAAATACAATCAACAAATGCAATGGAAGTCTATGTTTAAAATGTACATAGCTTCAAAGTTATACCTAGCGAGTGGCTGCATGTTTTGGGTCATGTAGCTGCCGGTTTTCATTCAGGAGATAGTGGGTTTGAACCCCACTTTCAGCATTCCTGAAGTTAGTTTTTTGTGACTTCCCATTTTCACACCAGGCAATTGCTGGGGCGTAATTAAGGCCACAGTTGCTTGCTTCCCACTCCTAGCCCTTTCCTATCCCATCATCAATTATAAAATCTACGTGTGTCAGTGTGATGTAAAAGCAAATTGTATAAAGTTTTGTAATGTCCCGAGTCATTGCTGTAGGGTTGTGAGACTTGGACCCTTTACCACCGTGACTTGAAAAAGCTTGAGCACTTCCACCAATGAAAACTTCTATCCATCTTTAGGATCAAAAAGGAAGACCGTGTCACCAACATTGCTGTTATTAAGAAAGCGCATGCCAAGAGCGTAGAATTGTCCATCATCGGTCATCAGCTTAGATTGATTGGCCATGTTTGTCTGATGAGTGATACCAGATTTTCATGCCAAATCCTGTATGGTGAACTTTGTTCTGGCACTAGACCTTGTGGAGCCCTTATGAGATGCTCAATCCACAAACCTGGGGCATGCTTGCCCAAGACCGTTCACTTTGGTGCCAGACCATCCCTGCTGCTGTCAGTCTGTTTGTAGGGAAACAACACAGATGTGAAGAGGCCAGGAGAGAAGCACGAAAACTCCGTGCAGCAAAACCACGCCCTCCTCCAACAGTTCTGTGCAATCTGTGTGGACACTTATTCCATGTTAGAATTGGTCTATTCAATTATCGAAAGTACATCCACAGACAGAAGTGAATTTATTGGAAGAAGTTAGCTACTTGCAAACAAGTTAAGCCGACGAATATTCTGATTTTTGCATATTTATTTAGTACTAATTAAGTAGAATTTTTGCATTTGAGTAATGTTGGTGAAATAGGGGGCCACTTCAAGATATCATTTTCACAGTATGAAATCATGATTAGTATTCACAATACACAATAAGTTCACTTGCAGTCAAAAGGATGCAGTGATGAAACTTGAAATGGCTGCATATGATTTTAGACTTGTTAACTTTGCTTCAATTCTCCATTTATTTTCTGTAAAAAAAAAAAAGAAAAAAGGAGGAACTTTAAAAGGGGAAAATAGAATTTAAATTAGTGAGGGCAATCTTGCTAGGAGAAAGGTGCCACACATCTGTTGGATTTTCCTCAGGCTGGTGGTTCTCTTTGCAGTCCTTATTTTTGTGCTTCTGAGTCAGGGATTAGGTTTTCGTTAACCAGCTGACTTGGGTAAGGGATTTGATGATGATGATGATGATGATGATGATTTTAAGGGGTCACATATCAAGGTTATCAGCCCCAGGTTACAAATTTAATTACTCTAAAGAAAATTTGAAGTGATGAAATAATATGTTTTTGTATATATGATGAACTAGTTAAAAATAATTAATTTTTTCTGTATAAACAAGAATATGAAGACTTCAGATGATGGAAACTGCTTTCCAACTAACAAAAACTGTTTACAACAAACAATACCTCTCCTGGAACAGTAAGATTCAGCATTACAGGGCATCATCACCATAACCATAATCATGCAACCTTCCCAGGTTGCCATGTAAGGTGGTGTTGAACGAGCTCTGGCCAGCATTTTCTGTCCATGTAGATCTCTTCTCTCTCTCTCTCTCTCTCTCTCTCTCTCTCTCTCTCTCTCTCTCTCTCTCTCTACATGATCACTCTCCAGTCCCCTCCTCTACTCAGAAACCCTCAATCTGCAACAAACAGGATTAAAGGAACAATTAGAGATTAAGGAATTAAAAATGAGAAAAATCCCAGGGTCGAGAGTTAAAAATGGAATTCATTACCCTAAAGCCTGAATATTTTGTTTACAAAAATGAATCGGTTGTTTAAATTCTTTACTATAAGTTATGGAATGTGCTCTTCAGAATTTTCATTGTCTCTTTAAGTATACTTCAAACATTCCACATGAATTGATATATAGTGTAGAGTCTTCAGACCACCCTCAAATGCATGAAGTGGGCACTCCTGAACAGTGTGTTGTATGGTTCGGTCCTCCACTCCACAGTCACAGGCAGCAGATGAACGAAAACCCCATTTCTTTAAGGTGTGACCACACCTCCCTTGAACCGTTCTAATGCGGTTCAGCTTCGACCAGGTTTGGCGTGGTAGTTGGAATCCCTCTACCTTCTTTGTAGGATCTTCAACCTGGTGAGCATTGTTGGGTGGATGTTCGTTCCAACGTTGATGCCACTTGGAGGTCATGTTGAAAGAATTCATACCTTCTAAATCAACCCATGGTGGCTTGCGTGATTTCAAACATTTTGTTGGTGGATCTTGCAGGGTGTTATACAACGAAGAGTTTTTATGAGAGGTGATCTTCTTGAGTAAGCTTACCTTAGCTACTTTCCTCCTTAGATCTTGCGGAGCGATATTAGCTAGGACTGGTAGCCACTGTGTGGGAGTAGATCTAACAGTACCAGTGATAACTCTCATGGTCTCATTGAGTTGTGCATCGTTCTTAGTGGTATGAGCGCTGTTTTCCCATAAAGGGGCACAATATTCACCAGCAGAATACACAAGAGCGAGTGCAGCAGAATGTAGAGTATTAGCGTCTGCACCCCAGCTGCTTCCGGCAATCTTGTGGAGTAGATTCACTCTTGAGCCAAGTTTCTTCAATAACTTGATGCACTGTTGTTTGAATGCCAAGGACCGATCCAGAGTGAATCCAAGACATATTGGATTGTAGTTATGGGGTACTTTGATTCCATCACAAGTCGCATGTAACTTCCTTTGGGCTTCTTTATTATTTAGATGTAATGCAGTAACTTCAGTCTTGTTTGGGTTGGGTTGAAGTCTCCATTTGTGGAAATAATCACTCACTTCTGCCAGATCACTAGTTAGAACACTCTCACAGTTCATGAAATCTTTACTCTGGATAATTAATGCTAGGTCATCTGAATACTGGATTTTCATGGAATCTGTGTGAGGCATGTCATGGACATACAGGTTAAACAAAATGGGGGCCGGTACTGATCCCTGAGGTAGGCCATTGTTTAGAATCCTCCACCTGCTAGCTTGCCCATTCAGGAACCGCTTAAAGCACCTGTCAGAAAGCATGTTGTTCATTAAAAGTGCCAACTTTTGACATGGAATGATTTCAATAAATTAGGACATCAAGCTCTCCCTCCATACAATGCCGTAAGCTGCTGTAAGATCCACAAAAACTGCTGCTGATTTGAGACCTTGTTGAAATCCAGCTTCTACTACAGTTTTCAAGGTTAAGACCTGGTCGCAGCAACTCCGATGTTTCCTAAAGCCACCTTGTTCGATCGGGATGATTTGATCAATGGCCTCTTGAATGCGATTTAGAATAAGCCTTTCTAGTAGCTGATAGGTCATGCTGAGTAGTGATATCAGTCGATAGTGAGAAGCATCAGTTCCTTCTTTTTCTGGTTTCAGGATGGCAATTATCTTAGCCTGTTTGAAAAGCTTTGGTAATTTTTCAGTTTTCAGAATTTCATTGAAAACTTCAATAAGCCACAACTTTGTTTTCGGTCTGATAGCTTTAAGAAACTCTGGATATATGCCATCAAAGCCAGCGGCTTTGTTTACCTTTAGCATATGCAAGGCTTTATCAAGTTCTTCAATGCAGAAGTCACATGAGTAGACTGGGTGTGGTTTTAGATGGGACCTCTTTATGTCCAGTTCTTTCTTCACAGTTCTTGTCTGTTATTTTAGTTTTTGAAATATTCATCAGTCTGGATGCAACAGCATTAGCATTCACATGTGTGACTGTACTTGACAACCTGGGATCTGTACAAAGTTTTCTAATAAGGTTCCAGGCTCTCTGACTAGAATGTGTGAAGTTGAGTCCTGCCATTGTTTTATGCCATTTTTCTCTTCTGTTCTTATTCAAAGCTCTCAAGAAGTCATCAACTGTCACGTTGTCATGAGATTCTTGATATTTGGGATATAACTCGTCACATTCTTGGGATCATCCGGGGATGTACTCCTTCCGAAAACCACGTGGAATACATTTCCTGGCATTTGCTTTAATCTCACTCACAAATTGTTCATAATTGGATGGGACTGGAGGAATCCATTGAACAGTATTATCTAGACCTTTCTGAAATAGTTCCCAGTTTGCAAGTTGAAAATTCCATCAAGGTTGAGGTACAGAGGTGACTAATGGAATTTCAGTACCAAAATGAATTATGACTGGCCTATGTTGGCCTTGTGGGAAAGACTTGATGACTTTTCATTCTGTCATTTCATTATTTCCAGATCTAAATGTGATGCACAAATCAGGAGAATAATCCTTTAACCAACTGCCAGATCGGAACATTCCAGAATCTTTAGCATTATACACAAGTTGAAGATTGT
The DNA here is from genome assembly GCF_040414725.1 of Anabrus simplex. Lineage (NCBI taxonomy): Eukaryota > Metazoa > Arthropoda > Insecta > Orthoptera > Tettigoniidae > Anabrus > Anabrus simplex. The sequence continues at coordinate 927,383,991 of NC_090265.1, read as the reverse complement.
GCATGCCCATCCATTCATTTAGTATAGCTCCATTTTGGTCTTCTTTCTGGTATCCTCAGACATGACTATGACTGTTGAAATCACCAACATACACAATTAGATGACTGAAGAATCTTACAGGTGGATTTAGCCAACTAACTTGCAGTGGTTTGTAAATATTTGCAACCGTGGTGCCGGCAACTTCTACACCCAAAACAAAAAAGAAATCTGCCGTTCTATCTTGGTAAGTTACTTTGTAGTCAGTAAGATGGGACCTGACATATATTGCAATGCCATACTGTTCATCATTTATGGACCCAACCAGAACGTATCCGCAAATTCTTCTTCTTCTGTAAAGATCTGCATCATTCTTGGCATGAGTCTCCTGTATTGGTATAACATCTACTTAATTCTACAGCATCAGACGTGAAAGGTATTGACTCCTAGCAGAGGAAATCGATTCAATGTTCAAGTGACATATTTGTAAGCTGTTACCAATAGGGATTGATGAGTGTTCTGTGCATGGTTGGTCCTGAGAAGGACTTTTCGTTGGTAAGTTCTCTTGCATACTTTTTGCTGTGTAGCAGCACCTCTGTGGAAGAATTAGCCGGTATTAAACCGTTGCCCAGGAATCGCCCTATTGCAGTAACCACAATCTTCAGGGAAGCTCCTTCCTTGATCCCCACATGAACTGATAATAATTGATGTATCAAAAGAAAGAAAGAAAGAAAGAAAGAAAGAAAGAAAGAAAGAAAGAAAGAAAACAAAAAGGTCCCATCTTACTGACTACAAAGTAACTTGCCAAGATAGAACGGCAGATTTTTTTTTTTGTTTTGGGTGTAGAAGTTGCTGGCACCACGGTTGCAAATATATAAGCATTTCTACGTGTACATCTTTGGACAATAAACTTTGTTTTCCGTTTTCCATATTTATACAGTGCTAAAGACCCAAGCAGAACATTTAAATAAATTAATAACTTGGTCTGGAATGTAAGTAATTGAGTGGTGGTACAAAATTTATTGAAAACAAACAAGCTAACATTTTCATTTACTTATTTCAGTAAATTTTATTAACTGTATTCAAAGAGAGATTTAAGGATGGTGCAGTTTTTTAGGTTAAATTCAATTGTTTTATTCTGCAAATGCTTGATTTTTTAACAATTTTAATTCTTGCTGATTACAGTACCAAATTTATTTGGCTTTTAGGTATAAAATTAAGAGTAGGATTCAGTCATATTTCCCAATTGGTTCCTTTCTGTAACATTTTCAATCAAGTATCCAGAAAGTTTGCAATATTTTGCAATATTTTAAGTACCCTCACTACTCTCTAATTGCTTTAGTAGTTGTTGATTTTGTATTACTGAAATAAGAAAATTATCTTCAATGAAACATATTTTACCTTTTACAAAATTGATGTTTTTAATTTTTTAAATTTCTTCATTGTGTTTTAGTTTAATGTGTGTAACTACTTGAAGTCATATTTGTATTGAGTCGTACATACTTCTGCAGCAAGGGAGGAATATACTGGCATGTATACTTTCAGTACTCAAATTCAGAGTAAATAGAGAATTCAAGAGACACTTTGAAGTATGTGCAACTGGGGTCTTTAGGAACTTGAGACTACCAGGGTACTGCCACTATCAGAGTATTTCTAAACAAAAATTCTGTTAATTAGCATTATGATCTACAAGATTTTATTTCACCCAAATAGTGTATAAACACTAATAACAAAAATTACTATAAATTCAAAGACTATAAGTATAGCAGAATAGCAGCTTGGTCAGCTGGTAATGCTTCCATCATCTTTCCCTGGGTTGCTATATTATGTGCATGAAAAGACTCGGGGCACTATGACATATGTTCGCTGTTTTGGTTGTCCTCATAAATTCATTACATTTGTGTGTAATCCTCGATGGAAAGAAATTGCAAATGCATTTTGATCTGGACAAAAGCCTCACGGTGGCCATGGTATCCCAGCTTTCACATACTTCCAGTACTGATATTAATGTGGAGTACTGTAACTCTGTAAAATCTATAAAATACGTAAATATGTTAATAAAGGAACTGATCTGGCAACATTTATTCTTGAAAATGAAACAGATGAAGTGTCTATGTGAAGGTAGTTGATACACCAGTAGCTCCAAGGCTGTATGGAGAATTTTGGTTTTTTCCACCCATGAGAGGTTCCTGACAGTCTTCCATCTCACTGTGCATTTATGAAATGGCCAACATGTCTATTTTAAACCAAATGACTCCAGTCACTTGACAGATATGATTAACAATCCACCAAAATCTACTCTTTTAGCATTTTTTTACTTTTGCAAAACAGATGATTTTCCAAAAACATTTCTTTATCCTAAAGTTCCCTCTAACTGTAAATGAGTAGTTTTGAGAGAAGAAAATGTGGAAATGATGTCAACGGCTGGTCAGAAGTGTTGTTATCTTTGCCTTTTACTTCATGAAGTCCGAGACCTCAAGTCTTTCTTGAAATTGAAGACTGTTAATTGCACGATTCAACCCACATACGAGTCAGCACGTAAGGCTCTAGGCTTTCTAGAAGATGAAAAGCGCTGGGTTGCAACTATGGAAGAAACTGCCCTTTGTGATTCTTTGTTTAGATGATGGGAAATTTTTGCAGCAATGTTGATATTTTGTCAATTGTCAGATACTGTAAGTCTTCGGAAGAAATACAAGCTATGCTACTGGAAGCAGGTAAAACAGCTCACTCTGCTATCAAACTACCCTTGAACATAATACGAATAGACACACCTATTTGTATTATTTCCAAACAGAGTAATATAGCGCAAGTTTTGAAAGAGTGTAAGCTGATAGTTTGGAATGAATGCATACTGGCCCACAAGGGTGAATTTGAAGCTCTCAGTAGAACATTAAAAGATATAAGAGGAAATAGTAGCTTAACCCTTCAAGCCAGTATTAAAAGTTGGCCAAGTTTACTCTACAGTGGTAATAAATTTGAGAAAAATATCACAGTTTTACTTGCTGTCACAAACATTGCTATAACTTCTTAACGACTTGTCCGATTTCGTCCAAAATAAGTGGATATGCAGTTCATATCATGCAGATGTTGTATCTACATACAAAAAGGTGCCATTCAAAGTAAAAACAATGCCTAATTACCTTCTTGTTTGGAATAAAATTTGAATCAACAGGTGTCCATGACCACTTGAATGAACATTCACATATATTACTATCATTATATACATCAAATGTAATTTCCTGCTGTGCATAATCATCATCACTAACACTTTCATTATCACTCGGATTATTCTCATCACTACTTTCACCTAATATGTGTATGAGAGCTGCATTAAATAAATAAAGATCATGCGAGGACACCGCCATGTTGTTTACAACGATCGACATTGATGAAACATATTCTTTTTATGCCAACACAATGCTACATTATGGTATAAGATGCTCCCCTGCATAGAATAATACCCTGTGCTGCGAGCCATGCTAAAAGTTCATGTTGACAACCAACAGACGGCACGCAGATGTAAATCTAAAACATTGCTAGCCTGGTTTGTACAGGTATACATCAAACTGCTCCTGGCTTATATTTTGTAGGTCCGTACACGTACACTTCGAACCGGCTTGAGCGGTTATTGGGAAGGGTCACTGTGCTTTTATCTGGAGATTTTTGTGAAACATTAGCCTTCATACTTAGGAGTATATAGCCAGATGAAGTAAAATTGTGCCTAAAGGTTTCATATTTGTGGCAACATATCTGGAAACTTGCACTTCGTAAAATATAAGAGTCCATCCGCTGGGCTTTTCGCTGAGATGCTACTCAAGATAGGCGATGGAAGTAACCTTCAATGGAAGGTAAAGTTGTCATCCCTTTAGAGCTAACTGTTAGAATATACCCTGATATAAGTAATATCAAGGACAAGCTCCTAGAATGGTTGTGGGAGCTTGCCATCTAAACTCCAAAGAATGGTAAAGCAGCTGCAATTAATGACATCCTATTAAAGGCTTTCAAAGAACAAAACATTGAAGGCTGGTCTTTTGATTCAGTGATCTAAACGGTCCACACCATCTACTACCGTATAGAAATTGTTAATACTCATAATCCTTCTGGTCTTTCATCAAATAAACTCATTCTTACAATTTGAGCACCTGTAAAGTTACTGAAAATTTTCAATTTGCTTAAATTATGCAATGGAACTAGACTACAAGTAAAAACTGAGCATAAAAACATTGTAGAAGCCACAGTGAATCACTGGGTGTGCACAGGGGGGTAGTTTTCATCCAATAATACCTTTAATCCCAACAGAATATCCATTCAAGTTTAAAAGAATACAGTTTCCTCTAAAGATGTGCTGTGCCACTAGCCTACTATTAATAAATCTCAAGGACAGACACTGAACATGGCTGGCATCGACTTGAGAGAGGATTCTTTCTCACATGGACAGTTCTGTGATGAACATTCCAGAGGTAGTTCTGCTAGGAGCTTGGTCATCTTATCTCCAAAAGGCAATATCACAAACGTGATTTAAAATGTGAAATTAAACTTTTTCAATGAGTTTTCATACTTGAGGAATTTTCAGACAACTTCTTAGTGGAATGCCAAAGCATAATTATTTTAATAAAATTATGAAATCTGCACAAGTCATGGGTAACAGCTCATATGCTAATTGTTCTGTAGATCTTTTTCTCTTTTATTATGTTGGTAGGCTTGATTTTTATAGTTTCCTTATAAATGGTCTGTGTAGTACCAATTTTTCCCTCACTACAATGAAATAATGCTTTTAATTGTCAGGCTCCACCAGTGAAGCCTCTTCTACAGCAGCTGGAGACTGAACTGTCAGACACTGAGATCTCAGATATCAGTCCTGAGGATGGAGACAAGACTGCTACTGTGGAGAGGAAGGTATGTAGGTAGTAGCAGTTGCATTGAATTTCTTTATGGCTTTTTGTTTTCATTACCTTTACATTTATGACAAATGTATCTAGAAATAAACTTTTTAAACAGGTCCACCTATTCAGTACAATTATCAAACTATTTTGATACAATAATTTGTTTTTAATGTTAGAACATGTTTTGATCCTTATGGAATCATCTTCAACTAACAGGAAGAAATCATGAAGAATATAGGTTAAAATAAACTAGATATAATGTTTTAAAGTACATATTACAGTAAAACAAACACATTAAACATCATGTAAAAAAATCTTTCTGCATTTTACGTCTAAAAATGTTAGTAAAATGCTGATCCATGAGTGCGCTCATTCATGAGGTAATTGATACAGTGTGGAAATGTAAAAATTAAGGCTGGAACGTTCTCTTGTGGTGCGTTGGACATGAGTTATTACGAAGTTCTTGCTTGAATGGTTGCTATTATGGAACTTGATATAAAAAGCTCTATTTGAATTGTCTTAATAGTCAGAACAATAAGGAAAAGAAAAGAAAGGAAACATGAGTAATATTGATGGCCAGTATTATGTTGTAGGTTGAGAGTTCAATTCCAGCCAGGATAGAAATATTTGTATCTTTCCAAATCATAGATACATACATGTACCATGTCCAGCTGGGAAAATTTTAATTCATCTGTGTAGATGTCTCGATTTTGTTATTACAAGTTCTGGCTGTAACGGCTGCTGTGATAGTGCAGCCTAATATAAAGAAGAGTAATTGCCAGTGAACTATGGAAGGAAGGTTTCAGTGTATATGAAGAAGTTTGGATTTATCAACTTGTTTTGATGAAATTAGAAGCTATTTCTTTTCAGTTTTGACTTAGTCATTTTATGACTGTTAGGTTCTTCAGTCTGTCGGAATTAATGCGAAGATTGGGGCAAAAGTCATGTCAACTATTTTCTTTCATGTAGATATGTGAAGCGGATCACAAACCTATATGTGTCGTGTGAAAGTTCTTCAGGCATAGTGTGTATGCAGAACAACAGATGGCTCTGTTATAGCTGGTAGTAGCACAGTGAGGGCTGTGAAATCAGTCATTTGGTGAGTGCCGTGCAAGATGGAAGTAACCCGTGTTGAGCAGCATGCTTACATCAAAATAGCCATTTTCCGAGGGAGAAATGCAATGGAATGGCACAATGAATTAGTGGAAGCCCTTGGGAATTATGTCCTACTATACCGTAAAGTAGTAAAGTTTCGGCAAGGACATGTGTCAACCAGTGATGAGCAACGTTCGGGACGACTTGTCAGTGTGCGGACAGATGTGGCACATGCTGTCATCAAGCAGATCCTGGATAAAGACGGACGATGGACACTACTGGAGTTAGAGAGGGCAAGTGGCATCGAGAAATACACCGTCCACACGATATTGCGTAATGAGCTGCAACTGCGCAAAATCGCATCGCGGTGGGTACTGCATGCACTGACGGAAGTTCAAAGGTGGGTGCGCTATGCAATATGCTCTGACCACTTTGCACGCTGGCAATAGGACAGCGATTAATCCTTGTCACGAATAATCACCATCGACGATTTTTGGGCTAGGGCATTTGAACCAGAACTGAAACGTCAGTCCGCGGAGTGGCGACATGCTGGATTACCAAGGAGGCAGAAGGTCCGTCAGAATCCTTCCCCAATCAAACTGATGGTGATCGTCGCATATGACGTCAGGGGTGTCATTGTTTGCCACTTTGTTCCACATGGCAGAACAGTGACGGCACAGTACTAAAGGGACTTCCTGGTGCGACAGTTACGACGTGGTGTTCAGGAGAAACGTCCGGATTTTGTGGACAGTGCAATAATCCTGCACGACAATGCAAAACCACATAAAGCAGAGAGTGTAGGGCAGCTACTGCGACGTTGGGGATGGGAAGAATTGGAGCACCCACCGTACTCTCCCGACATTTTGCCCTGTGACTTTGATCTTATTCGGAAGATTAAAGAACCATTACTTGGTAGGCAGTTTGCAACACGAAAGGACATTGCTAACGCTGTGCGCCAACAGGTGACCCAATTGACGCATGGTGCGGCAAATGCTGAGGCAGATGGTATTCAGCGCCTCTCACATCATTGGCAGCGTGTGGTGTCAGTAAGCAGGGGACTACTTTGAGGGTCTTTAGGACCAGATGTGTCATGTCAACTTTGTGTACTGTGTTGTCATTCTTTTGCACCGGGAAGGCCATATTGCCCTGTATACTACCATAATAAATTAGTGTGTTAACGATACTTCAGTGCTATATACACTGACTTAGCAAATGTCATGGGATAGTCACCTAACAGCGTGTGGGGCCTCCTCTGGCCCTGCAAACTGCAGCGAGATGCCGTGGAAGTGAGTCGACAAGTCCCTGGTAGTCCTCTGGACACAGCTGACATCAAATCGTTTGCAGAGCGGCCGCCATTGCTGGTCTTTCCGTGGGTGCAGGATCCATGGCACGGAACCTGCGTTCCAGGTCATCCCAGATATGCTCGATAGGGTTCATATCAGGGCTCCTGGGAGGCCATGGCAGTTGTTGGACCTTCGCTGCATGTTCCTGGAACCATTCCCGGGTGACGTGGGAGCGGTGTGGCGGCGTGTTATCATCTTGAAACACCGCAGAACCATCTGGGCGCTGGAAGGTCAAAAATGGGTGGAGATGGTCTCCGAGCAGCTCAACATACCGTGTACCATTCAGAGTCTGTTCCAGAACAACTAGGGGGCTCATTCCATACCAGGAAAATGCACCCCAGGCCATAACAGAGACACCAGCGCCCTGGACCACACCTTCGAGGCAGGCGGGATCCATCGCTTCAAGTGGTCTGCGCCATACACGGTGCCTCCCATCAGCACGGTACAGTTGAAATAGTGATTCGTCCGACCATATCACGTTACGCCATTGTTCCAGTGTCCATCCCTGGTGACTGGCGACAGATGCGCGTCACTGTGCCCGATGACGTTGGGTTAACAGTGGCACCTATGTGCGGTGCCGGCTCCCAAACCCCATAGAACCCAATTCCTACGGATTGTCCACTGGGAGACGTGTCTAGCACGGCCTGTGTTGAGTTGAGCCATGATTTGTTGCACGGTTGCCCGTCTGTCACTATTGACAATCCGTCTCAGATGTCACGGTCATTGAGGGTGGCTGGACGGCCGGTCGTTCATCTGTTGTGGACGGTGACACCCGCATTCAACCATTCACAATGCACTCTGGACACGGTTGATCGTGTGAAGCCGAATTCCCGCACCACTTCCGAAATCACACTTCCCATCCATTGGGCACCATACCCCATTCGAATGGTGTCAGCTCACGACGATGTTCCATGTTACACCTGTCACATGCACAGCCACTGCTCACAAGGTCTCCTATACAACTGCCGCTGGCACAGGGGGCGTGTGGTGTGCAGACAACACACCTGCGCATCAGTGCTCCGCTATCCCATGACATTTGCTCAGTCAGTGCATTGTCCACACATGTAGTTAACACCTTGACCTTTCGTCTGTATGTCACATTTTCCAACCGGACTGGTATCTACAAGAAAAAAAAAAAATTGCCATTACTTTTGCCCCAACCCTCGTATATGAAGAAATAAATTTAGAAACTACCTGAAGAAGAAAACATATAATAGAGTTATACCTGAAAAAAGAAAGGTAGTGGTGATCACTTTTCTTATAAGAGGAAGTACAATTATGTAATCATCCTCTCTGATCAATTTAAGTGGAAAAGAAATTTAAAATAAAACAAAATTATTTATACAATGAAGCAGTTTCAAACTGAATTAAAAAATAAAACAAAAGTTATTGTATTAAGCTGGAAAGGTCACTAACGAATCAAAAGGGGAGGTAGTTCCCTGAGTAACAGAACACGTGCAATGTAAATAACCTTGATTAATCCACTCTCACACATAAAGCGAATGACGAGATCAGCAGTAGTCGCATTATCGGCTAATATGAGTTTGAGTGTCTCCTGGAGGCCGAGGCTCCATGAGAAATAGAATGACATATTTCGTTCTTGAAAGAACATCATCAGATTCTATCAGATCACACACAAAATTATTTAGAAATGTATAAACATTTATGTTTAAATTCTGTTTAAATCCTTAAAGTTTGGAACTTAACTTCACCAAGTCCTCCAGTAGTGAGTGCTTTCTCACTTCTCACTAGTCCAGAATGGCATTCAATACTTCCAAACGTAATTGACCAGTAAATTATTATTAACTTTTTGGCCACAGTGGACCACTTTAAGTCTTCCATGTACACTTTTTCTTTGAAGGTTGTACTGTTTGATTCTTCTTATCTGCCAAATACTTCTTCATTCGTTCTGATCGCAGTGTTCTTAATTCATCTGAAATCTCTACAGGCCCCCTGTGCATCATTTCAGTTGAAAATTTGTGTATTTCTTAAGTAGGGTGGTAATTTTATTCTTGTTCTCTGATTCTGTAATTTTGAGTCAAACTGTTTTGAGATCCTCTTGAATTTCTTTGATCCAATGCCCTCCTGTCTTCTTTCCCAGATTCTCATCACTAGTTGTCGTAAAATCCTGTTTTCTGGTAGTCGTAAGATGTGAAATAAGAGATTCTTCTTTATCGTGCTGGTAACTGGGTCAATCTCTCAACAGACAGTTTCATTGGGGAGGATTCTCCAGACTCCTTCAACCTGGTACTTTTCATCTATGCAATTTCTAATAATTCTTCTTTCAGTTTTGAGGAGCTGATCAGTTCTTCTTTCAGCTTAAATTTGGAACAAGGTTTTGCAAGCATAAGTGGCTTCGGGCAAAATTAGTTTTGTAGTGTTGGATCTTAGTGTCTATTGACAAGCATTTTTTGTTATAAATTGACCAGGTTAGAAATTTTGTTGGGTCTATTTATCTATGTTGCTTTCTCGCTTAAGTTGTGCATAATGATTTTTCCAAGGTATTTAAGTAGTAGGACTATGTTATTTTGATCATTTATGATGACTTCATTTATGTCAAGAGATTTCGTTAGGTTTTCTCAAAGGATATTTATAATCCTATTTTTAATGCAATTTTCTGAAAACTGGTGATCTGAGCACGGACTTCTTCCATGTCGAGGTCTAAAAGAGCTAAATCATCTGCAAACCCTAGGCAGTTTGTCCTTATTGAGGATTTTGCTCCAATTTTAATTTTAGGTGGGTTTTCTTTGTACCAAATTTTCATGATGTAATCTACAGCCACATTGAAGAGCAGTGGGGATAATCCTCATGTTGTATGAGGCCTGGTGTAGCAGGGGGAGAGGTGATATTCCCACGTGGCGCATCTCAGGTGGTGGATAGGGGGTTCCTAACTGGCTTGCCGGCGGACTTGAGCAAAATTAAATAGCTCTTGCGGACCAAACCCCCTGTAGGTGGGAGGCACGGACGAAGAATACACCCACGGTATCCCCTGCCTGTCATAAGAGGCGACTAAAAGGGGCGATCAAGGGATGATCGGATTAGAACCATGAGACTACTTGTAATTAGTTCCACCACGCGGGGAACACCATGAGTCCTTTTTACTTGCGCGTAGTAGTACCACTACGTTCGGTACATAATAGGTTTGAGATTAGTAGCGACAGTGTATGCTTTTGGCTTTTACAGTACCTGTGATTAGTACCACTATATGAGCGACGCCAATGGCCGTAGCCGCGTTGAAACACCGGATCCCACGAGATCTCCCAAGTTAAGCAACATTGGGCGTGGTCAAGATTTGGATGGGTTGCCACGCACTGTTGGTGGGGGGTTAAAGGAATGGAAGAGCGGAAAAGAACTGGCCACCCTACCGCATGTAAACTCCGGCTCAGGCACACGTCTGCGGAGGTTCGGACCTGCCTTCGGGCTGAATACACCCTTAAATATGAGCGACACCATGGTTCTGCCTTCTCTATGATTAGTTCCCACTATGTGAGGAACACCATGGGACAGTACGAGTCCCTGTGGATAGTACGCTTAATGTGATGAACACCATAAGTTTGCGTTGCCTGTAAATGGCCCCACAATGTGAGAAACACTATAGGTCTGTGTTACATGTGCACATTACATTACCTCTCAGTAGTACCATAATGTGTGGAATACCGCGAGTCTACGTTACTTTTGATTAGTACCGCAACATGTCAAATACTATGGTTCTACTTTCGTAGTGCTAAGTACCGTTATGAGGGGCCGATAATGTGGATTTTTGACCCATTTAGACAACAAGCATCATCGATTCAGGATTGTGCTTTAAAAGCAGTCCCTTGGTCAGTATTGTTTAACATTAGTTTCTGGGAATATGGGACATTGTGGGTCAGATCCACTGATTGTTTTAAATTCATATCCATCCATTCATTCTTCATCCTCATGTTTTGAATTCTGGTCAACGGAGGATTTTGGACTTTTAAATTGTCATTATATTTAGTCTCATTTCATACCATTAGGAGTTGATGACCTAGATGTTAGACCTCTTCAAACAAGCATCATCATTATCATTATTGTAAAAGCATTTGACATTTCTCTCGTGAACTTTACCAGTCAATTGTGTTGGTTGAAGTTAGTTAAATAATTTTTATTAATTTAAGATGAATGCCATATGATCTGAGAATTTTTAAAAGAGTAGGTCTGTGTCTACTATCATAAGCCTTTTTGAAATCTATGAATGAAGTAAACAGCTGTTTATTTCTGTGTTTGTAATATTCCATTATTAGTTTCATGCTGAGAATTTGGTCTGGGCAACTTAAAGTAAATAGTATAAACTAGCTGCACTCTGTGCGAGGTCAAACCATTATGGCTACTGCAGTACCGAGGCTATGATTTAAAAAGCAACACTGAATAGAGGCTCAAACATTCTTGGGAATAGCCATGGCTGATAAAACACTGCAGAAACAACTGTTGTTCACAACACACACATTCTTGCTGTAACCCATGGTCAAAAAATAAATGGTTACTTTCATATTATTACCAAGAAACAATATTAAATGGGCACACTGTTAATACATAAGTTTGAGGCTCAAATCACTCATTAATTAAAACAGGATTTTTCACTACTTTCTCACATACATGCTTTAGCTGAAAATGGAATATTCTGGGATTAAACTTAATCCTTTGATCGCCATAAGACCTATCTGTGTCGGTGCGACGTAAAGCCCCTAGCAAAAAAAAAAAAAAAAACTTAATCCTTTAACTTTATCCATGATTGTGAAGGAATTCAAGCAACAGTCTGGTGATGCTGCCATCTTGTTCACCCGCTGGCTTCAGACTGTTTTGAGATTTGGCATGCTCATGTTATGATGCCAAGCTGTAATGTGCACTCAACATGTAGCACTCCACGCAGGAAGAACCTAGTCCACGAATCAGAGCTAAGTCTTTAAGTTCATTATTGAAGATGGACTTGTAATTTAGTTAGATAATAAATGTCTCTCAAATAGGGAATATTTACTACAAATGCATATAGATTTCAAAGTCCATTCAACCAACAGTCATAACAAAAATACTGTGGCTACTTGGTAACGCCACAAGATAAATGGGGGATTGAAGATCTTTTGCAACCTCATTGCATTTAAAGTGTAAATTGAGGAGTTTGCTACACAGTTTGTATAATGTAGCCATCAGCTTTTATTTGAAAGATAATGGGTTGGCAGCCCTGAAGATGGTTTTCGTTTTCACACCAGGTGAATACTCTACCTTAATTAAGACCATGATCGCCTCCTTTCCAGTCCTAGCCCTGTCCTATCCTGTTATCACCATAAGACTTGTCTGTGTCGGTGTGGCATAACATAAAAATAGAACAAAAATCAGCCCACTTTCTGACATTTGAAGAATTTTTTTTACAGGCAACTCAGTCTTCCACATAGTGCTCTTGTAGCAAATTATAGACCGCTCTCCTATGTTGATGGCTTAACACATTGAGTGCCAGACCGAAATTCATTGGATTGCCGTCTAGTGCCGTGAGCTAATGAGATAGTTACTCCCTGGTGCCAAAATGTTCACAGGCTTAACCAAACAAATAATTGCTGAAATGAGGATATATTTATGATATATTAGGTTATCTTATTAAGTGTATTAGGTAAAATATTGCGACCCCATATGGAGTCATATTGGTTATTACGAATTGTACACGTACAACAGTAGTTACTGTCCCGATGCTCGGTCATACTTACCTTTTCCTTTACAGACGTGTTAGCTTGTTCATACTGAAGCCGTAAAAAAGTATGACCTCCGATTTTAGGTCAGGAAATGTTTGTAAATGACGATCTTCTGATTTTAGGTTAGGAAATTTTTGTATAAAATGTTATGTAAAGTTGTGAAAATCGTGTGAATTTGGTAAATTAGGATGTAATAGAAAAATATTATAAGAAGAATTTCTAGTTAGGGAATATTGAATATGTATATAATTATGTTTGTATAACTTTTAATTTGGGTAAGAGAACCTAGCAGCGATGAGTGTGCAACATGGAAAACCAGCGACTACAGTATATCGTTGAAGACGGTCCTAAGTGTTGCAACAGCAGGCTTGGAAATCTGAGTACAGTGGAGAAGTGTATGCTGGAGATTGTAATTCATCATTGTGGATGAACATGCGGGATCGCTATTTGCTCTGCACTGGGTTCAAAATGACTGTAACTATATACTTCGTCTACATCATAATTGTCTGACTTGTTCAATATACCGTCCAGACTATCTTCACTAAGTCTTGTTACCGCTCGATTTACTCTTGATGAGTAAACCAGTGATGAAGGGAATGGTTTAATTCCTGAAACATGTTTGGTTGAATGAATAATTTTCTTCCATTAATAAGTGTATTGACAAGGCTGATTCAAATATAACTATTTAAAATATTTTTGTACTACATTCAAACTAGTCAGTATGGATCAATCTATCATTTTAACCTATCATGGTTAAGTATATCAACAGTACCCATATGGGGTCGCACCAAAACAGAAATTGACGAATTGAAGATGAACTATGTACGTACTTAAATAGATGGCACAGATGGCAGGAAGAGATTTTATACAGCTTTGAAACACACTTACTGTGTACCCAAATGGGTTTGCACAGTTATCGAATTCGAACGAACGTACGACCCCATATGGGGCCGTGATGTTAAAAAACTTGACTACTCTCATGTGCCCAAATGAGGTCGCTTGGCACTCAATATGTTAAAATACGTCAGACATAACCATTTTTTATGTAGACCACCTCCATGACTGTGAATTAATTCTTTATTAATAATTCAAACTGTATATAACGTAGAACAGCAATTGTCACCATTTCACCACCTGATGATGGAACAAAGTCTCTGAAACGTGCTGTGGAGTAAAACATTTAATAAAAATTTTACTTGTAACAGTTTGAATTATTCATAAAGAATTAAAGTACATTCTCTTGCCCAACATTACCTTTTCACACTTTCACGCCTTTCTCTTCCTCGCCTAGTAAAATAAGTGATAAGCAAGTTACAGGAACACCTTCATTACCAGAAAACATGCTCTCCTAATACACTCAACAGCTTACAAGAAATATTGCATGTGCATAAAATAGAGCCATAAAACTCGTTTAGTGTAAACACCGCATAAAGCCACTTATCGAGTGGTGCAACAAGGAAAAATGTGAAGTTGGGTGTTGAGTGTAAACTATATGCACCATGTTTGTTGCAAGATAGAAAAGTTGCACACAGTTTAAGTTACATCATAGATGAGTGCCTTTTAACACTTTTGAGCCATTGACCTCTCACGATTTTCCTAAGTGTAGAAACTAAAAAGTGTCTGCTTTATGTTAGATATGGAAAAATATAGTGCCTTTTGCTTTCCTGGATGAATTTTCTTTGGATTCTCCCATACATTATGGATATAAACTGATTCAGAAAAAAACAGACAAGTTTCATCCTACTGATTTCACTGTAAAAAGTAAAATCTTTATTAATCATGATGGTAAAGTCTTCAGGACGAATAATGTCTGCCATTTTTCTTTAAGAGTTACCTTACATTTGTCAATACTTGTTTCCCTTATGTTCAAATGCATGTAAAGAATACAGTGAACACTTTGAACTGGCAATGTATCCTGTACCTTAACATTCTTTTTTGCTAGTGGCTTTATGTCTTTAGGTCTTATGGCGACGCTGGGATAGGAAAAGCTTAGGAATGGGAAGGAAGCAGCCATGGCCTTAATCAAGGTACAGCCCCAGCATTTGCCTGGTGTGAAAATGGGAAAGCAAAGAAAACCATCTTCAGGGCTGCCGACAGTGGGGTTCAAACCCGCTATCTCCCGAATTCAAGCTCACAGCTGCGCGCCCCTAACCGCATGGCCAACTCCCCCGGTCTGTACCTTAATTAAGGCCGCAACTGCTTCATTTCCACTTCTAGCCCTTTCCTTTTCCATTGTCACCATAAGACCTATCTGTGTCGGTGCGATGAAAAAAAAAAAAAAAAAAAAAAAAACTTCATGTTACCAAGAAGGATATCTGCAAGCCAATCGTTCTCTGAAGGAAAGTACCTTCTTGAATCAGTGACTGTGATTTACATAAAAATGGGAGCCAGAGAGGCCATCCCTAAATTTCTTGCCAGCTTTTGTAAATGTTTTAGACTCGCTAAAGCCTCAATAAACAAAGTTGCCATATTAGCACTTAAAGTTTCCACTTGCATATTTGAGGCACCTAGTTCCAAAAGTCGATCGACATCAGACATTTTTTACGAAAAACAGATTTTGCTGATTTCTAATTCCTCTTGGACAAACACATCGAATGAATGGCGTAAGACATTTCAGATCATGATATTTGTGGTTAAAAGTCAATATCAACATTTGACTTTACACTATTTCCAAAACTCAACATCTGCTTCATTAAGTTATTTCCATAATCAGGCATCTGCATTTCTTTCTTAAATCCAATGTTTTCTATAAGAAAGTTCATTTAAAATGTGTTCCAAAACTCAAACATTCATATTTCATTCTTTCTAAGCAGTCTTCCCACACACTTTGATGCTGTGGTTCTTAACAGTGTTCATGCTAATTAACTTCATTCTAAGTAATCAACAAAATAATGAACTGATACTAAAGTTTGACTGCCAAAAACAATTTACCCCTACCAAAATTACCAGACCAAGCCACATATTATTCCAGATAATTTTGTATGTAAAATTTTACAATCTGTGTAGGAACATCACGTGAGTATCAGACTAAACAGAACACTTTCATGTACCAATGGGTGAAATCTTTCTGTCCAGAAGGATCTAACGAAATAGCTTCCTGAGTTTATGACAGACTTATTATATTAAACTTACAGGTGTTGCATATGTTCATCTAGTTTCCGACAACAGTGAGGTCAAAATAAAAGTTGTATCATGATTGAAACGGTTTCCTATTGGCTGTATGATGATTTCTCCACACAAGTTAAAGAAGTATAAATGGTATTTCCCATTGTAGACCAATCCTTCATACCTCTGGGCCAAGTCTTCAAAAGAATTGAAAAGGAGATTAAAGTGCGAGACACTATTGTGAAACTAGAGACCTACACTCAAATGTTCATGCAATTTGGCATAGTGAACACGTTATGTGTTGATTGTCCGGTATATGACTGGACAGGTAGCATCCAGTCTTCTTCTAAAGCACCAGGGTCAGGCATTTCACAATTCAATCCTGCAAGAGATTCATATTTTGGAGAGGAATAATCTCTATTTTTCATGGAGAGCAAAATTACAGGACTGACTTAATTGATTTCAGAGGGGATAATTAATAAAGGGAAGAACAATAACTTTAGAAAAAAATTCAGTTGCCTGTTGATGTAGCCATCAAAGTAAAGGAAAGATAAATTATGCGAACAAACTACTGAATCTCCACCAGAGGGAGGAGGATGTCAACTTCAGAATCTAATCCACGTGACTTACTCCTCCTTGTGTTTAATTACCTTACTACAGTACATACTACGGTATTTTTCATCCAATTTGCTCGAAACTGTGTTCATTGTAAATTTTGTATGTATATAAAATTAGGAATATATAACAACATTATGTGGCTAAAATAATCCTTGTTAAGCAAAATCCAATGAAGTTCATTCCAAAACTTATTTCCAAAATTTGACATCTGCAACATTAAAAGATAACATCCAATAAACAAGTTGCTAAATCTATGTCTGGCCTTATTTTTTATCTTTGTTACAGTTTGTGACAAAAATCACATAAAATTTCTTGTTTGTTAATTAATTTTGAACGGTTTTTGTTTTTGTGTTTTCTCAATAAATTAAAAATGCATATGTTGACTTCTGGAACTAGGAACGGTAGTTTCAACCAGTTAAAAAAAATCTAAGAACCAATTTGTAATTTTTACATGGTAACTAACTTCATATCTGCAGGAAGATATACATACATACATTGCTGTAAAGATATATGTTTGTATATATTTTAAGCAGATGCCTGTGAAGGAAGAGTTGGATAGAGCTGTTCCTCCCCATGAATTGCTGGATGTATCAGCCTCAAAAGCGAAAGCAGAACTTGCTACTAGAGGTGGTCTGGCTGGTCGACAGCTTCCATCTGGCAAGAAGGGAAGTGGTGGTCTCAGTTCAAGCAGTTCTGTAAGTGGTGCCTCTCTAGTAGGCAATTTCTTCTGGAAACTTTCTTTTTAAAGATAAAAACTTATTTTATTCATTTACTGAAATGATAGGCATAGATGGTGACAAAAGGGAGCAAAGAATGTATTTGTAAAATATATTTACAAACACATTTTACATCAAAGTATACAAATATTCATTGATGGAAATCCTTTAATAGTGATCAGTTGTCAGTACGGACCACAATGAAATTCATAACTTATAATAGAAAAGATATTCTCGTGGAAGGCAGGAAATAGCTGCCAATGATCCTGCTGAATATCTGTTGTCAGTAAATTGCCTCCTTTCAAGCTATTTGCTTCCCAAGGTCAGTAAATGTGTGAAAATGGGGCATAGAATTACTCTTTGGCTTTTGGCCAAAAAAACTACTGTGCTCAAGCTGTGAAAGCATAGTTTTGCAGTAAGAGGTTTCGTCATCATAACCCTTTCATCAAAATACTGTACATTGACACATTCTTTGACACAACTAAATACTTCAGAAGCCTAGTCAATCAAGTACCTTGGTTCTGCACGATAAGGATTTTCATTCCTGCAAAACCTGTTAAATTACTTAAATGGGCATTTGTTAAATTATTTTATCTCTAGAATATTTATCACCATGAACATAATAGGTAATAAATGTCATACTATTCCATATTTAAGAGCAATATAATGTAAAACAAAAGCTAGAAGGTGCATTCTTCAAATCTGAAGAAAACGTTGTGATCATGATGAGTGTTTATCATTCAACTCTTTACCTCTCTTGCACTGAATGTCAGTGACAACACACTCTTATTTTATAAATTTTATCTATGTCTTTCCTTAACTTCATGATTTTGACTGATGATGGTTTTTAGCAAGACCAAAACTAGTTTCAAATATGTGTAACTTTTTAAGATTACAATAAATGAATATTGAATAGGTGGAAATCTTTTAGCTCTTGTTTTACATTATATCATGAACATGTCAGTCAGTTTTTTATTATGCCATAGGAAATCAAATTTCACTTTTGTTCACTCTTCTTCTTACAAGTCATATAGTTCAGGAAAATACTCTTATAACACACTTGCAAAAAGGTTTTATAAAATACCTGAATGATGATTTGTTAACCCTCAACTTGTGAGGTGCAGTCTGCTAGACTGCAAGAATATTCTGAAATTTAAATACATGCCCTTCTGTTCTTGGTTCCTGCACATTTATTTTGTACACCCTCCTAACTTAGAGGCCCTTTATTGCTCAGTACTGCTCTACCTGTTGAAATATGTTACTAATTATGTTGAAATTTTTTTTGTTGGTACATCATACCAAACACCATACAGTGTAACATGAGTGTAAATTTGTACAGTAGCGTGCAAGTTAATCTGAACACAGAAGTTTCTAATACTTTTTATAATTAATGTTGATAGAATCATGCATTCCTGCTAAAGACTGTTCCTGCGTTCAAGTGAATTGCACTGTAGGGGTAAAGCAATATTATTGTTAACATTATTGGACATTCTTTGTAATATAGTCATTAGTTGAATGTCTCCAAGTAAGGTTGTTTACATTTTCAGTATTGTCATGTTGTTATACTTCAAATTGATAAGAGATACTACTGTGGAAATGTTAGCTGAGCATACCTCTATGGCAAAAAGACAAATTGCTTTGGAATGTGGTGTTGGAGTAGCTACATTAAATTAAATTTTGAAGATACAAAAATGCTCTCACAATAAAAATTGTAAAAAACTACTGAAAATCAGTTCTGCAATTAGAGAAAATCGTACCTTGAAATTTGATGCGACCTCATTTGTTCTTCAAAATGGCGGTGACATGTTTTAGCAAGGATTCCACCAATTTTCCACAAATAATCTTTATCTCTTCAGTGTTAAACCACACTTTGATAAGCAGACATACCATGGTTACTTTGTCATTTTGTCCAGTTTTGCCATTTTCTTCGTACAATTAGTCCATACATTTTTGATGGGGTTGATAGTGAGTTACCAGACCAAGGGAGCACTTGAATGTTTTTGTCTTCAAGAATTTGTTCACCTTTTTGGTTGTGTGACATGGTGCAAGATCTTCGTGAAAAACATTATCACCATTTGGAGAAAGTTTTTGTAATTTAGACACTACACTCCTTTGAACGATTTCTATGTACTGGTCACTGTCCATCACGCCCTTGACAGGGATTAAATCTTATTAATTTGCACATCACTGTATGCTTCATGTGATTAAATAACTAGAATTAACAATGCAGGCCATGATGCCATACGAGTAACACGCTTGTGGAATTTAAGTGTTTTGACTGGTGTAAACGATTGCGACAGTGCTGTAATTTGCCACTGTGCATCTATTTGTATTGTGGAATCAAGTGCCATCAATTATTTCGTTCTTTGTTCGAGTGCGTGCAATTAGTGTAATAGTGAAGTGGTGCCAGCAACGAAGAAAAATCGACAGCAGGCCGAGTGCAGGAGTGCCAACCCAACAGAAGACACCGTGAGGAAAATAATAGAAGAGACACTTTAGTCTAGGGTATTCATGGAATTAATTGTGAGTACCAGAGTGGACAAAATTACGGAGTGTGTGTTAAAGAGACTAGAGGAATCTGTGCAGTTCAGTATAAATGCTTGTGAGGACCTAAAGAATCAGATTGCACAGAGAGACAAAGAACTCGTAGAACTGAAAGTGGAAGTGAAATCAAATTATGATAATTTCGAAAAATATCAATTTAGAAATAACCTCCACATATTTGGCATTCTGGAGGAGTCAAATGAGGACACGGAAAATTTAGTATTAAATGTTGCACGTGACATTGGTACGGACATAAAATTGACTGATATTGACCGGAGCCACAGGGTCAGGCTTAAAATTGGTAATAAACCCTGGCCTATTATCATAAAGATGATAAAGTTATTGCACCAGGAAGGAGATATTCACAAAGAAAAGACATTTGAAAGGATCTCGTATCACAATCCAGGAGGACCTTACGTCTGCCAGACTTGGTTCTGTAGGCGGCTATCTCCAAGTTTGGTGTCAGCAATGTCTGGACTAGTGATGGAGTTATCCTGTTTAAGACCCCCTGACGGCAGCATGCACTGCACTACGCAGATGAGTGACATTCCATAAGCTTACTTGTATCAAACTGGTGTTTATTTTACTAACCCGTAAGTTGGTAAACCTCTGTATTGAGTTTTGTATCCTCTTCTAGGACACACATATCTCTCTCTCTCTCTCTCTCAGCTGTTGTCTACCTGCTTGACCTTCACTAGCTCGTTAATTACCCTACTGGACACTGACCTTGTCCCAACCTCTGTACAAATTCCCTGCTTACAGTAACTTCCTTCTTAGTAATAACTAGCAGCTATCGCCTTTTCCTGTAAATAGTCGGAATAGGTTTAGAAGATGATTATGTAACATACCAACCTCATTCAGAGATGAGAAGGGGCATAAAAGATCACACAAGTAGATTGCAGAAGCATGTGGAAGAAAAATATATTCGAAATTTTTCATACTAATATTAGAAGCATAAGGAAAAATAAGAACACCTAAAGAAAGCATATGATACTAGGTTTGATGTCATAATTTTATCAGAAAGTTGGTCACTGAGTAATGTAAATATAAGTATCCATGCCTTGTACAAATCTTATTACAAAGAGGGTTCAGTTAACAAATGTGATGGTGTTGTATTAATAGTAAAAAATGGTTTGGAGCACAAAATGGAAATTATTGAGTATGATGATTAAATTTCTCAGAGTAGTAATTAACTATGACAACAAGAAAGTAGCTATTACAGGAGTATATAGGTCACATGAATATCACACACAGTGGTTTCTCAGTGCATTAGATCGTTATATCTAGGATAGATGCCATGCTGAAACCAAACTGATAATAGGGGACACAAATATAGACCTTTCTAAATGAACACGACTGTGACAAATATCTCAACATGTTACAAGAAAGTAATTTTCAGTCCTTAATAAACAAGCCTAGTAGAGTATCTGGTACAAGTAAATCGTGTATTGTTCATGCTTTGATTAAAAGTAGATTGAGAAATGACTACATTCTGTCTATCATCTCTCAAAGTAAAATTTCAGATCAGTATCCTATAATAGTAAGTGCCAACATTCAAAATGCCTCGGTCCCTAATAACGTACCAAATTTTTGATGTAACTGTTTTAAACTAGGTCATTTTGAGCTTAAAAACGGTTAAGTAAAATAAATTGGGGAGACATCTTAAACAGCAATGATTTAGATATCAAACTCGATAAATTCGTGAATACGATTAAAAGCTACACGAGCCTGTCCACTGTTCAATTGAAATCATAGGAAATTAAAAGAACATGCATTAATTTATTTAGCTTACATAGACTGTACAATGGATTACTTACAGTTCAGTGAAATCTATTCACACAAGAGACTGACTTTATCAACAATATTTAATAAATAAGGATAACTTGGAAATTAAAGAACAGTACAGGAAATATAGGAACAAACTAAATGATCTAATTGTGAAAATAAAAACTGAGTACTATAGGAATCTGATCAATCACAATTCAAATGACCGGGGTAAGGTCTGGGGCATAGTCAATGAAATAACACAAAGGTCAGTTAGAAAAAAAAAAAAAGAAAAAAAAAATCAAGAAAATCCGATATAAAGGTGAAATCTTTAAAGATGACAAATATTTCTAATAAATTCAACAATTATTTCATTAATAAAACCACTGAGAAAGCAAAGTATCACACAGGTTTCCGACTCCACATTAACCCTCATACTTGCTTCCTTGCACCGGCAACAGAATACAATCTGAAGAGATGTTTGATTGAAGTACATACATGAAAACAAAGCTGTAGGAATAGGCAATATTTCGGCTTAAATTATTAAAGAAAATATAGTCATTAAAGGAACCGTTGCTGAATATTATCAATGATTAATTCACCTTATGTTACTTTCCAAAGCAGCTTAAAACAACAATAGTAAAACCTTATGAAATTACAGACTCATTTCAGTAACTACAACAATATAAAAAATATTCGGGAAATGCTTCAAGAACAATATTTACCAGATTTTAGAAAAACACCACGTTCTTTCGCCCAGACAGTTTGGATTCATAAAAAATCTCTGAACGACTGATGGCATATCTACCTTAACCACGAGAATATATGAAAATCTTAATTCTTCTCTGCTCTCCACCGGGATATTTCTTGACCTTGAAAAGGCATTCGATAGTGTATCACGCTGCTTGCTCCTCCAGAAATTGGAAAAATATGGCTTTAGGGGTAATGTGCTGGGTTTGCTTGAGAGTTACTTGATAGATAGAGTACAGTATGTCAAAATTAATCAATCTCTAAGCACACCGATGAAGATAATAAAAGGTGTCCCACAAGACACAGTATTAGGTCCATTATTGTTTATTCTATTTATTAATGATCTAGAGAAAACAATAGCAAACGACAAACATACGTACATCGTAATATATCCAGATGATAGTCATTTATGTTGAGGGTGACAGCTGGAATCTTGTCAAAGAGCAACTCAAGCACTGCTTAAAATTAAAGCATGGTTACATAATAATGAATTGTCTTTAAACATTAAAAAGACAAAATTTATGAATTTTTCAGTAACAAATACAAGAAACGATTTTAATGAATTAACTGTACACATCATCAGCTGTAAATTTAATTGTAACTGCTACAAAATTTATAAAGTAAGTAATGTTAAGTATTTGGGATTATTAATTGATGCGAACATGAACTGGAAAAGTCACATTATCGATTTAAGAAATAAAGTGAGAAGAACTATTTATATATTTCACAATTTAAAATACATATCTGATATGATATTGTTAAGAGAGCTTTATTGCACTTTACTTCAGTCTATTCTTAGCTATGGAATATTGGCATGGGGAGGAGCCTACAAAAATGTAATCAATAAAATACAGGTTGTTCAAAATGTTCAAAACATGAATAATGTACCAGAAAGAAAGGTTATACCAAAGTAGTCAATTATATGCTGAAGCAAATATATTTAATGGGAAGCAGCTCTATGCCCTTGAAATATATAAATATATTAACGAAAACAAAAATATAATTGAGAACATTAAACATGAATATTCAACACGCAGTAATATGAACCACCGTTGTATGCTATACAAACCCAAACTTAGCATAACAAAATGCAATTTCTTGTACTTCATTCCAAAATTCTTTAATGTACTTTCAGGTTCTTTACAAACTACTTCATTAAGCCAGAAAATGAGTCTGAAGTGTCTTAAATCCTTTGTCATGGATAATAAAATTGTTATTGAAGAAATAACTAAATGAAAATATCACATCATATTCAATTTCTATTCGATGCTCCACTGTGTGCTGTTGATCATACCTATCATTCACTCATACCCATACTCGTACTTCAGGAATCATTTTTAAATATATTTCTCTCAATGAAATTAATATTCTAAATTACCACACACAAGGTTTCACTTTACGTGGTATTTTACTGATATCCTGACTCGACTCTGAATGAATGAATACTGATCTGCATTTAGGGCAGTCGGCCAGGTGGCAGATTCCCTATCTGTTGCTTTCCTAGCCTTTTCCTAAATGATTTCAAAGAAATTGGAAATTTATTGAACGTTTCCCTTGGTAAGTTATTCCAGTCCCCAACTCCCCTTCCTATAAATGAATATTTGCCCCAGTTTGTCCTCTTGAATTCCAACTTTACTCTGTTGAGGTTGGTGTGATTTTCTTATGTATAACAATAATAATAATAATAATAATAATAATAATAATAATAATAATAATACAGTATATTTAATGTGTGAAAGAGTTAGTTACAAGATTAATTTTTTAAAAGTATTAATGTTATTAGAAGAGTTATGTTTGTAAGAAACAGAGTCCTGTAAATATGTAAACAATGTAATGAGTGAATAAATACACTACTACTACTACTACTACTACTACTACTACTACTACTCTTAATTCATTTATATTGTGTGGCTGTTGGTAAGAGTAATCCATTGTGACCTCAGCTCACAATATACATCTCAGAACCAAGACCAAATTAACACAGAATAATGTGATGTGGGGAGTCTGAAGGAGAATTGTCAAGAGAGGTAGACAGAATAATATTGGTTATTGTAATGCAGTTTTCTAAAAACTGAAGCATACTGTAGATTCTTAATATATCGAAACACTGCAATTACACCGTGCTCAATCAATCCTCAGTGAAATACTTTTGTTCCTTGTGACCTGCTTATCAAAGTAGTATTATATTCATTGTCTTGCTCATTGTTGATCTGATATTCACATTGGAGTTGATAACCAATCTACTCACACTTACCTACGCTGAACTTATTGGCTAAGTGGTACCGGTCGTGTACTTGTAAACTACAGCTATGGGGTCAAACCCTACCAGTTGTGGTGCTGTAGATGGATTTTCATGGTTTCATGTTTTTACACCAGGCAGTTGTTAGGACTGTACCACAATTAAGGCCTTTACTGCTTGCCATCTTGCCAATCCTAGCCCTTCATTATCTCAGCATCATGGAAAACATGACTATATCAGTGAAATATTAAACTGGTAGGAAAGACAACTTACCTGCCTTAACTGTTCACGGCTTTGAGTCAGATTCGAATTAACAAATTCCAGTTTGGACTTTGAAATCTCTACCAACCACTCTGGCCTTAAGTTTTTCAAACATTTTATTTTCTCTGCAACAATTACAGTTATCTGCAAGTTTTTTATTAGATTGGTTTGGCACACTACATTCATTTTGTGTATAAATGGCAAACGCACATTGCACAGGTTTATTTTACTATTTAAAAAATAATGACACTGTTCTAAAAAAATAACCGTTCTCATAACAGTACAACAAAAAAAGTCAACTGATGTGTGCTACACATATTTTTGTTGCAAAAACAATATAATTTATAGGTTAGATGGGGCAGATCGTGCCTACTGTGGGTTATGCTCGCACATAATTTCTGTCGCTGCAAGTTATGCTCACATTTAGATCAGAATGTGTTAATATCTCTTCCCCTTCCATGGCACTGTCACCAGCATAGAAAAGGAAAATTGATGATGATGATGATGATGATGATGATGCTTGTTGTTTAAGGGGGCCTAACATCTAGGTCATCATCACCAAAGGAAAAATTGAGCTCAGTTACAATTGCTTTAAGTAATTTAGGCTACTCAGTTACTGAATACATTTTGAATATGAACTGGAAAAAGTATTATAGTTCCTTTTTCTGAAGTAGTTTCAGTAATTTGCAGAAAAGTATGCATTCACCATTACCAGTATATACTTTCTGAAATTAGCCATACTCCATGCAGTTTTATGGAATTTATTTTCTAGACAGAGCTTTCTTTTTAATGATGTTTCTCTGCTTAAAATGCTTTCTAGTGCAAGATATAAGCCAAAGTCAGCAGAAAGGAAGAGCTTTATTTCTCATGTTGCCACATTGCTACTAATAGATGATAACTGTTCCATGGAATTGAAAATGGCTTGTACTAATGTGCAATAAATACTATATAAGTGAACATTAGGTTAATTTTGTTATTCTTACTTTGCAACGTTGTCAATCAAAAATATATAGTGTTTTTCAATTTAAAAGTTGCAAAAAAAGACTTCTGATGTTAGTTTAGATTTATACATCTCTCCATACATTCTGTATTATCAAATCAAATGATAAGTCTATTAAACATGAACAGAAAGGATTAGCATGTTTGCAGTTTGCTTTGGTGAAGAACAAGATAATTTTTATTCTTCTGGAGACTGTGTAGATGTTCAGGATTTTGCATCTATTATTGTCAGGCTTAATTTTCTGTATTTACATATTTGTGTTTTCTTATCATGAAACCGTAAGATATTTAGGTTTGTACTGGTGAGATTCAAACTGTAAAACCTTCGCTATTGCATTTGAAATACCCTACCACATTCATGTATAATGTCTAATGGCATTCAGAGTTCTTTTTTTTGCTAGTGGCTTTACGTTGCACTGACACAGATAGGTCTTGTGGTGACAATGGGATAGGAAAGGCCTAAGAGTTGGAAGGAATCGGCTGTCGACTTAATTAAGGTACAACCCCAGCATTTTCCTGGTGTGAAAATCAGAAACCACGGAAAACCATATTCAGGGCTGCTGACAGTGGGATTCAAACCCACTATCTCCCGGATGCAAACTCACAGCCACGCACCTCTAAAACTTCAGCATCTTGCTGTTCTTCTTCCACTTCTTCTTCTTCTTTGCTTTTTCCCACGTAGGTAGGGTTGCCCTCCTACTACAGTAGCTTCTATTTTTGACTGGAACATAATTTCTGCTGCTGTGGGTTATGCTTGCACTTAGACCAGAATGTGTTCTTGGCTTCTCTAATATATAATTCTGTTTATAGGATTATGGTCTCGATGAAAGCTGTGATAACTCCGGGGATGAAGACGAGCAAGATCGGAAACATTTGTACATAGAATACGTTGGTCGTGAAGAGAATAGTAATGAAGTTCAGCCCTCATCAGTTAATTCATATAATCATCAGCAAAATAACAACCGTCCAACAACACTGTCACCATCTTCTCCATCTTACAATAATATTTCTTCGATCACTTCAACAAGTACAACTTCTCATGTTCATACACTGGTGTCTCAGTTCTCTTCTGTGCAACAGCAACAACAACAGCAGCAGCAACAGCAGCATTTTTCCTCATCTGCACATACTGTAACGCAACAGACTGGTTTAATTGCAAAATCGCATAGTCATTTCCAGAGTTCGTCGTCATCTTCTTCACTACATTCCCCTTCAGGCCCTGCAAGTGCTACAGCATTGTATTCACATGCTACACACTCACCCGGATCTCAGCCACTTCATGTACATCCTCACAGCATTCATCCCTCTCAGCATCAACCCAGCCCTGATCCATGGACTGGTCGACCACAGAGTAAGATTCCTGCACCTTCATACCCATTGGGACCACCTCGAGGATTGACTGGTCCTCCTGCCTCCTTGGCTGAGCAGTTGAAGCAAGTGCTAGCTGAGAGAGAGCGAAGGATATCAGGTGGGGAACCACCAAGCTCTAGAGAGGGATCTGGTGACTTCACTGAGCTTAACAAAGGTGTATCACGGTCACTCGCTGAAGAAATACACCAGGCTGTGAATGAAGCAAATGCCAGAGGTAAGAATCTTCCCAATATTTGTTTTTGTTGACCATCTCAAATAATTTTGTTTTCATTAATGCTTGAAGATTTCTTTTTTTATCCACTGTATGATATGACTAATAATGTCTTTGACAAGCGTGTCCTCTTGTTCCCTTCATATTATGAAAATCTTGCATAAATTTTGGGTAAGTATGGGGCTATCTCCTTTTTTTCATATAACTGTTCAAGTTGAATTTATTAACGTTCTGACATTTTAAAATTGTAAATAATGATAATGATATTTTACAATTCCTCAGATATCTCAAAATCAGCAATGCGTTTATCTACCAAGCTTCATTTCAATGAACTGATTTGAGCATCTTGCTGTTCTTCTCCCACTTCTTCTTTGCTTTTTCCCACTTAGGTAGGGCTGACCTTTCTGGTTGCCCTCCTACTACAGTAGCTTCTATCTTCGACTCTATTTGAATCAGCCTTGGTATTGTCCAGGTCCTTCCTAACACAGGTTTTCGATCCTGTCTTTGGCTGTCCTTAGGCTGGTCAGCTATCTGTTATAAGACTGTCCACTCTATGAGATACATATCCCTCCAGTCTTCATTGAAGATGACCAAACCATCTTAACTGATGTTCTCTCAGTTTGTCTGAGATCAGTGTTATTCTGAGATTTCTGGATAGTGTCATTCTGAATTTTGTCCTGCTTGGTAACTCCACATGCCCATCTTAACATCCTCATCTCACAAGAAAACCCTTCCAACTGAAATATGAAATAATGATGGATCATCCCAAATTGTCAGAAAATGCAAAATGATTCAAAATTAAAAACGTGTTATTGTTTGTTATATCACAGAATCTATATTACTGAGCAATGCCATAACACAAATGGGAAAAAGATGACATTTCAACATCATCTGCCCCTACTTACGACACTTTTCCCTTTTGATTGACTAAGGGTTCTTCTGACAGATTCCCTTATAACCAAGGACATTCAGCGCTACTATTGCTCAGTAGGGTACTTTAAGGTTCATTTTGATAAACCTGTAAGACACCTGCATTAAGAACATCTTCTTGAAGTCTGGCTGCTTCCTCTCCATGGAATCTCCACCATGTTGTTCTTACTGGCAGCTTTTGGTTCTTCAGTCCTGACACTTCCCTTATTTCAACCAGAAGCCAGTCAAACATTCTCCAGCGATGACTTTGCAGTTCTTGACATATAATAGGGTTACACTCCTCCACCTTTGTAAGTTATCAAGTGTGCCATCTGCCGCGTCCGAGATGATTGGCACCGAAGAAAACTCCAGCCAGGGTTGGTAGGCATCTCAGGGTAAATATCGAAGTTAAATTTAATTTTTTATTTTTACATGGATTCAAGATGATGCAGATACGCAAGTACGTATTTCTTCAATTAAAAAAAAACTAATAAATAAATAAATAAAATTGATGGACGTCTCGAACAAACGTTCAGTAGTAATATCGGTTATCATAAATTGGGCTACCTTAACTCTAACTTAGGTACTATTCCAACTAACTATAAATGATATTAAATTATACCTTATTTACTAATATTTATTCATGAAAAGGAAATTTGATGGATAAATTGTAAAGTATCTCCTTGAAAATCCCAAAATTAATCAATTGATTCTGATTACAATCTTCAAATTATTTTTATATAATCATTAGTCGTCGTATTAATATAATCGTCATTGAAATGGATAGCCGCTTTGTATTTGTCTAACATTACGCAAGAAAATAAAAGAAATACCGTTTAATCTCGAGTACCACCCACACTGTTTTTTTTTTTTTTTTTTTTTAATATTGCTTCCAAAATTGGGTGCGGGTCTTATCTAAAATTTTAGGAAGTTTATCTTTCCGAATGCACGTGAATCGGGCATCATCGCCGGCGCGGCTTGGCAACAGTGCTCTCTCCGCTCTCGGTATATGCAACTTCTGCGCTTGGCTTAAGTCTCACCCACGTTCTCGGAGTATCAACATGAATTCCACAAAGTGTTTGCGATCTTTTACTGCGAGTGAGAAACTGAAATTAGATAAAAATATTTCATGATGTTCCGTATTGAACTGTATCACAATTAAATTGAAATAACAAATAATGTAGTTCAACCTATTCTATACAAGTAAATAAGAAATGTAGTGTTACATTCTTATTTAATTATAAACGGAAGCGGTACCGGTTTTGATCCCAATCTGGGTCATCATCAGCCAAATAAACGTACAAAAACAATGCATAGGAAAACAAGAAATTAATGGATGAGTCTATGTGGAAATTCTAAGTTCCCATGATGGGAATTAGATTCTTTTCCACCAATAGAGCATATCAAAAATCAGATCAAAATTAAATGGATGGCATTTCCGGCATTTGCTCTATTAACCAGTGTTTCGTCTTAGGTCTGACACTAGACTCTTCAGAGTGGGATGTGTCAGACCCTCCATTTAATTTTGATCTGATTTTTGATATGCTCTATTGGTGGAAAAGAATCTAATTCCCTTCATGGGAACTTAGAATTTCCATTTGGAATTGCTAGGCGGGCATTAATTCCATTGTGGAGTTTTATCTCCTGTATGCAGTTATCAGACTGTGCTTCATAAATAAGCTTCTAATAGAGCAAACGCCGGAAATGCCATCCATTTAATTTTGATCTGATTTTTTATATGCTCTATTGGTGGAAAAGAATTTAATTTCCTTCATGGGAACTTAGAATTTCCATTTGGAATTGCTAGGAGGGCATTAATTCCATTGTGGTGTTTTATCTCCCGCATGCAGTTATCAGACTGTGCTTCATAAATAAGCTTCTGATAAGTTCACCTGCATACACCCCAGCGTCAGTGGGTAGGGTCTGACACATCCCACTCTGAAGAGTCTAGTGTCAGACCTAAGACGAAACGCTGGTTAATAGAGCAAACGCCGGAAATGCCATCCATTTAATTTTGATCGGATGAGTCTATCACAAAAACAGTTGAAAAAGCAATATAAGATAATGGGGATTAGCACTGCGTGATTTTAAATCGTAAAATCTAGAAGAAGTAGAAGGTCAGTCACTTACATGAAGTAAGGCGCAATCTTCTGAAGAGTAGCGCAACACACGCAAAGTTCGGCACTGTGTCTCAAAATGTTTACGAGGAGAGGTGAACAGTTAAGTGAGCCAGTCTGCATATACTATGAGGCGCGAAGTCACAGCACAATTTAATAAATCTGAAGCCCAAAAATTCTGTAGAAGTCAAAGATGAGTCGCTTGACTGAAGCAAAATGCTAGCTCCTGAAGATCAGCTCAACGTACTCAATGTCCGGCACTGTGCTTTCAAATGCTGACAAAACTCGGTGAATAGCTTAATGATCCAGCCTGTAATTGTTTCGGTTGCAAAAATGTGTATAATACAGTTTAATATAATTTAATATAATTGAAGTATGTAACCAGGATCTTGTAGATTCTTTAGAACAGTTGACGTAAAAAACAATTGTGAAGAGAAAAATGGTAAAAAGCTCAATTGTAATTGCGTAGGCTGAGTGGACCTTGACCTCAAACCAGCCCCCAGATCCAGGTAAAACTTCTTGACCTGCCTGGGAATCGAACCTGGAGCCTCCAGGTAAGAGGCAGGCATGCTACTCCTACCACCACAGGGCCGGCACAACTTGAGCCCAATTCTAAGGTAAACAGTTCCCTTACTTTGTGTCCTGTCAGTAAATTTGTGTCGGTTCTGAAGACAGCACGATGGCTGAGAAATACGTCACTGACATTGAACGAGAGAGTGAAAGTTACTGAAGCAAGTGAAAAGGAAAAGTTGTCTGTGCGTGAAATTATGCCGCCTTTAAGATGTGCTAAAACTCAAGTTTATGAAACTTTAAAACATAAGGACTACATTACTAAGCAGTGGATGGAAGGGAATGGGCAAATGAAGAGGAAATCTAAGGTAACAGAGAATGAAGGAATCAATGATTTAGTTTGGGAATGGTTCGTCAGTGCCTATGCTACAAAATGAGGCTCTCGCTATTGTTAAATCACTTGGCAACATAGCCTTTAAAGCATCAACTGGGTGGGGAATGGACAAATGAAGAGGAAATCTAAGATAACAGGCAATGAAGGAATCAATGATGTAGTGTGGGAATGGTTCGTCAGTGCCTGTTCAAAGAAACCTTCCGGTTAGTGGACCTATGCTTCAGAATGAGGCTCTCACCATTGCTAAATCACTTGGCAACATCGCCTTTAAAACATCAACTGGGTGGCTGGAGAGTTTCAAAACAAGACACAATATCGTATGGAATGAAGTCTGGCGAGTCCAAAGACGTGGATGGAAATGTAGTAGCCGAGTGAAAATCGAAGCTGCAAAATTTAATTTCTGGCTATGAACCTAAAGACATTTTCAACGCCGACGGAACAGGATTGTTTTTTTCGAGCCTGGCCTTCAAAGTCACTTGCACTTCATGGGGAAAAAGTGTGGTGGGGGTAAAATGTCGAAAGAAGACTTACAGTGCTATTGTGTGGTAACATGGAGGGGGAAATGGAAAAGTCCCTGGTAATTGGGAAATCAGCAAAACCAAGGTGTTTTTAAAACTTAGACTTGCGCAAGCTTCTGGTAACTTGGAGGAGTGATCAATCAGTACTGATCAATCAATACTGATCTGCGTTTAGGGCAGTCACCCAGGTGGCAGATTCCCTATCTGTTGTTTTCCTAGCCTTTTCCTAAATGATTTCAAAGAAATTGGAAATTTATTGAACATCTCCCTTGGTAAGTTATTCCAATCCCTAACTCCCCTTCCTATAAATGAATATTTGCCCCAGTTTGTCCTCTTGAATTCCAATTTTATCTTCATATTGTGATCTTTCCTACTTTTATAAACGCCACTCATACTTATTCGTCTACCTGTGTCATTCCACGCCATCTCTCCGCTGACAGCTCGGAACATACCACTTAATGCAGGTTGTCATCTTCTTTGTCCGTATTGAAGATCTACTTGTGATACAAATTCTTATAATTTTGTTAATTACCACCTATTCAATACAATAAAAACATAGTACAAACTTACATATTTATTAAGATGTTTATATGGTACATGTTTCGCTCCTTTTTCGTGAGCATCATCAGCCAACTATCATTCACTTAAGGTTGTATAAGATCATGAAACAATTCTTTTGGATCAAGATTATTCCTATAAAACTAATTGACAAATCTTATAACATTTTAAAAGTCACACAACAATAAAATTATGTCTTTAAGTTAAAACTTTTTGTCTAAAATCTATCTAAGTCTAACATTTTATTGACGAAACTCATCTGGTGTGCATCTTTTAAATTGTTTAAAAAATAAAATAAAAAATAAATAAAAAATAAAAAACTTTTGAGATCTGGCTAATTGTATTGATTCATGTTGCTTAACTTGTATGATTGTCGTTAAAACTTAGTAAACTATATTGACAATTTTCTGCAGTTGATAATTGTCTATGTTATGGACATTTGACTTGTTCTCGTTGCTGGAGTAACGTTTATACAAATGTATTGGCATTAATTTTATATTGTCAATAGGATAATATTGTTCGTGAACAAACTTGTTGATGAGACACTGTCTAATGTGATATTGGATTTAAAATGTTCTCGTACGTTCCATAATGACTTGTTGGTATATCTGTAATGAAAGATAAAAAAATTATATGTTTATTTATTTATTTATTTATTTATTTATTTATTTATTTATTTATTTATTTATTTATTTATTTATTTATTCACGAAGCACAAGATACAGCTACACTGAGCAAATTTCACTTGCACTGTCAACAGACTATTTAACAAACGTAAACTTTCATAATAAAATATAACAAACATAACAAAATATAACAAGATCAGGTACACATCCTACTAATAACTGTCCAAATCGAAAACCATGAGAATGTCCATGTTCATAGCCAAGTCGTCGTGGGTCAAGATGGCGGTATAATCCCTTCACATCAACTTATCTTTAAGATACTATTTACACACCTCTCGAATACACTTTTATTTGATGCTATATCAAGCTCTTGTCTCCTATTAATATTGTTAAAGAGTGTTGGGAGGCGGATTAGGAAAGATCGTTGAAG
The DNA here is from genome assembly GCF_040414725.1 of Anabrus simplex. Lineage (NCBI taxonomy): Eukaryota > Metazoa > Arthropoda > Insecta > Orthoptera > Tettigoniidae > Anabrus > Anabrus simplex. The sequence goes on along the minus strand of NC_090265.1, from coordinate 927,350,352 downwards.
TATTGAGTGCTGAGTGTGGGGAATGTGGAGAAGGTCTTTGGTTCCGGTGGAGCGGGAAGGAACGCGGAGAGAGAAGAGAGAAACAAGATGTTCCGAGCGGTAATGTCCATTTAAGATCTCGTGGAGGAAACTCAGGTCAGCTACCTGTCGCCTGATGTGCAGCGGTGACACATTAATTGCCATTTATGGTTTTGATTATAATTCTGTATAACTTCTTATTGGAAGAATTGTCACTTTCTTTTCTTTCTGCTGCGTAATTGTTCGGTGTTACTCCTAGCCTCTTGAGAACTACTTGTTGTTCTGTTTGCACTTCTTGTATTATATGAGTGAGTGTGGATGAGTTTACGTTTTGGCGGGGAGTGGGAAGGGGAAGTTAAGGTAGGCGGTGCATTGGAAAACATATACATTCATTTAGATCACCAATACAACAAAAATAAAAACCTAAATGACGAAATTGAAATAAAGAACCCCATCTTAGTACAATTACCGGAACTAATACAAATGCTTAAATCAGATATAAATAAATTCTATAAACATTTTAATCCGACAAAAGTTAATGGCTTATTGACGCAAACAAATTCAACTCCTCCCCTTACTTCTCCTAGACAATCCCCTCCACAATCTACTGCAACTATCAATTGCCTGCTGTCCATCTCACAACATTTTCGAGGTCACATTGCAGTTGCTCACAATCTTGTAACTTATTACTCTATAGAGAATAACATCATCCGCAAAAAGCCTTGCCTCTGATCCCACTCCTTTACTCATATCATTTATATATATAAGAAAACATGAAGGTCCGATAATACTGCCTTGGGGAATTCCCCTCTTAATTATTACAGGGTCAGATAAAGCTTCACCTACTCTAATTCTCTGAGATCTATTTTCTAGAAATATAGCAACCCATTCAGTCACTCTTTTGTCTAGTCCAATTGTACTCATTTTTGCCAGTAGTCTCCCATGATCCACCCTATCAAATGCTTTAGACAGGTCAGTCGCGATACAGTCCATTTGACCTCATGAATTCAAGATCTGCTATATCTTGCTGGAATTCTACAAGTTGAGCTTCAGTGGAATAACCTTTCCTAAAACCGAACTGCCTTCTATCGAACTAGTTATTAATTTCACAAATATGTCTAATGTAATCGGAAAGAATGCCTTCCCAAAGCTTACATACAATGCATATCAAACTTACTGGCCTGTAATTTTCAGCTTTATGTCTATCACCCTTACCTTTATACACAGGGGCTACTATAGCAACTCTCCATTCATCTGGTATAGCTCCTCTGACCAAACAATAATCAAATAAGTACTTCAGATATGGTACTATATCCCAATCCATTGTCTTTAGTATATCCCCAGAAATCTTATCAATTCCAGTTGCTTTTCTAGTTTTCAACTTTTGTATCTTATTGTAGATGTCATTGTTATCATATGTAAATTTTAATACTTCTTTAGCCTTAGTCTCCTCCTCTATCTGGACATTATCCTTGTAACCAACAATCTTTACCTACTGCTGACTGAATACTTCTGCCTTTTGAAGATCCTCACATACACACTACCCTTGTTCATTAATTATTTCTGGAATGTCCTTCTTGGAACCTGTTTCTGCCTGGATGACCAGTGCTTTAATGGAAGAATGGCTGAACGAATTTAACTGTAGGATGAAGAAGGAAAATCACAAAGTTATTATTTTTCTCGACAATGTCACTTGTCACTCACATGTGTTGCTTTCCAGTGTCAAGCTAGCCTGGTTTCCATCTAACACAACCAGCGTTGTTCAACCTATGGACCAAGGAGTGATTTAAACCTTTAAATCTCACTACATGTGTTAATTGATGCAGTCACTGATCAAGAATGTTGATACAGCTGACAACACCTACTTCCTTGCACGCTCAGTTTCCATATTGGATGCTGTCAACTGGATCAATTTGGCTATGAAGCAGATCAAACCTCAAACAGTCGTAAAGTGTTTTGCAAAAGCCAGATTTGCAGAAAATGATGACATTATCACACTTGAGGAAGTGAGTGAAAATGCTGCACTGATATCTATGCTTAGCCAACAACATAATTTTGCATGTAATGTAGACGAATGCATTCGCAGCGATGACCAGCTTGCTACTCACTACAGTTTCCAGTCTGCTGTACAGCTTCTGAAGATCTGCTGTATACTGAATGAGGATGATGATAATCTGAGGGACTAAGACCAGGAAGAGGAGGAGGATGAGGAAAGAGAAAGTTAGGAAAAAATACACACTCATAAACAAGCTATTTAGTGTGTCAGGGACATTATGAAATTTTCTGTCAAGTCAAATTCCCCGCAACTTCTTGAGCTACTGTACAGCACTAAAGACTGCATTGAGAGAGACATGACATCAAGGAAGGTGAAACAGGTTTCTTTGTTAGACGTGTGGAATAAGGAATAATTTGACAAATACAGTATTGTGTGTAATGTGTTATGTGTACACTGTAGTTTGTTTATTAAACATGTGGAATAAGGCAGAAATTGTCCAGTTTTCATTGAGTATGGTACATACTGTACATAATATGTTGAGTGTGTTATAGTGCAGGCTTATGCGAGAGTAATAAAAACCTACTGTACATCAAGATATTGTGTTACTGAGATTTGCATCACCAGAACTAGACTGATGGATCAGGGTTAAGTAATTTTTGAATCTTTTTGTATAATTTTGTTCAATCCGGAAACTTGTCTAATTTGGAAAATAAACTCGGGGCCTTGCAATTCCACTTTGAGTAAGTTTTACTGTATTTATATTTTGGCATCGTCAAGCATAAATATATTTTTAATAGAATGTGTGTAGGAGTACCTACACAAACCTAGTGTTATGTTTATTTAATAGTGTACCTGAAGTTCAAAAACACATGTTAGTTTATAACCTTTTCTAAGCTGCATGCCAGAAATTTAGCATGGGAATAATAACTAGTAATACTTGTAGTCTTTAAAAACAAATGAAAACATTAATTTAATGGGATGAAACTTGTGTGTTTTTTTTTGACATGTTTACAAAAATTATACATATAAGCACTCTTTTGCCTGAAACAAATCTGGTTTATTAATTGGTTCAGGAGAAGATTAAATTATGTAGTATGTAATTAAAGTATGGTACAGATGCAACTGAACCCTTTGTAAACACTTGGTGATAACTAAAATATTAGTATCTGCTATTCCTATAGCACTTTTCCTGTTAGCAAATGCTAAAGCTGATGTTTTGTGTGGGTCACTTTGAAAAAGAGTCCACGAGTGCTTATCTCCTTTGCTAAAAGTTGTTGTCATCTTACTGTACATCTTGCATCTTTGCATGTTTGGTTTTTTCAGAATAAGATAGAATGTATTCCTTTTAACTGTGTGGTATAAATTAACACCGTCATATGGTAATGAAAATAAATTCTTATGAATATTTTTCTGTTTCACAGTGAAGAAGGTGCCTATGAATCAGTCACTGATAACCCCATTGTCGGGTGTTATTTGGCAGCAACAGAACTCTCCAATGAGGGACATCCCTCCTCCTTCACCATCATCTATCTCATCATCTGGAAGCGTATCTCCAGGTGTGCCTACTGCTGATCCAAGTCCCAGCAAATCGGTTCCGACAGGTAAGGAAATTTTCATATCAAAATTACTCAAACAAATAAATCTCTGCAAATTTTTGTAAGTATGTGCAGAATCATAGCCAATTACATGTTATAATTCTCATATTTTGGTCCGTATTGAAATGTACAATGAAGTCAAATAAAATATTAAAGTTTAATTATTCCACCTGTTCAATACATAAAAAGAGGTTTTAATAAAGCATTAAATCTGTAAATAAAACTATAGGGACATGTTTCACCCTTTAATTAAGGGCACCTTCAGCCTTAATCTCAATCTGAAAGATAATTAATCAGGTACCTGATTGTAATTAAATTACATATGAATATGAAAATGATGTTGGAAGTATGAAGCATGTCATACCACAATTCCATACCATACTGCAAGGTGCAAGTATATGACCGTAGGTTGGTAATGTCTTTGAGATTGAGCCAGAGGTACTCCTGCAGCCTGTGGTAATGTGACGGAAAATAAACGGTGGTTGATACTGTGGAAGTTGACGGGGTGGAAGGAGTACCCTGAATGCCGAAAGGCATTAAACACTATAACAGTAATGTATGTATCATAAAATTACAGTACTGGTAACAGGTTAAGCAGCAAGCTAGGAAATTGTCGATGAATCACTATGCATTGTAGGGTTAATAACGGTATCTTTACAATACTTCGTATTATTCGTTAAAGATTCATTAGAGATATAACCCTGCATTTCAAAATTGAATAACCTGTAACACCAGCTGTTGCATCCGTCATTGAATAGGAAATTGCTTTACATTTTTCTTGGCCATTTACTGAGAGTTTTACCTGGAACTGGATCTTCGGTAGGGATGGGACAAATGTTTACTTTTCAGCACCCATTCCAGTGTATCTGTTACTCTGTAGTACAGCATTAAGTTGGAGTATTAGGATATAAAAGTAACATAATACTAGTTGCAGCTCAGGTTTTGGGAGGAACGGTCATTATACCAACTGCCTTTTGTAGCCCCTAGCTGCACTTTACTAATTATGTAAATAGCAATACTGTATTTCCATCTCGCTTTCTTCTATCCCACTTTTCCTTTCACCAGGTCATCACTCACATTCTTTACATACATACATACATACATACATACATACATACATACATACATACATACATACATACATCCATCTTCGTTATAGTGTTTTATGCCTTTCAGCATTCAGTCTGCAAGCTTCTGTGAATTTCATGAATGCCTCCACACTCCCCTGTAACTAGCTCAGTAGCCTCTTTTAGTTCCATATCTCTTATCTTTAAATCATTAGAAAGTGAGTCTAACCATCATCGTCTTGATCTTGCTCTACTTCTCTTACCCTCTATGACCAAGTACATTATTCTCCTAGGTAACCTACCCTCCACTGTTTGCCTCACAAACCGTGGAGGGTCTTCATCCATAGAGTTCATTCCTGACTTAGACTATTATCTCCTCATTCAGAGTACCGTCCTGCCATTGTTCCCACCTGCTTGTACCAGTGATCATTCTTGCTACTTTCATGTCTCTTACTTCTAACTTATGAATAAGAATATCCTGAATCCTCCCAGCTTGCACTTCCATAAAGCAAAGTTGGTCTGAAAACAGACTGGTGTAAAGATAGTTTAATCTAGGAGTTGCCTTCTTTCTTACAGTATACTGCAAACTGGCTGCATTTGCGTTACTGCACCTTGACTCATTCTGCGAGAATACACATCCTAAATACTTAAAATGATCTACCTGTTCAAGTTTTGTGTTCCCAACATTTCAGTTCTCTTTACGTTTCTTTCCTACTGACATCACTTTGGTGTTGGAAATGTTAATTTCCATATCATAACGAACTGAAACTATTTTCAGGTTCCAAGATATTAGATTGCAGGCTTTCAGCACAGTCTGCCATTAAGACGAAGTCATCAGCAAAGGCCAAACTTCATACTACATTTCCACCTAAATTAATCCCTCCCTGCCACTTCATAGCTTTCAGCAGATGATCCATGTAAACTATGAACAACATGGGTGAAAGATTACAGCCTTGTCTAACCCCTGTAAGTACCTTGAACCAGGAATTCATTCTACAATATATTCTCACTGTAGCCCAATTGCCAGCATAAATGCCTTTGATTGCTTTTAATAATCTGTGATTAATCCCGTAATCTGTCAGTACAGCTAACATCTCTTCCCTTGATATTCTGTCATATGACTTCTCTAAATCTACTGAATATAGACATAACTGTCTATTCTTCTTGTAGCATTTTTCAGTTACCTGGCATATACTGAAAATCTGATCCTGATAGCTGCTCTGTGGTCTGAAACCACACTGGTTTTCATCCAATTTACTCTCAACCATAGACTGCACCCTCCCTTCCAAAATACCATCGAACACCTTGCCTGCTATACCGAGCAGTTAAATACCTCTGTAATTACTGGCAATCCTTCCTGTTCCTTGCTTATAGATAGGTGCAATCACTGCTTTTGTCCAGTCAGAAGGTACATTACTGAGATTCCATGCTAATCTTATTATCAAAATAGACTTTCAACCTTTTAGACCGTGTTACGTATGTTTAGTACGTGTTGAAGAGATGTTAAGTACAGAACAAAAATGGCCAACCGGATACCAGTGGGATCTGAACTAACAACCTCCCAATTTTGTGTCGGTTCCTCTCCCAATTGTGCTGTGGTGGCCTAGGTTATCTTTGCTTTGTTGGAAAGAATCTAAGGTACAAGTCTGGCACTAATGCAGTCTAACAGGTTGAAAGTCTATTTCGATTACAATGTGGTTGTGAAAATTCAATATTCACTAATCTTATTACTCTGTGAAGTCATTTCATCCCCACCTTCCCACTATACGGGGCATGTTTTTTAAGTAAGTGCTATTTTGATATTGAAAAGAAAAAAAGAATACGTGTCCCTTTATTTTTAAAGGAGATTCTAAGACCAATTTTCTCATCTGTAATATCTTTAGTTTTTGAGATATAAGTATCCTCATAAAATGGAATTAAACCAATTTTTCCATTCTTTTATACTCAGGGAATTCGCACTACCATTTGATGAGTTTGTGCCTGTTTCTGCTTAATAAATGTTTTATTTCTTAAATTCATTTTCAGATTTTGTCATTTAATAAATAGTTTTATTTTCAGTTTTGTTTCTGCTTAATTTGTTCAGAGAGCATAGTTACCAAGTTGTGCTCCTTAAAACAAAAATCATCACCACCATTTCTTGTCCCTGACTGTCAGATCCAGTATAAAAGTTAAAAATTGTGTAAGAAACATAAATCCCTCAGAAAATGAATAAGGTTAGGTAACTTAAGCGATATTTATTTTTCATATCTGTATACACTCCTTGTTCAGTAAACAATATGACAGTTGCACCAGTAGCATTTTGGGGGTTTCATTGTCCTATTTTTTTGCCTCAAGATAAATCAAGTGAGCTTTTTATTATTAGTCTGGGACAACTTTAACACATAAACTTATGTATTTATTGGTTTGTTTGTCTGTCTTCACTACCGTGGCAAGAATTGCTGCTGCTTCTACCACTCGCATCTCTCCACAACAGTCATCTTTAGTCCCTTCTATTCTTTTTTTGAGATTCCTGCTTTCTTGATATCAAACAAATCATATTCCATGTGGACAATATCCTCTAGCAACAAAGTTTAACAAGTGGTTTCAGAATCTTGTATCTTGGAGTATTTGCCAACATCCAAAACGGATGCTTTCACACATTTTATTTGAATATTTTATTGATATATCCTAGGGTTGAAGCGTAAAAGCTTTGCCATCTGCTATGCTTATAACGCCTTACCACTTAAGCTGGAAATGTATACGCTCAGTAGTGCTACAATCCTCTACTACGTAGCTCAGAGTGCTGCAAGGTTGTAAAGGAATGGAATGCAAGAACGAGAGGGGGGAATAAGGCTTGGAACAAAAAACAAAAGAATCACGATTAAGTGTATGGCATTTCCTGCTGACCTGGTGCTGCTCGCAGAAATGTGGAAGGAAGCAAATGAACAAATTGCCAAATTACAAGAGCAGGCGGAAAAGATGGGACTTATGATTTCTTCCGAAAAGACGAAGACCATGATGAATATACTTGACACTCCTAAGAGAATTAAAGTAGGAGCTCAAAAAATAGAGGTGGTGAAGAGTCTCAAGTACCGAGGGGAATGGATTGAATGGAGCATTCTTGAAGGGAAAGCAATGGAAGCGAGAAGGACCAAAATGGAGCTAGCTTTCCAGTAAACCAAAAACACACAAATAAGAAAGCCCTCTCTTAGAACACCAAAATAAAGCATTATAACAGAGTAATTAAGCTGGACGCACTCTATTCAGGAAGAAATTGGAAATCAAGGAGAGAAAAACTTTCAGAAGGATCATGGATCCCAAATTTCAAAATAACAAACAAGTTTTCTGTAGAAATGAAACCCTCTACGTAAAGTCAAAGAGACTGTTGGATACCATGAGGAAAAGGAGGATTGATTTCTATGGATACGTATTCCGAACGAATCCTGACAGAGTAACTAAACAGATCTTTGACTTCTTTTACAAAAAGAAGGCTAAACCCAACTGGTTTAAGGAAGTGGAAAACAATCTGCGAGATCTTAAGATTACTGAAGTCATGTTAAAGAGTGGTACAGCCTAGACCATGGCCAAAGACAGAACTAAGAGGTTCCAAGTTAAGATGAACCCCAGAAAACTGATTCAGATATCAGAGGAGGCAAGGAGGAGGAGATCAGATAGAATGAAGAACTAGTGGGAGAAAAAAAGAGCACAAGCATCTAAGAAGTGATTGATCTGACAAACCTCAAAGTTGGGTGATTAGAATAATAACAACAACAACAACAGCAGCAGCAGCAGCAGCAGCAACAGTAGTCTCCACATCTTCATTCACAAGCTTGTTGGAGGTGGAGAAGAAATGGATATAATAGTGCTTGGGGTAAGGAGAAAGCTCATCTTTGTGAACACTGTAGTATTTAAAGAGGTGGATTTTCCTTGTTGGTTTGTTTTCATGTTTCTCTCTCCTTGCTTTCTTTTCTTATACTGACCTATCATTTTGTTTGTACATGTGTGCTCTTATCTTTTCATATACGACTTCATTCATTACTCGCATGCTCTTTTCAATTATAGAGACTGGATTCAGTATAACAGTATAACAAGTAGTATTGCCTGCAGGATAAATATGAGAGTGAGTTTTAAACCATGATAGTTTCATTGTTGTGGTCCAGCAGGCATACTTAATTAAAGTTGCTTTCATTTACAAGGAATATTTAATGTACGCAATTCAAACTCTGTGGAAAAACTTCTCCACATTGAGATTTTCTTTTTAGAAATTTGATTATTATGCTGACAATGAGTTTCTCTAATTAAAAACTTCAAGAATGTTTTATGTACGGTACTTGTTAAAGTCAATTTCTATAGTTAATGTGATCTGAAGAAATATTGTTAATGTTTTGTAATCTGTTTCTTAACAGATGGTGGAGATGTGTGGACACCACCACATCCGCAGGATCTTAACTCTTCATTCTCTGGTGAGAAGAAGTCGTCACACTTCTGGCAGAGTGCACCAGTCACAGAGTGGTCCAAAGAGCAGGTAACTCTTTCTTCTTGTAACATCCTGTTTGCCTTTTTTCCACATGCACTTTTTAGTAATTATTTATTTTCACTCCTGTCCACAGTTTGATTTTGTTATTATTGCCAGACAAGTATGAAGGATGATAGTTTTCACCTAATCAATACTTTATTGTACAAAGTGTCTAACAATTTAAATTACATTAAAACACAATACTTACCGAGCTCAATAACTGCAGTCGCTTAAGTGCGGCCAGTATCCAGTATTCGGGAGATAGTAGGTTCGAACCCCACTGTTGGCAGCCCTGAAAATGGTTTTCCGTGGTTTACCATTTTCACACCAGGCAAATGCTGGGGCTGTACCTTAATTAAGGCCACGGCCGCTTCCTTCCCACTCCTAGCCCTTCCCTGTCCCATCGTCGCCATAAGACCTATCTGTGTCGATGCGATGTAAAGCAACTAGCAAAAAAACTCACAGTACCTGTTAAATAGGTCATCGTCAACTGTTGGTGAACCGGCTTCAATAGCGACTGTATAGAATAAAACATTACCAAGATTAAACAAGAATGCCACTATTCTAATATAATGTAATGGTTAATGTCTAAATATATACCTGTACATATGGTACAGTTTATGAAGTTAAAAGCCTGGAGTCCCATAAATGCCACATATTGCAAAAAAATTTATATTATACTATATGTTAAAAACAGGAAACAATTCTTAAAGTTTTAAGAGACACTGATATCATTGTATCAAGTTCAAATATCTTATGCTGCAATGTCAACATTATGTCCAACGGTTTTTCAAGGTAGATACAAAAGTGCATTGTTGGGCTGCAAATACGTTCAATAGAATATTAGGTTCTGTACTTGTTTTACAGGCACTATGCTCTTCTCAGTCCATATCATTACTGATAAACATGCTAATTTATACTAAGACATCTTATGAGGCATAAGTTGCTATGTATGACGTATTTTACTGTGTTTTAATGTAATTTAAATTGTTAAACACTTTGTATAATAATGATTAGATGGAAAACTCTCATCCTTCATACTTGTGTGGTCAAACTATCAATACGGACAATGAAGCTGATAGATTATAGTTTGTTATTATTGCTCCATTGTGCTCAGTTATCTCAGCATTTAATTTTTCTGTTATATGTGAATCCTACAACAATAGCAACTTGTTCACAACATGAAAATATATACATATAATAAGATACACATCCTCAAATCAGGACAGCTAAGGACCTAGCAGATGCTAACTTCATCAATCTGGCCTGGAAGATAAAATGGATTAACAGCTCTCCACCATAGCTGCATGGTTTTCTTGAGCTAGTGTTAAAATCTGATACTCTAAATTTGTGTCGCAGAACGTGATTGCTGCTGAACAGGATCAGAACAAATCGTGGTAAATGAGCTAACCTGTTGTACAAATGAGGAAAACTGCCTAGTCCATCGTGCAAATGCTGATTTCCCAGACAAATCGTTAAACTTATTGTCACGGGGCGAGTTGGCCGTTCGGTTAGAGGCGCGCCGGCTGTGAGCTTGTATCCAGGAAATAGTGGGTTCGAATCCCACTGTCAGCAGCCCTGAAGATGGTTTTCAGTGGTTTCCCAATTTCACACCAGGCTGTACCTTAATTAAGGCCTCGGCCACTTCCTTCCAACTCCTAGGCCTTTCCTATCCCATCGTCACCATAAGACTTATCTGTGTTGGTGCGACGTAAAGCCGCTAGCGAAAAAAACCAACTTATTGTCAAGAAATGTCCCCTATCTTCCTGCTGTGGAAATTTTCTGGATTTCTTGGATACTACTCCAGAGACTCTACAATGTATAAAGACAGTAAAACCTCTTTTAAATAAAATGAAAGGGACTGACCCCATTTTGGATAAGCAAACTTTCAGAAAATAAATGTATATCAATTTTCAGATTTAACACTTTAGAAACTAACTTTTAACTTATAGGTTGCAGTTACTGTACGTGAAAGCATTCTGTGTATTTAAAATAAAGTGCTATTGATATAATGCATGCAGCAGGTTAGATATAGTACAGTACTGGTATTACAAAATATAAATGTTAATTACTGTATTCACTATTTCTGTAAGAAAAAGTCCAACATTTCATTAGATGGTTTGTTCACATCTGTTTCTAGATGCTGTGTATTTTAACTCTGTTTTGAACACATCTATGGCATCTGGATCAGCTGATAACTTCTCCCCACACATGTTTAGTTGCTGAGTTACGTATTTGTTTTTCCATTTCTAAAGCAAGTCAGAACTGCCAGTGAATGCTTAGCCCTGAACACTTAATTTTTCAGAAATTATTCTTGCCTTTCTCTTGAATGATTGGTCCTGACATTGCCACTCCCTCTTCTTGTTGTGTGAACCATTAAAAAAATCCGTTAATTCATTTTTTCATTCTGGGATTGTTTCAAAGTTTTCTTAATGACTATCGTGAAAGAATACTCCTCTAGTTTATCTTTGATTTTAACTCTGTCCCACCGGGCTGAGTGGCTCAGATGATTGAGGCGCTGACCTTCTTACCCCAACATGGCAGGTTCGATCCTGGCTCAGGCCGGTGGTATTTGAAGGTGCTCAAATATGTCAGCCTCGTGTCTGTAGATTTACTGGCACGTAAAAAATCCCCTACGGGACTAAATTCTGGCACCTTGGAGTCTCCAAAAATCATAAAAGTAGTTAGTGGGACGTAAAGCAAATAACATTATTATTATTGTTATTATTATTATTGTTATTGTTATTGTTATTATTATTAGTATTAACCCAGTCCAAAACTGTAGAAATCCCTACATTTAAGTATGCCACTCATCATCTTCATCAGTGTCCCACTCCAGTCACCCGGGTGTGGTTAAAGTATGCCACTACAGTTCACAAAATTTCTCCATTTTCCTGACTGGCTGTAACTTCTTTGAAATCGTTATTAAAACTCATTATTTTGGCAACATACTGTTCGGAAAACAAAAATTCATACAACACAACTGACTAAGCCACAGCAAGACTGACTTATGTCTCAGATTGTAGGCAGGTGTGAACCAAGACTGCCATATAGGAGGCAAGGGATGGGTTTAGTCGACTTAATTTAATAATGGGAAGTGTCGTTGAATTCTCACGCTCTTTTTGACCTGCTTCAGAACTGCTTTCACTTGCCCCTTATACAGGGTCTTTTTATTTATTTTTATCTTTGGTCTCAGCACCACTCAGCATGGCACAGCTGGTGCAATGACACTCGATGGCTAGCTAGTATAACATGCACCTTTCCTCCCCACTAAATTGTGGCAATTCACGTTTATAGAAAACTATTTCTAGTGAAACTACTAGTCTAAAACCTATCTGGAATTACATTTGATGTTCAGAATGTTGTTCCTCAACTGTCAAACATGTCTGATACGTCATCAACGGGTTTGGAGGTACTTAATGAATCTCAGCCCGTGTGATGTTCAAAATAACTTGTGCAGTTTTCTCTTGTGTGAGGGTTGTTCACATACACTTTTCCCTTCAGCATCCCCCACAGGTAATAATCGCAAGGATTTAAATTGCGAGATCTAGCTGGATAATTAACCACACGATTTTCAAAAACTTTATTATCAGCATAAACCGATCAGTAGTGTGTGCCGTCACATCATCTTGCATGAAGTAACCATTAGACCTCCCTTCTTCCGTCAGCTCTTGAAAGAATGGCTTAAGAATGAGGTCTATATATTAATAAGCATTTATTGTTTCATGGAAAAATGTAGGCCCTATAATTCTGCGAGCATTTATTGCTCACCAAACTCCTATCTTTACATCATAAGGTGGATGAACATGCAGCTGGTAGGATTTTCTCTGCTCCAGTAGCGATTGTTTTGACTATTTATGTAGCCATTTAAGTGCAAACATGCCTCATCACTAAAAAATAAAAGTTCTGGGTCAACATACTCATCGTGAACAGACTGGAGCAACCAGTTACAATACCAAACTCTAGCGAAACTGTCTGGTCCTCTTAAATGTTAGGCAGTCGTGGATTTGTACGGTTTGGCTTGTAACAGTTTTGTTGCTTTGGGGGCAGAAGATGATGGCACATTACCTTGTATAGCAAGACGCGACAGGGATTTTGTTGGAGTTCTTTCCAAGAGAACTCCTATTTTATCAAACTTTTCCTCTGTTAAAACAGTTCATCCCCTGCGTGTTTTCTTGTTAAGAATGGACCTAGTGGTGCAGAACTCTTCACTAAATTATGTACCGTATTCCTATGGGGAAAGAGGATGCCAGAAAATTTGTGAATGAATCAAAAGCGGCACCCTCTAATGGAAGACTGCTCCGCATAGCACAACAGAATGAATACACGCTCTTCTACTGTACTGTATACATCACTCAGTAAACATACGATAACTTTTGTATTCATACATAAACTACGCTGTTTCAAAGGTAACACACTGAACACACTATCAATACCACAGATGTTAAACTAAACTATTGCAGTGAAGACACAAGACTTATCACTTAATCGCTATTTCATTAGATCACATCAGCCAGACATGAAGCAATATATCTCCCTCAAATGAGTTGCCTGGCTGTGCTATCACCTTTCTGTGTAGCTCCCCAGACACTCGCACAGAACTAAAAAATGAACCTGTATTTTGCCCATAAAGTGTTGAAATTTAACGTAAGTTATGAGTGTACCATACAGACATCAATGTTGGTTGGATGCTGTAAACAAACAAAGGTTTATCTGACTGCTACAGGGGGTGAGGTTAATAGGAGCAGTAAATTCTTCCTCGATCAGTGGTGGACAAGTTATTCCATAACGAGAATGTTTGCAGTGCTCTCGCAAGTCAACAGGGGTTGAATTGTTAGCATATTGGAGGCACATATGCCTCCAGAACAAATTGCAAATGCAATAACATGTGCACTGATTTTTTTAGTGTGTAGAAGACCATCAGTTGATATAATCAAATAATACACAATATTATTTCAACCACCATAAAGGAAAATGCTGTTTTGATTATGGAATAACTTATCCACCACTGAACAGCAAAGAGAATGCAGAGTTTCTAGTAACTATATCCCTTGAAGTAGGCTAGCGACCCTGTGTTTGTCAATATTGGCCAACTATTGCCGACAGTGTCTGTTCATCATACTTAAAACTTGTTTTTCATAAACACAGTACAGTACATAGTATTACTTTTAGAGCTCTTTATAAAAATAAATTTTAGTCATGTGTTTTCTGTTAAACAGATTTTCGGTTGAGATGTTTGGTTAACGGAGGTTTTATTGTAATTTAGAAATTAATTTGTAACATTCTTCTTTTTGTGTTTTTTCTTTCCTTAAGCTGTGTTTTAGTAATTTGTTTAGTGCCATACAATAAATAAATAAATAAATAAATAAATACAGTAGTGCTCAAACATATTTTGTGGATAGCATTTATTTGAAATTCTTTCAGTAAACACATGTATATTTGTGATCGATTTAAGATTGACACAATTCTTAAAAATATATATCTTCCATAAAAAGAAATTAAAAACTGATGCAAATTTAGTACTTAATTGCATATCTGTGAGCGCTGATAACAACAGCACATCTTTGTGGCTGAGAATCAACAGGCTTCTGCAAAAGTATGGATTAAAGCTCTTACCCGGAAGCACCAGGTTCAATTTCTGGCCAGGTTAGGGAGTTTTACCTGGATCTGAGGGCTGGTTTGAGGTTTACTCAGCTTACGTGATTACGATTGAGCTATCTGATGGCGAGATAGTGGCCCCGGTCTAAAAAGCCAAGAATAATGGCCGAGAGGATTTGTCGTGCTGACCACACGACACCTTGTAATCGGCAAGTTTTCAGGCTGAGCAGCAGTCGCTTGGTAGGCCAAGGTCCTCCAGGGCTGTAGTGCCATTGGGGGGGGGGGTATTCCTCTTGTAAAGCAGTAAAGAACTTATCCTTATTTGAATAATTCCTGCAATGTACACATCAGTCCAATTTCTCCCAGAGGTGCTCAGTTGGATTCATGTCTAGGCTCTAGCTTGTCCTATCTAAAACTTGACTTTCCTCTCTGAAAACAAATTTCTCACTTGGCTGGAGGAATCATGTCTTGTTGAAAATCCAATTTTGAGGCATGTTCTTCCATGTGGTATGACATTCTGCAGTGTCATGATGCATGAAGCAATCTATTATCCCTTCTATTCGTATTAAAGGACAAACTCCTTGTCTAGAAAAACAACCCCACACCAAGATGTTACCACCTCTGTTTAATGGTTTTTACTTGGTATTGTATATTGTTTCTCTGGCCTATTGGTCAACAAATATACCCAAATTGTCGTACAAGGCCAGGTTGAACTTTTCATCACTCAGTATGACCTTCAACTAATCTTTACTCTTCCATGTTACCTATTTCTTTGCAAACTGTAATGTGATCTAATTTTTTTACTGATCAGAGGTTCTCTTTCAGATTGTCTATCTTTAAAATCAGCTGCTGCTTAACAGTGTTTTACGGTGGAAACATGAAGATTGCTCCTTGGTGTTCTTGAAAACAATCCCCGACTTCCCCTGCAGATATTGTGGGATCGGCAACTGATTGCCTCCAAATTATTCCATCCTCTCATATGGTTGTTTTCTGTAACCTGGGTTTGTTGTGTACTCTTCCTTCTTGTCAGTGATGATGTAGATTCCATACAGTTACCAGCTGTTGGGATATCCTAAACTCCCTAACAACACTAAACTGGGATTTCCACTGAGGCATTTAAGGAAGTCTGTCTTAGATGTACAGAATATTCCTTCTGTTTTGGCATATTCACAACAAACTATATTATCATTTTTTTAATGTATAACATATTCACATTTAATCATATTTCACAAAATATTTATGAACCACCATGTAATGTGTTTCTATGTATACTGGTTAAATGTACGTGACCACAGTAATATGCTGTTATATACAGCGTGACTCAGCTGAGGGCTCTGTCCTGCTCTGCCTACATGTAAACGGTGCTGACAACAGTTGATACCTATATACAAAATACTTTTCAGCAAACTGTAAACATAATAAGGTCAACACTCAATTATGGACAGTCAGGAGATGTGGGCATAAATATCTAATGATTTAATCTAAGTGACAAGAACTGATACAAGTTTGGTCAATAGTAACTACACACATACCCTTTCAGTCCATGTATGCACAATTGTACCAGTCAGGTGTTTATTTCTGAGCGTACCCGATGCTTTCTTCATATTAGACCGTGCTGCAATGTTTGTGTGGATTGGGTGAGGCGTTCTTCATTTGTTCTTTTGGTTGGTGCTTTGCCAGCAGATTGTGGTAAGAATTTACAGCTACTATTTACCAGACAGGAGAACTGAAAGGATACAATTAATAGGGCAAAGCTTCAACTAATAGGTCATCAGCCATAAACTGAAGGCTGGTTAGAAGATATAAGTCCCCATCTCAGCCATCCTAGTAATAACTCTTGAGGTAAAGTAAAGGAAAGTAAACTCGCGTCCTCATCCTGAGGTGGTGCAGCTCTTTACGGACACACCCCCAATGGAGGTGAGCTGCATGTGCCATTTCAACCACATACCAGCCCTCCTGCCATTCTTAAATTTCTGGTAGAACCGAGAATCAACCCTCCCCTCAGGACGGCAGTTAATAACACTAACCGTTATGCTACGGAGGTGGACAATTCTTGAGGTACTGTGCCCTTTCGTTTCCCTCTTCATCACTAGGAGAGTTGCGCTGGGTGGCCAAGATCGTAGAGCACTGGCTTTCTGAATGTAAGATGGTGAGCTCAACCTTGGTTCAGTCCATTGGTACTTGAAGGTGCTGAAATGTGCCAGCGTCGCATCAGTAAGTTTACTGGTATGTAAAAACTCCAGCAGGACAAAATTTCCAGCACCTTGGCATCTCTGAAAACCATAATACCGGTACCAGTTAATGGGAGGTAAAACCAATAGCATTAATTACTATTCCATCACCCTGAGAGTGGTAAGGAGAGTACCTGACATACAGGTTCAAGTCCTTGACTCGGTTACAAATTCACACAGCAGTACAGACATACTGTATTTATTTGCATAGCAGACACATCCCAATCTTTCCCTTAAAATGTAGGAAAAAGGAATTCCCTGCTTGAAGGACTAATTTCATTTTCAACAAAACTTGTCTTGGTGATATTTAAAATTGGATGGATTGCAGTATGCAGTGAAACTAGTAAATGAAGGTCTTTGGCCGCAGACTTAGTTGTGTTGACCACACATTACACTTCCAGTGGTGTGTAGTATTTATTGGTGATGATTAGAAATTAAGGAAGTTTCCGTGTTCAAATTCAAGGTTTAAAACTACGAGTGAAAACTGTAATCATGAGTGGCTCTTTTCTATGTGGTTGTGGATCTGTGATGAATGATGACAGTGATGCTGAAACTAGTAGCAAATGAGGTTTAAAGTCTGCATGTTAATAGTAGCATTAAAATGTTAGTTGCGTTTTGTTTTATAAATAATTACTACTTTGTTTCCAATTTTAAGTTATAGTATAAAAGGCTCCAGAATTTCAGCATGGTAACGTTCTACGTTGATGGTGTCGTGGAAGAAAATTGGCCTAATAACATGCTGCCAACTTGTGGCACACCATACCCCGATCTTCTGATCGTGTAGAAGCATTTCCGTTCATTCATAAGGGTTGTCGGTGCTCCAGATATGAGTTCTGTTTATTAACATATCCGGACAGATGAAACCACTGTGTCATGCCTAGGTTTTCTCTACAACGAATTACAGTACACACTTTTTGGACACTAATTTATTCTGTATAGCAAGTGATAGAGCTCTGCTTGATCCATTGATATCTGCAATATTTTAAACTCTTATGCATTTTATATTTTGTATTTATTTTACTTTTCAGTACAAAAAAGTTAAATCTATTGTATGATAAGTATAGCCTTGAGTTTTGATATCAAAGCTACAATTACTAAAATGATCTGTTTGTAAATTACTAATGCAGTAATGCATAATAAGATATCTTCATTTGTTTAGTGAAAAATTAAAATATTTTGGTGAGGAGACAGAAGTTCCAATGGATGTTTTGTATGAAGCCACTGTAGCAGCAGTATGTAAATTATTGCCAGGAAAGTCAAAATATATCTCTGAAAAGAAATTCAGTGTATTCTTGAATAGAAAAAGTAGAAGTATCTATTTTAGCTACTATCACAACAAAAATTAGATGTTTCTAAACAGTACACTTGAAAGTACATTTTCTGGACACTGCAGTAAAGTAAATACAATAGCTTTACTGCACACTTCATGGCCTACTGTATTAAATCTGCTGCCTTCACAGTGTAACTGCATCACAAAGTTGGTGATTATTTCCTGTTCAAAGACAGAGAAAATATTATTATATGAATTTTTATTATTGCTATAACATAAAGGAAGATATTTCAAGATCTTTATGGTGTTTTTTACTTAATATTATCCAGTTTATTTTAAAAAAGGCCTATGTACTTAACTTTCTTCAGCTTATCCCAGTTATTTCTGGGGTCACATAATACCAGAGAGTTACTTACTGGAACAACATAAACAAGGAAATGTCAACAATTCTAATATATAATAATGGCGTGTGTCCTCCGCAGAGGCCTGGTATAGGCCTTTTGAGTTGACGCTGTATAGGCGATCTGTGCATCTGTGAGGATAGGGCCCTACCTGAAATTCTAATGCTGAAGATGGCATAGACACTCTGAGCCAGAGGAATTAACTACTGAAAGTTAGAAATCTCCGGCCCAGCTAGGAATTGAACCCAGGACCTCTTGAGCCAAAGGCCAGCATGGTAACCATTTAGCCATGGAGCCAAACTTCCAATAACCTTACTTCTTCTTCTTCTTCTTCTTTTTTTCCCCCCGTCGTGTAATTTAAGCACTTGACTCATGCCTCAGGCTGAAATCTTTTCACTTGTACAAAAAGGTCCCTAAGAGAGTAAAATATTATAGTTCTGAATATGCACTTCAATGAGTTAGATGAAAGGTGCCTATTTTTATCTTTCTTTCACATATTTTTCTTACTTTTGTAAACGTTGCTACTTATTTATATGTAAATATGTTAATACTGTTCAAAGATAACACATTATATTTTAATACTTGATTGCAGGTATGCCAGTGGTTATTAGCACTGAATCTGGAGCAACACATTCCGAAGTTCCTGGAACTCCAAGTTGGAGGATCAGCTCTCTTGCAGTTGGAATCACGGGATTTCAAGCAGCTTGGTGTCAATGGGGAGGACAAAAACAGGCTGAAGCGCAAGTTAAAGGAGTTGAAAGTACAAGTAGAAAAAGAAAAACGGCAGCAGGAGAAGGAGCGAAAAGAAAAGGAACGCCTGCAACGAAAAGCAGAGAAATTAGCTGAGAAAGCGAGCAGACGGAAATAATGGCACTAACGGGTGGAGATGGCAGTAATAGCTGTTGAGACTGACTGCAATAAAACAGTTTGACTGCTACAAAGCTTTGTGAAGAATTGGTCTAGATTTGTACATTGTGATTTCAGTGAATGAAATTTCTACCCTTTTAATGTTACATACATTTTCTCCCCACTAAAACTCTTGTTTTAGTGGAGAACATCTGTTATTTTGTATATTAATTTATATTCATATTTAAATATTTCAAGAAAAAGTTTGTAAAGAAATTCTTCATTAATAGTAATGAATTATTTTATTCATGTTGAATTTCTGTTCTCTTGTTTACCCATTTCTTCTGGAAGAGCAAATACTTCTACATTATGTTTCGTATTTCTTCCTCCCACCCTAGTCACACTTAAACTAATCATTTTCTTTCAGAAGATTGTATTTGCATCTTGTATGATACTTGAAGCATGGTTGGTTTGTCACCACTGACAAATCATGCACATGCAGTCTTATGCAAATCAACTTTAGAGCTGATGTCTGGTCAGCGGAAGTGTACCAGCATTATTTTACTGTCGTCAGTTTTACCCAGGCAGCTAAACTTGATATGGCAGTATAGTACTTCTAAGGCAGCTACTGTATTTATCATTACTAATAACTTTTAATATGCCATTGTACAAGGCATTTTTTAAAACTGATATTTGGCAGCTAATGAATTTAAACAAAAGGAGTCCATTAATCTTAACTGAATTTTGTCTTGCATTTATCTATGCAGAATAATGCATGGATCTGTCCACAGTGAAATTAGTCTGATTAAGAATAAGTAAAATGGAACTTTCCCCACTGTATGTCTTTTTTGATTTGATTTTTTATACCTCATTGCACGTCATAGAAGTTGTTGTGCTGTTTTCTGTCAGGAAATGGTGAAAGAAAAAATGTGCAATCAAGTTTTGAAGGTCATAAATGTTGTTTGTACGGTATAATGTGAGAGCAGACATGGCATTTATTTTGTATTGTGCTGCTCAGATAATTTGATAGGTCAATTATTCATCAACAAACATTGTAGTATGATGATTGGGTTAGAATCATCAAATCCCAAGTATTCATTATTATAATGATAGCCAGCAGCAGTATCATAGACAATAAAATCTTACTCTGTCATGTCATCATTGTTACAGTTGAAGATAGATACAGATGCCAAAAGTGTCATGTTTCTACATGTATGGTTCTATTCATACTTGTACTTCAGATGGTTTAAATTGCATTGTCTATAATATTTCCTTGTGATATTATATGTTGTGAATATAATTGCATACAGTCGTTAATAAAAAAAGTTTCTTTTTAATGTCCTGGTTCAATAATTTTTTTAGTTAACACGGATGTATTTGTGTTCCTGTAAATTTCTAGAGTACATAGAATCTATCTTTGTCTTCTCTGTGACCTTAAGGTGGAAAGTAGGCTTGGAGTGCATTTGGTTGCCATTGTACTTAAAGCTTATATTTTAACATAGGGGAATTCATTATCAGCTTTTTGCAAGGGGGACGTTGAGGTAGGCTATGTGTATGTTTTGAACATTTGGAAACTTCATAGGAGAAAAACATACATTTTCACAATTTCCAAAGGAAGACAGAAAATGGATTGTATAATGCCTTGAAAGCAGAAGCCCTGTTAATGATTAAAGACTAAAGACATGAATTTTTGAAAAAGGAACAACGAATAAGGGGAATCGTATTGATACTGTGAAGTTTTACGAGTGCCTGGATGAGCGTACGGAGAACCATCTATTAAACTTCAGGCCCAGCGTTGAGACAGCTCAATTCTGTGCAACATTCCTATCCTGTGAGAGCTCATCCAACCCTCACATGCAATAGATAAATGGCCAGAGCACCAATGCTCGGTCTTGCATGCTGTATTGTGTCGGCTGCCGAAAGGGTGAAACATGCATACCAGTCCATTGTTCGCCGAGCAGAGAATGTGAGATTCAACCAATCATATAGCACATTGTCCTTGACAAACGCAAGGTGGTACACCCTCAGCTCATCAATGAGCTTGTGTTTCTTAGCCACTCACTGGGGTTGTAACCCTGCCTAATTCAGGTGATTTATCCCACTATCGGCAGCCCTGAAGATGGTTTTCTGTGGTTTCCCATTTTCACACAAGGCAAATGCTGGGGCTGTACCTTAATTAAGGCCACGGCCGCTTCCTTCCACCTCCTAGGCCATTCCTATTCCATCGTCGCCATAAGACCTATCTGTGTCGGTGCGACGTGAAGCCCCTAGCACAAAAAAACAAAAAACAAACAGGTGATTTAGGTGATTTAAGACCATTCTTGAGCTACTAGGAAAATGCATGGCCTAGCGTAGCTGCACGACTTTTATGAATGGGTTCGAATGGGCCTCAGCAATCGAGTAATTGTCCTGTTCCCGGTTCGAGACCTGCCACGAACCAAAGCCAGAATGTCAGCTTACGTCTCCTGTTTCTCGAAAACACCTTATCCATTGCGTTGCCATACTTTGTAGGATGCCATAGCGTCGTCCAACCTTTGTTGCAACTGAAGTTCCTTGCTCAGCGAGAGCAACTATCTGCTAATAGATGCAAGGTCTTTGGTGTGCCATAGTTGTCGATAGAATGATCTACCTGTGTGTAATTAACGTGATGGGGGGCATCCTGCAATCTGATTGGTTTGTCTGCTCTTGCTGCCAGAGGAGTGAGGAAAAAACATTCAAAGTGGATTCAAACCATTCACTTTTCCACTGTCAACCTGAGTAGCCTTTGAGCTATGGTGCTTCAAAAACAGGCACACCTAACACACCTATTAGGCTGCCTGCTACCTTCCACCTTGCTCGTATTTAAGGCTGATTACAGGAAGCACTTGTAGATACTCCAGTTATGATGGCAACTTCTATATGAGATAATGTTTGTTTCCACCCGAGTATTGAACTAGGAACATTCTTCTTCTTCTTCTTCTTCTCCTTCTTCTTATTGTTACCATATTTACGCGAATAATCCCCGCATATTTTTTTCAAAAATTTTAGGCACGAAATTGGGGTGCGGATTTTATTTACGTTAATGTTGGCAACACGCTACTGCCTCGTCTAGTTTTCTACCCCTATGGGTGGGGGACACAGACAAAGAATACACCCACGGTATCCCCTGCCTGTCGTACAAGGTGACTAAAAGGGGTGACCAAGGGAAGATAGAATAAGAACCATTAGTACCACCACGCGGGGAACACCATGGGTTGCTTTTACTTGCACGTAGTACCACTATGTTAGGTACAAAACAGGTTTCTGATTAGTAGCAACTGAGTGCGCTTCCGGCTTTTACAGTACCTATGATTAGTACCACTATATGAGCAACACCACGGGTGGGAAACACCATGGTTCTGGCTTGCCTATGATTACTAACCACTCTATGAGGAACACCACAGGATAGTCCCTGTGATTAGTACATATGAACACCATAGGTTTGCGTTGCCTGTAAATGGCACCGCAATGTGCGAAACACCATAGGTCTGTATTACATGTGCGAATTTCATTACCTGTGAGTAGTAACATAATGTGTGGAATACTGCGAATCTACGCTACTTTTAATTAGTACCACAACATGACAAATGCCATGGTTCTACTTTCCTAGCGATAAGTACCATTATGAGGGGCAGATGACTTGGATTTTGGACCCCTTTAGATTGCAAGCATCACCGATTCTGTAATATGCTATAGAAGCAGTCCTTTGGTCAGTAATACTCTTACCGAGCTCGATCGCTGCAGTCGCTTAAGTGCGGCCAGTATCCAGTATTCGGGAGATAGTAGGTTCGAACCCCACTGTCGGCAGCCCTGAAGATGGTTTTCCGTGGTTTCCCATTTTCACACCAGGCAAATGCTGGGGCTGTACCTTAATTAAGGCCACGGCCGCTTCCTTCCCACTCCTAGCCCCTCCCTGTCCCATCGGCGCCATAAGACCTATCTGTATCGGTGCGACGTGAAGCAACTAGCAAAAAAAAAAAAAAGTAATACTCTTGTTTTACATCGGTTTCTGTGAATGTGAGGCATTGCGGGTCAGATCCACTGATTGTTTAAATTCATTTCCATCCATTCATTCTTCGTCCTCACGTTTTGAATTCTGATCAGTGGAGGATTTTGGACTTTTAATTTTTCGTTATATTTCGTCTCATGTCGTACCATTAGGGACCGATGACCTAGATGTTAGGCCCTTTAAACACCTAGCATCATCATAATCATCTAGTTTTCGATATTGGGTGTACAGTTATACTTTGTGCAACTGCAGATGGAAGAAAACTGCCCACATGTAATATTTAAATGAAAAACAATTCAGATTTTTAATTTAAAAGTGACTTTACATTTAAAAAATACAGTATTTTACACAGTAATTTAAATTCAAAATTTATCCGTGTCAAGATAGAATGAGT
This sequence comes from Anabrus simplex, assembly GCF_040414725.1. NCBI lineage: Eukaryota > Metazoa > Arthropoda > Insecta > Orthoptera > Tettigoniidae > Anabrus > Anabrus simplex. Next base: position 927,326,414 of record NC_090265.1, on the reverse strand, counting down.
CTTCCAAAACGTGCAAGGGTAGTTTTCCGCACTTTCACTCACTTCGGTGTGTTGACTTGTTTTATAGCTGCTAAGTTCGAGTGAAATCTTAATTCTTTTGTATTCAGCATTTTAAGAAAAGCCACTAGTATTACATAACGATCAGTGTGTAGAGAGGCAGAATCCGCGAACAGTGGCGATTTTCTTTGGCTATGCTGACAGTTGGCAAAAAAGCGTGGCTCATAATTATAATAAAAACTTACACAATGAACAATATTGTCAATGCCAATGAAACTGCATTGTTATTTTATGCCTAGCCCAAATAGAATGAAAAAGCTATTTGCACAGGGAAGCCATCCTAGACTTCTAGTCTTCGAATATTTTTCTTTTGTTATGTGAGGTTATGTTTGTCAGCGAGTTATAGAAGTGCACTACAGTAAAACCTCATTAATTCAAAGTCGTTGGGACGCAAAAATCGGACTTCGAATTACGTGATTTTGAATTAACCGCCAACATGTACTTCCAAAATGCCAACCCTTGCAGCGTCACAGTAATTCTAAGACCCGTTACTGCATGCAATTAACTTTGATTCACAGTTTAAAGCTCTCAAGTGCCATGGGAAAAACTATTTCCAAAATGTATCCAACAAGGTGCATTTACAGAACCAGTATTCAAATAATGCACTTGGATAACTCGCCAGCAAACATAACCTCACGTAATGAAATTGAAAGAAATCATGATTCAAAGACGAGGAGAAATCTATACTGGCTCCCCTCTGCAAGTGCTTTATTCATTGGATTACTGTACTGTATGCATGTTAGATGCCTTGTGCTTACACGGAAAGTACCCGATGCCCTTAAAACATCGCGGCTTATCGAACTTTCCTATGATGTAGATGTTGATTCCCATAGGGAATCAGAAATAATTGTTCCGAATGAGTAAATTTATAATACCAATATAAATGGTCCGTTATTGGACATTATAAATTTTCCAGCTAACTCATTTTTGGTTGCCAGCGTTTCGCCCCGTGTGCTAGGCTGGGCTCATCAGTTGGTACCTAGCACACCTACCAAGACGCTGGACAGTACATACCGTGGAGGCCACTGCGTAGGCTAATTGTAGCCACCGGCAGTGCCAATGCACCATGAGAGACATTGTCTCATTATCAAAAATTGTTGCCTGCTTGGCCATCAGATGATGTAGATGTTGATTCCCATAGGGAATGGCCAAGCAGGCAACAACTTTTGATAATGAGACAATGTCTCTCATAGTGCATTGGCACTGCCGGTGGCTACAATTAGCCTACGCAATGGCCTCCACGGTATGCACTGTCCAGCGTCTTGGTAGGTGTGCTAGGTACCAACTGATGAGCCCAGCCTAGCACACGGGGGCGAAACGCTGGCAACCAAAAATGAGTTAGCTGGAAAATTTATAATGTCCAATAACGGACCATTTATATTGGTATTAGAACTTTCCTATGACGAGGGGACAAAGTCTCTCGCTTCCGTCCACATTTCAACTACAGTACAGTGACTATAATTATACGATTTCCCATCGTGGCACTTCTAAGACCCATTAATGCATGCAGTCACCTTGATTCTCAGTTTAAACTTTTCAAATGCCATGGAAAACACTACTTCAGAAATGTATCCAACAAGGTGCATAAAACAATGGCAAAATATAATCTCACGCAACGAAAGGAAGAAAAACATGATTCAAAAATGAGGAAAAATTATGCTGGCTTCCCTGTGCAAATGCTTTATCTTTTGGATTACAGTACTGTTTGTTGCATTTTTATATGCCTTGTACTGGCATGGAAAGTATCCGACGCCCTTAAAACATCGTGGCTTTTCGAACTTTTCTATGACAGGGAAGGAAGTCTCTCGCTTCCGTGCGCACTGCATAGCAACACAGTACATTTCTTGGCTGGAAATTCTCTCCTTTAAAACCAAAACTGTAAGTCCGTTTGGCCTCCGCATTTAAAAAATAAAACAAACAAACAAACCATGCAGTTTCATCGGCATTGACAATATTGTTTGGTGCATATGAATTGATTATAGGCTATAAGCCACGCTTTTTCGCCAACTGTCGGCATCGCCAGTGTTCGCGGATTCTACCTCTCCGCACACTGCCTGCTACGTGATATTGTGGTGTTTCTTAAAACGTCAAATACAAAATAATTACAATTCCCTTCGAACATAGCAGATATGAAACACACTGTAGACATGCCGAAGTAGGTGAAAGTGCGCAAAGTTACCACTGCACATTCCGGAAGACGCGTTCGTTCATGACGCGGAGAAATTTTGAATTTGAATTACTTTGTAAAATACTCTTTTTTTTTCAAAATATAAAGGAAGTTTTGAATTAAAAGTCTGAATTTTGATAACGAGACAGACATTTTTCCTCGAATTACGAATTATCCATATTTCGATTTAAAGGATTTAAATAACATGCAAAAACCATACCTTGCCGGGTTGAGTGGCTCAGACGGTTGAGCTGCTGGCCTTCTGACCCCAACTTGGCAGGTTTGATTCTGGCTCAGTCCGGTGGTATTTGAAGGTGCTCAAATACATCAGCCTCATGTCGGTAAATTTACTGGCATGTAAAAGAATTCCCACGGGACTAAATTTCAACACCTCGGCGTTTCTGAAAACCATTAAAGTAGTTAGTGGGACGTAAAGCAAATAACATTATTAAACCGTACCTCACGTTTCCGGGAACGAGAGCTGCTTGGAATTAGGCAAGATTTTGAAGTAACTGATTTTGAATTATCAAGGTTCTACTGTATTTGAAAACTGTAAATGCATCTTGTTGGATACATTTTGGAAATAGTTCTTTTTCATTGCATTTTAAATGTTTAAACTGTGAATCAATGTTAACTGCATGCAGTCACGGATCTCAGAATATTTTTGGCCCAGCAAGGGCTCAGTAAATATGCATTATCACTGCTATAAAATATATTTGTCATGAAAATTATCAAGTAGGCCTAGGTATTTCATTAATCTGAACTTGCAGTAGGCTCGATTCCCAGTAGATTGAAAGATTAGTTGTCTCTTGCACCATTAGCATTTTTTTTAAATGCAATGAAAAAGAACTATTTCCAAAATGTATCCAACAAGATGCATTTACAGTTTTCAAATACAGTAGAACCTTGATAATTCAAAATCAGTTACTTCAAAATCTTGCCTAATTCCAAGCAGCTCTCGTTCCCGGAAACGTGAGGTACGTGAGGTACGGTTTAATAATGTTATTTGCTTTACGTCCCACTAACTACTAGCCGACAGTTGGCGAGAAAGCGTGGCTGAAGTACCAGTTGGCGGTTAATTCAAAATCACGTAATTCAAAGTCCGATTTTTGCGTCCCAACAACTTTGAATTAACGAGGTTTTGCCATATCGTAAAACTAACATCCGAGTTTGCCGCTCTGTCTGTTTCAAGTGTTTACATTGCACAAAAAAGAATTATCCACCACCAGTCGTGTTAATATTCGCGTAAAGAAAAGACTGTGCCTGAAAAGTGTTTTAGACACGGTGTGTAACGAATTTGTAAGTAATTTAGGAGACAATGCTAGTGGCGCAAGAGACAACTAATCTTTCAATCTACTGGGAATCGAGCCTACTGCAAGTTCAGATTAATGAAATACCTAGGCCTACTTGATAATTTTTATGACAAATATATTTTATAGCAGTGATAATGCATATTTACCGAGCTCGATAGCTGCAGTCGCTTAAGTGCGGCCAGTATCCAGTATTCGGGAGATAGTGGGTTCGAACCCCACTGTCGGCAGCCCTAAAAATGTTTTTCCATGGTTTCCCATTTTCACACCAGGCAAATGCTGGGGCTGTACCTTAATCAAGGCCACGGCCGATTCCTTCCCACTCCTAGCCCTTTCCTGTCCCATTGTCGCCATAAGGCCTATCTGTGTCGGTGCGACGTAAAGCCAATAGCAAAAAAAAAAAAAAGATAATGCATTTCTCAAATATGTTCAAAATGAGCCTTTCTAAAATTATTATTATTATTATTATTATTATTATTATTACTACAATGCTTGTCACTGTACAGTTGGACTTTGGATATTTCAGAGCGCTCACTTTCTGTGTCAGCAAATGTAAATGTAAATCTATAAATCAGCAACCACCACTGCACTTGTCTGTGCCTCCATCTACTGGTTTGTTTCATGGCGTTAGCTGGCTTTGTGAGTTGCTTATCAAGTGATTTGGGGTTTGTCCATATATTGTAAGTAATAATGTTCTCGGGTTTATGTAATTTGAATACGAGGTGTGGAGAAACTTTTTCATTAGGTGGTTTATTAGTTTGAAGTTCTGGTCCTTTTATTATGCAACTTTCTTGGTATGTTATTAACAATAGCTGTTTTATAGGGAAGAACAATAGGATTTTCAAATCCTTGTAACAAAAAATAAAAACCACTGGAGGAACAGGAACATTTCCAACCACTCGAAGAATAAGGACATCGGCTAAAGAAGGTGGAGGGCCATTCGCTGGAAAAGGGAAAGACTCCCTGATCCCTGAAACCTAATGCCATTGGTATGGAAGAGAACAGAGGTTTAGCAAAACAGGACATACAGAAAAGATGATAGATCAAGCCTGTCAGAAGTATTTAAAAGTAACACTGACTCAACAGGTGATACCACACCATTCTCAAATTGTAAGGTTCTGGCGAATTTCTATTTGTGTTTTATGGAAGGATATTTCAAGCCCAGATGTAAAATATTTTTCTGTAACTCATGAGTTAAGCAGACCATTACACTTATGCATGCTTGATATTCCCACATAAAATTAGCTCCTGTAGTAAGAACCTGAACTTAGTTTATTTATACAAGAATAAGCATTGATCCAAGCATGTGGTATATCATTTCAGAAGACCACACTCGCTAGTGCACAATTACTGCAGCTGCCGTTGCTCAATTTGAGTGTGAATGTCATAGACAGGAAGTAGAAAAATGACATAGGTGTAAACATCGCCAGGTTCAACCACGACCTCCACCCTCTATAAGGTGCAACCCATATGGTCATATGTTTCATGCCAGGATTATTCTCCTTAGCCATCAAGGGCATCTGCATATCTGAATTCAAATATTGGATGAATCGCAGGAAAGATATGAAAACTCGAATACAAGTATCAGCTGCCGCAGACAGGTAGGCTGTGGTTTGCCGAACATTTTGATAGTACGTTAGTCTGTGTACAGGTTTCCTACACCCTTCTTCTTGATCTTGAACCGTAGGGAGCACAGAATAACAGTTTCTTCCTTTGGCTTCAATGTTCTGCCAGTATTACTTCATACATTCTATTGTTTTTTTGTTGAAAAGATCACCTTTGGATGTTTACTTCCTTCTCAGAAACTCCCTGAAATGTGATACGATTCTTCTGAATTTGCTTTGTTTCTTAATACTCTATCTTCTTGTCCAATGCAAATTTTCTCCACATCCTTATGGATTTTGGTGAGCCAGCTGGGAACACCCATTTTAGCCTCGGTCTCCATTGTCCATCAACATCACTAGGATGTAGAATCTTCCTCAAAATCAATATATATATATCTCGATAAACATGTTATAATATCTGAGATTTTGCCTCGAATTAAGCATCAATCTAAATTATTTATTTATTATTTATTTATTATTTACATATTTTACGCCCACATTGGAGCACTGAAATCAATACATTTGAGTTAATTTCTTCTTCTTCTTCTCCCAGAACTTTTTCATCCTCTCCGACCTGGAAGCCCTTTGTGTGTCCGATATAGTATATTGCATCAATCTAAATAATACATTTGTTTTCCATCTTTTGGATTCTTGCTTTCTGCATCATTGTGTTGAATCATCTCACTAAAATACTTAAGGGTATCCACTTTCTCAATCTTCCCTTCTTCTGTCTTCATAAACCTTGACGCCCTGTGGGTGGGGGATGCAGATGAAGAATACACCCACGGTATCCCCTGGCTATTGTAAGTGGTGACTGAAAGAGGTGACCAAAGGATGATGAAATTAGAACCATAGAATACTTGTGATTAGTACCATTACATGCAGAACATCATGGGTCAATGTTACTTGCGACTAGTACCACCTTTACATAAAATAAACTTCATTATAAACTTTTCTTCATGCTATATCTTGTGAAACAACTTCTCTAAAGCCTTCAACAAAAGTTCATTTCCTGTCTTCAGCAGTTCTGCCACAATTACATCCTCCTCTGCAGCTCTGTTGCCCTTCAGTGACATGAAAGTCTCTTTGATTTCACTTTTGTTTGGTTTGTATGAATCTGGATCCTTGACAATCGGCCAGTGTTTAATTAGTTTCACTTTGTTTCATCACAGTTGAATAGCCTTGTGAAATATCTTGCCAAAGTCTTACAGTTTTATTATTCAGTTTCATTTGAACAAATTCATCTTTAAAACATGGACTTGGTGCCTGATACCCAGGAAGTCTTGTTTTGATGGTCTGACACTGAGAGAGTTGGCCGTACAGTTAGGCTTACACAGCTGTGAGCTTGCATTCGAGAGATAGTGGCTTTGAATCCTACTGTTGGCAGCCCTGAAGATGGTTTTCTGTTGTATCCCATTTTCACACGTGGCAAATGCTGGGGCTGTACCTTTGTTAAGGCCTCGGCCACTTCCTTTCCACTCCTAGCCCTTTCCTATCCCGTCGTCACCATAAAACCTATCGATGTTGGTGCGACATAAACCAAATTAAAAAAAAAAAAAAAGGTCTGTCAGAAACTTCTGCAATTGTTCCTTTTGAAATTGCTTTCAATGTATGATAACTGTTGGTTGCCTTATGCCCTCTTAGCTATTCTAAATATATTTGCAGCTTGTCTAGCATAACTGAAAGCTTTATAGTTCTTTGTTTTTAATGAATTCCACCTCTTCCATGCTTCTAATCTTTAGTTTAAGGTCCCTTCATGAGCTTGCATTCATGAGATGGTGGGTTTGAATCCCATCGTCGGCAGCCCTGAACATGGTTTTCTGTGGTTTCCCATTTTCACTCAGGGCAAATGCTACGGCTGCACCTCAATTAAGGCCATGGCCGCTTCCCAATTCCATCCTCTCCCTTTCCCATCCTCCAATGCTGAAAACCTTTGATGTGTTGGTGTGACATTAAACCAGTAGGGAAAAACATTCATCATTCCACCACTCATTCTTTTTCTTTCTGTCTCTCATAATGATCTCCTTCACTACTTTCCAAATATTCTTTGCCATAGCTGTTCAATCATCTATAACTACAGTCGGTTTTTGTTGGTATTCTCTGATCTCTTTGTTGAGCTTTTAGCTTTTATTTTGCCTATTTTGCCTATATTGCCTCTAGTTGAATGGAATGAACGGAATGAATCTCAGCTTAATCCCTGTCGGGTAATCTTGGCAATCAAAATTCGCACCTTGTAGCCTGATGTTCATTATTTCCTTAAGTGTATTTTCGTGAGATTGCCACCTGATCAGTCAGATGCCTAGAATAGGTAGACATTAATTGTAAGCTGAAAAACTTGTATAGCTCGATCAATCCCCATTATACAGTATTTTTCCTGTCATGTGCTGGGCAATCTACAATCTTCTTAACCCTTGAGCCAGTAATTGATCTCTCTCTAACTGGTGGGTGTGTGTCACACATTTGCGGTACCTGGGTTGTATGACACTCAGACATATGAATTATTTATTGAATATGCACATATAATACACCAAAATATTCATAAAAAACTAAATATTTGGGAAGTGGTTTGCATTTACCCTCAAATTACTTTTATTTTACAAAATCTGCCCCTTCAAATGTACAGTACCTTTTTAAAGACAATTATATTGTACTTACACATCAAGGAAAAACAAAATACAGTATCACTTATACTACTTCTAAATGATAAATTGTTTAGTCTTTCTTTCTTTACTATATTCTTAATATTTTCGGTTAACATAATCTGAATTGTAAAAATTCAGGATCCTTGTGGTCTTTTACTGTTTGTGAACTGATGTGTTTTGAAAATATAGTTTTTTTGAAACTTTCAAAGATATGCATTTTATAGACAAATTAATTTTGATGATATGCCTGCAAATTTTAAATGGGTAGTGCTAATAATTCACTAATTTTCCATTAAAAGTACAATGACAGCACGGCTAGCATATATGCCTACACTACTGCCGTTCTACTCTGGGTCTAGTCCACTATGTCCATCAGTCCAACCAAAATGACTGTCAACTAGATCAGACTCGTCACTTGAATTTACAGGTGCATTTAATTTAATTTTTGTCACAATATCTTCTTCATTTAACTCCAGAAATTTGACCATTGTATGTGAGTAACCAAACAGTCAACAAGTTACAACAAAGAACAACACGTGGTTCAAATATATTATGATATATGAGTGTTCTCTGTTGTACTAACTACATAATTCGAGCGGTCCCCTGGACCTCACAGTGCCAGTTATCTAAAATTTCTGTTCTGGTGTGAGTTTCTTTATTGCTGTGCGAAAGTCCTCTTTAATTGTTGTAACTATGGCTAAACCCAGATTATCAAAACTGTGTATTGGCAGTGCTGCTTTTGAACATGATGTACTAGCAATAGTAGATGAATGAACCAGTGGCATAGAGAATTCTGAACATGACGATTTATCGTACGGCAGTGTATTTTTTTTAGGTGATCTTCAAATTAAAGGATGTTTTAGCTTTCGATTGAGGTAAATAGGGAAAGAACAGACTTACAACCTATGTCAGGAATGTTCCAGGACTGAGGTCGTAAAAAAACAGAAAAGTTGCACTTACCAAGTAATGATCTTAGCTCCTGTCGAAGTAGTCCCCTTGGCTGTCTATACACAGTTGCCAGCGTTTCTCGAGTCTTGGAAACAAGCAGGGAAATTGTCAACTGCGATGCTTCTAAGCTCATGTGTCACAGCCCGTTGGTTGTCCGCGATATCTTGATGAGGCTTTCTTTTCAGTCGCAATTTCACTCGTGGAAACAAGAAAAAATTGCAAGGCGAGAGGTCGGACGAATATGGTGCATGTGGGATGACAGTGACAGAATGTCTGGTCAGATACTCGGTAAAAGATAAAGCAGTGTGAGGTTTTGCATTGTCGTGCAGTAAGAACCAGAAATCAGGGTGCTGACGTTGAATTGCTTGTTGCAAACGTTTCAAGACTTCGATGTAAAGAGTTTGGTTCACTGTTTCACCTGGTGGAATGTGCTCATGGTGAAGTAACCCTTTACTGTCAAAGAATGCGATCAACATTGTCTTTGTTCTCGAAGGTTGACGTTTGGCTTTTTTTTTTTTAGGCTGGTTATCCAGGATTCCACCATTCTGCACTTTGACTCTTCATGTGGGGGTCATACTGGTAACACCAACTTTCATCCCCAACAATAATCTTTGTTGGAAATGTGGGATCACGTCTAGCTCTATCCAGTCATTTTTTTTTGGTCTTTTCTCTTTCTGGTCATCTGTTAGGATGTGCAGGACGAGTTTTGCATTCAGTTTCATTTTCCCTAAATCTCACGTAAAATCTTATGATACAGGTCACAACTCAAATTAAGCCCTTCTGATATCACATGCACAGTTACATGACTTGTCTTATTGCGATAACTGCCTTACACGCTCCACATTTGTATCGGAATGTGCTGTAGACAGGCGGCCAATTCTGGGATCGTCTTGCACTGAATCTGTGCCTTCCTGAAGCCTTTTCTGCCACTCGAACACACGACTTCTTGACAGTGCATCGCCCCATATGCTTGTTTAATCATTGTCCACGTTTCACTTGGGGTTTTCCCAAGCTTAACGCAAAACTTAATGTTCACTCTTTGTTCACAATCAGCGTCCATTGTGTCACTGTTGTTAAACCAAACGGAAGGTTGCTAAGCACAGCTCCGCCACCTAGTGCGTGTGCGTGGAAACATGGCTAAGGCCTTCTCAGGATGTACACATACCAGGTAACATAAATCCAACTTTCGTTCCTTTGTTTGCATTGCAACCTCAGAAATACAGCACTTGTCCCGGAACTCTTCTGACATCTTGGGGTTATGAGTAGGATATATTTTAATTTTTCAAGTGTTTGAATGAATGACTATGTGAAATAACTTATGTTTCAGAAGTACCTAAAATGTATGATCTGCTGGTTCCCACATAACTTTGTTTTTTGAATAAATAATTTCACAATTTGATTTTTGGGACCTTTATTCATATTGTGATTAAACAATTAGAAATGTTCTGTATATCTTTAAGCAGTTTATTTGAATACTAGCTGATGTACCCATGCTTCGCTACGGGATTCTCAGAAAGATTGTCTTTATGGTTTTCCTAACTGCAGTTAACTTAGGCCAATACAAAAACATCAATAGGAATGTAGGGATTAAAAGCAATGTTATCATATAAAATACTTGCTCAAATGAAAACCCCGCACATTTTCTCACTTTTAACGAACAGTACTATGGTGCTGATCTAACAGGCCAAGTTCCAGTGCTGGAATGACCAGGCCGCAGACAGCCGGGAGTACTCCTCAACCATTATTCCATTAAATATACACACTGCTCATTCCGGTGAGTGGCTCAGAGTTGGGATTGAATAGGTCGAATGCTATGATAAACCAGTGCATTAGTACCAGGGGTATCAGGAATTTCATGAGCCAGAGGAATGGAATGCTAAAGCTACTTCCCGCCAATATTCAGACAGGCTGTTATACTCGGTACGACTGGGCGAGTTGGCCATCTGGTTAGGGGCACGCAGCTGTGACCTTGCATCCGGGAGGTAGTGGTTCGAAACCCACTGTCGACAGCCCCAAAGATGGTTTCCTGTGTTCTCCCATTTTCACACCAGGCAAATGCTGGGGCTGTACCGTTATTAATGCCAGAGCTGCTTCCTTTCCACTCCTAGCCCTTTCCTAACCCATCGTCGCCATAATACCTATCTGTGTCGGTGCGACGTAAAGCAAGTTTAAAAAATACTCTGTAAACAGCAGTAATCCCATCTATCGGACATGACTGGCAACAGAAGATACAAAGCACATCACAAAAACAACGGTCAATGTAATGTTATTGTTGGTGAATGTTATGAGCTTTCTGTATTGTAGGCCTTCACATTTAGTTTTCTTTTGACTCTGTGATATTAGGGTGTTCCTTATTCCCCGACTGTACATACTGATTTTCATTAAATTCTGTTTACCCGTTTTATCGTGACTTTGTGCTGATATGAACTTAGCAACAAAAATCCAAATCCATTAATATCTCTCTTATCATAGCCGGTACGTTAAAAACGTATAAGACATAAATTATCGGAAATTTAATACTATATAATTTTAGTAATGTAGTATTTGTCGAAAGGTCCACTAATAACACAAATATTTGAGAATTCAATTTTAGGCCTTCCCCTAAACTACCAGTTCACTCCGCATGAATAAAATTATTTATGGCCTAGATTGTAGAGACTTACTGTATTTCCTGACTTTGTATACCAATTTTCATTAAGATAGGACCACTAATAACATAAAAATTTGAGAATTAAAGTTTAGGCTTCCCCTAAACTACCATTTCTTTCAGCGTGAATAAGATTATTTATGACCTAGACTGTAGCCACTTACTTCCCGACTTTGCATACCGATTTTCATTATGATAGGACCACTAATAACATAAATATTTGAGAATTAAATTTTAGGCCTTCGCCTAAACTACCATTTCTCTCAGCGTGAATAAGATTATTTATGACGTAGATTGTAGCGTCTTGCTCCCGGATTTTACATACCAATTTTCATTAAATTGTCCTTAGCTGTTTTCTCGTGATGCGTGTACATACAGACAGACAGACAGACAGACAGACAGACGGAAATTACGGAAAATTAAAAAGTGCATTTCCTTCCTACTATGGACACGATCGATACAGAAATACCATCCTTTTTAAATTCTGAGCAATATACAGACAAAACTCTTATATATATATAATAAGTATATAGATTTATGGCAAACTTGATGGAAATAAACATTAGCTACATGATATTTCCAAAACCTGTTAATAACTGCCTTATGGAGTTATTTCTTAGTGAAATTAGGGTAAATGATTAGAATGAATAATAAATAAACACAGCTTCATTGATCTAATGACATTTTTCAGAAATTGAAAACTTTTTCAGCCTTAAACATGTGCGGTGCCCCCTACAACATTGATTATGTTCACAAGTGTCACAACGCTTGCTTAGGGTTAACATAATTTATTTAAGGAGTTTTGCTCAGATGTCACCTTGAAAGGCTGGAAACTGTATTGAGGGCATTGCACTAATGTAGAGAGGTACGTACTTTGAAGGAGACAAAGGTAACTAAAGTTATTTTCAAAAACTGTATTTTTTTTGTCATGCCTCATATATTATCATCCTGGAGATATAGACTACACATCCTAAGTAACAGCAGTAACCTACTTGTTCCAGTTGTATTCCCAAACTGACATTCACTCCTTTCTGGTTTCTTCCCAACAGATATAACTTGAGAGCTAATTTTCATACAGCATACCTTTTTCAAGCACCAGTTACAATACTTAAAATTATTTCTCACTTCTTGTGATCTTCTACAGCCTTTGCTTTTGCATCTGGTAATTTGTCACCTTGAAACATACATATTATTATTATTATTATTATTATTATTAAGAAACAACAACTTCAGTTTATTCGAGATATTTCTGCAGTCGCAGGAGCCAGGTTGTTTAAGTCTGACACCACATATTTTTTGAGGGGTGGAAATTCCAAACTCAGAAGGACTAGGATTCTAAACTCAGCCATATGGCTGGAAATACAGCAGCTAAACCACCGCACTAAGCAGTAATACAATAATAATTAATATGATCTAGATGAGTTGACGACTTGTAGGGACGTCAATTTCAACATTGCCAGTCAATTTCAACATTTCGTTTCACCTAGCTCCCCAAAGCAAAACCGAGAACTCCACTTGGGCGCTCTGTCACAATTGCGTTTGCCTGATAGTCACCAGATGTGCCATCAGGTTTCCTTCTGGGAAAGAATTATTTCTGATTTTATTAGACAAATTTGCAAAATTACTAATTGGTTTTATAAAAGGCAGTTTGGTTTTAGGAAAGGTAATTCCACAGAAGCTCACCTTGTAGGATTCCAGCAAGATATAGCAGATATTTTAGATTTCAGGAGGTCAAATGGACTGTGTTCCTATTGCCCTATCCAAGGCATTTGGTAGGGTAGATCATGGGAGATTACCGACTAGAATGAGGGCTGTTGGATTAGGCCAAAGAGTGGTTGAATGGGTGGCTACATTTCTGGAAAATAGAACTCTGAGAATTAGGGTAGGTGAAGTGTTATCTGATCCTGTAATGATTAAGAGCAGGGTCCCACAGGTCAGTATTAATGGACCTTTATGTTTTCTTGTATATAAATGATATGAGTAAAGGCTGTTTGTGGATGATGTTATACTGTATAGGGTAGTAAATGAGATGCAGGATTGTGAGCGACTGCAGGGGAACGTAAACAATGTTGTGAGATGGACAGCAGACAATGGTATGAATGTAAATGGGGTGAAAAGTCAGGTTGTAAGTTTCACCAAGAGGAAAAGTCCTCTCAGTTTTAATTATTGTGTTGCTGTGGTGATAGTACCATACCTCATGAGGAACCCTGTAAGTACCTTGGTGTTAGTATAAGGAATGATCTTCATTGGGGAAGTCATATTAACGAGTTTGTTCAGAAAGGTTACAGATCTCATCACATGGTTATGAGAGAATTTAGGGGTTGCAGTAAGGATGTAATGGAGAGGACGTTTAAGTCATGGTAAGACCGCATTTAGAGTATGGCTTCAGTCTATGGGACCCTCACCAGGACTACTTGTTATGAGAACTGGAAAAAATTCAAAGAAAAACAGCACAGGTTGTTCTGGGTGATTTCCGACAAAGGAGTAGTGTTACAAAAATGTTGCAAACTTTGGGCTGGGAAGACTTGGGAATAAGGAGAAAAGATGCTCGACTATGTGGTATGTTTTGAGCTGTCAGGGTAGAGTTTGTGTGGAATGACATAAATGGACGAATAAGCTTGAGTGGAGCTTTTAAAAGTAGGAAAGATTATGGTATGAAGGTAAAGTTGGAATTCAAGAAGACAAATTGGGGTAAATAGTCATTTATAGGATGAGGAGTAAGGGATTGTAATAAATTATCAAGGGAAATGTTCGATACATTTCCAAGTTCTTTGAAAATGCTTAAGGAAAAGCTCGGAAAACAATTGATAGGGAACCTACCATCTGGGCTACAGCGCGAAGTGCAGATCATTGAAGACTGACTGTTGACCTTCATGTAGTAAGGTATACGATGTTGATACAACTAACAGTCCTAATGCACAAGTCTACCATCGTAGCTTTCCAACCGCTTGGCTGGGCTTTGATTCGCAACTCTATCACTATTTGCCACTGCAAGAACGTAATTGAGAATTAGGTTAACATTCCACCCTCACATTCGTAGAGATAGTTTTCCGTGGTTTCTTACTTTGCGTCCAGGACAAAACAAGGATGATTCCTATCTTTTCTTTCTCAACCCTAGTCTCACATTCTGATTTTACAGCCACACAGGAAAAAAGGTATGCACAGTCTTTAACATTCGATGGTGCCGGTTAAAGATGCCAATAATAATAATAATAATAATAATGGCGTATGGCCTCCGGAGAGGCCTGGTGCAGATCTTTTTCTAGTAGACGGCTTATTAGGCGACCTGCATGTGTATGAAGATGAGGGCCCTACCTAGGATGATTTCTAATGTTGAATACGCCACACACACCCAGCCCCCGAGCCATTAACCAATTAAGGTTAAAATCCCCGACCCGGCCGGGAATCGAACCTGGGACCCTCTGGACCGAAGGCCAGTACGCAGACCATTCAGCCAACAAGTCGGACAAAGATGCCAATGATTCATGCAGACATGGACAAAAGTATTCATACCCCTACCCATCCAATACAAAATGCTTTATTGCTGGACCAATGCGGAGTACAGGTCAAAATTACAAACCCAAACATGGCCATTACAAAGCACTAAATAAACTGGAAATATGAAATGAAATGACGTATGCCTTTTAGTGCCGGGAGTGTCCGAGGACATGTTCGGCTCGTCAGGTGCAGGTCTTTTGATGCGACGCCGGCAGGCGACCTGCGCGTCGTGATGAGGATGGAATGATGACGACATATACACCCAGTCCTCGTGCCGGTGAAATTAACCAATGATGGTTAAAATTCCCGACCCTGCCGGGAATCGAACCCGCTAACCATTTAGCCATGGAGCCGGACAACTGGAAGTAAATAACAGTACATAGCAAAGCGACAAATGCGTACTCCATGACACTACTTGTCTGGACATGAGTATTCATACCTTACGTGTGAAAACGGGGTTTGAACGAGTACACAGAAACCTGTGTAGTTCCGAGGCATTAGTTGTGTAGTACATGCAGACAGAGATGGACTGACCAGCTGGTCAGAGACGGTACTAGTCCAATGGCGAGGAAAACTATGGAAACGTCTGTTGAAGAGAGACGACTTATTCTACGCCTTCACCACCAAGGAAAATCGTATTCCGAGATCGGAAACATCATCGGAAGAAGTAAACCAACTGCGCAAAGCATCATACAAAGGTTAAAGGACATGATGTTCTTATAAGCAAGAAAAGAAGTGGACGTCCGAAGAAACTGACCGCACGAGAAGAAAGGTTCATAGCAATCACAATTAAAAACCAACCACACATTACATCTTCGGCAATAACATAGGAGCTGGCAGAATATTTCCATCATGCAGTGTCACACAAAACAATAATTAGGGTCCTTCATCGTGCTGGGTATCGATCTAGGGTCCCAAGAATGAAACCGCACATAACGAAAGTGAATTGACGGAAGAGATTACAATTTGCAAAATAATATGTGGCGAAAGATAATGCATTGTGGTCGACAGTGATGTTTACAGATGAGAGTAAATTTAAAATTTTCCGAAGTGATGGACGCATTTTAGTGTGGAGACGCCCTAAAACAGAGCTCGATGAGCAGAACCTCGTTATCACTGTGAAGCACGGCGGGGGTGGGGTTATGGTGTGGGGCTCAATGGCCGCTTCAGGTGTCTGGGAGTTGGTATTTATCGAGGGGACTATGGACAGATTTCAATATTTGAACATCCTGAAAGAAAACTTTCGCAAAAGCGCCGAAAAGCTTGGGATTGCTAATGAGTTTTACTTCCAACACGACAATGACCCCAAACATACGGCGGAAATTCTTCGTTTGTGGGTACTCTACAACATGGCGCACACATTAAAAACACCTCCCCGATCGCCGGATACCAACCCCATCGAACATCTATGGGGTGAATTGGAGTCCAGACTAAAAAAACACCACACAACAAGTAAAGCACACTTGAAACTATTACTACAAGAAGAATGGGGAACATTTCATCTGAACTAACACGGAAACTGGTGTTCTCAGTGCCCAGTAGGTTAAAAGAAATACTGTACAGGAAAGGCAAACAAACGCGCTACTGATCGAGTTGGTACTTCATTGAGTTGTGAACTCTTCTGGGATACGGTATAAATACTTATGTCCAGACAAGTAGTGTCATGGAGTACGAATTTGTTGCTTTGTTATGTACTGTTATTTACTTCCAGTTTATTTTGTGCTTTTTAATGTACACTGCTGTACAAGGTATACATTTGGTTTGTAATTTTGACCTGTACTCTGTATTGGTCCAGCAATAAAGTATTTTATTTTGGATGGGTTGGGGTATGAATACTTTTGTCCATTTCTGTATCTACGAAAGGTTTGTACGGTATTTTGACTATTTTCAGAAATAACAAGTTACTGCATCTCCACTCTTCAACGTTGTGAAATAATCTAAAATCGTTTTCGTTCATTAAATAAAACTTACTACTTAAAGAATAATATTCTGGTCAAATAATTTTCAGTCACTAAGATAACGATACCTTTATTTTATCCTCCTCAAAAGATGGCGTTGATGACCAGGAATTGAATTCTACATCTGATGCAGGGTCTGTTCGATAATGCGATATTAAGATTTCCTTTTATTATGAGGGAAATGTTCTCGGAAAACTAGAAAGGATTGGTGTTCCGCGCATGTGCATGCCTACTCTCTGAACATATACTTACCAGACAGATTTAGTAATTATGACAAGTGGTTTTCATAAAGAAATTTCCATGAATTTAACACATTGCTTAATGTGGTAAATTTTCTTTGCACAGAAAGGTAGTGAAATGCCGTTCCAGTACGCTCCGAAAACCCTAGAACTAGATATAAATATTAAAATCAGTGTTGTTAGAATTAAGGCGAACCTTACGTTCGTACTGGGAAGGTAGCGACCGTGGTCTCGTACAGCTCCGGTATTAGGCCTATCGTGGTGTGAAAATAGGAAACAATTGAAAAAAACATTTTCATAAAATCATCTTTTTCTTGTGAAAATGATTCTATAAGGCCTATAACATCGCACTAACAGGCGAAAGATTTTCGGCGACGCAAGGGTTGGAAAGATCTGATGGAATGTTGAACAACGATTATTTATCCCGTTATATGTGCCGTGCCTAAATATGATCTCTTCAGACACACGCCTGTACTACTGAAGTCTTTGGAAGAATCACTTAAAAAGGCAGGTAAGAGAGTATGTATGGGAATGGAAGATAGCTAATCCTTTTCTCTCCCCTCCCGAGAGATCTTGCGAAAAGAATGTGTCATCGTAGAAAACGTCTTAAACTGTCGTAATAGACTACTCGTTTTGTTTCTCAGGAGATAGATAACTGATTGAACTGTTATCGTGGTATAATATTGCATATAAGACAGATTGAAAGTGGAGTAAGGTTCTAGCGATAGGCGAGGTGACCGGAATGTTCAAGATCCCGGGGGGGTCTTTGATACCCTTTGCCATATGACCCATGATCGCGCGACTCATGATGCGGTCATCAAACCGTTTGCGTCAGCCCTAGCTGAGGTTAGAGGGGAGTAACCCTAAATGTTGTAACTTCACCTTTCTGTGTTGCTTAGTGGCAACGAACAGTTAATATGGAGGGGCGTTAGAGATGAGAGTGGTGATGTATGCAAAAAGTATGCTGAGAGGGACAAATAACTACTTTCGTCTCGTAGTTTCATGTCTCGCTTCAAGGAGTTAAATTTCGATCCTTCAGCGAACTCGTGATTTTTAGTGTGTATGATCATGTAATAGCTATCCCGAGACAGTATATTTTTATTCCCTGAAGCTCACAACTGGAGGACATCGAATTACAGTCCTTGAGATGACCTGAGCGGAAATATAAGTGAAATCAGGAGTAGCGGCCAAATCGAAAACATCAGGCAAGGGAGAGCAGCCCTATGAATTTATTTATTTAGCAGTAGTGAAGATAGGATTCACACGCCTTTCTGACTCCTAAGCACATACATTGAAACTGTTGTCAATACTGATTAGTTCTGAAAAAGAGATTTTTAATATTGTTGCGTGGTGGTAATGTGACTGTCAGCACTCTGTAAGCCTCCTGGAAGGGGTGAGTAGGTCAGGCTGGTAGCTCCCAACCGGCCTGTGGCGCATGTGACAGCCTCTGCTTCTATTGGCCGTTTCGTCTGGTGTCTCCATGAATTTTCTGGAAGGCGAAACTAGAACACTATAGTATTCTGGCCGTACCCCGAAGATACTAGAACTTTATCACCAGGTATATAAAAGCAGGATCGCCTCGAACAATTGTAGTTGATGTGTTGTTGTCTTATGTTGTGTGGAGTGTTGAATAGTCAGTTACGAGTCATGCGTTGAGAGTTCAGTTAATTAAGCGGTCACGTGAGTTGATTGTGCGAGTTATCGGTCTTGTCTGGAGTCGAGTTAGTCCTAAGTGTACAGAAGTTGTGCATTGTGATAGCCACCGGACGTGTGTTCGAACCTGACTACATGGAACTGCTATATAGAGTGACTGGCGCATGCGAAGCAAAGTGAAAATTGAAACCTGTCAATCAAGATTACGGAGGATCACCTGTTCCTCGTCAAGACTGCTAGCGGAAGACCCGCTGCGAGGACAAGAGATGTAAATAGCCTGTAATTAGTGTTAAGTACGGTACGGTATAATCATTGTGTGTGTATGTACTAATGGGGCTATTATCGATTAAATTAGTCCTAATAATAGTAATAGTTAGTAGCAGTAGTAATATACACTATCCACTGAACAATGTTAAGGTAGGCCTATACATTTCTGTATAAATTATTTGGTCGGTATACATATTCCGCCAGTAATTTCTGTTGACATTGGTGCCGACCAATACCACTGTATTGTGAGGAGGAGGAGGAGGAGGAGGAGGAGTTAACGATGCTTCGCCGAAGATAATGATTTCTTTTGTTACTAATCGATGTCGGGGAAGGCGAAGATGTGGGTAATACTGCAGGAGCGGCATCGAGGAATTTTCCTGTTGCCTTATCAATATCATGCAATATATTTTATCACTAAGAGACTTTAAAATTTCATGGTCTTCATTAACGACCCTGGCCCACTTCTATGGATAGCCTGGACATTTCTATTTCCCGCAAGATCGAAGGCATTGTTAAGCAATAGGCAGACGATGGTAGTGAATGATGGTATTAGACCTGCAATGGTTCAGTGCATGAGGGGATTTATACCTACAGGTCTGTGATTCAGAGAATATCCTTCTTTGACCATTCCCAATAACCAGTTCTACAAATATAATTTAATGCTTAATAATTCTTCTTCTTCCTCTTTTCACACACTGGTGGGGTCACTGATGCGAACCGTATAGCAAATGTGGATCTGGCTTGGTTTTACAGCCGGATGCCCTTCCTGACGCAAATTCACTTGTGGTAGTTAACAGTGTAATGTGTTATGTGAATATTAAGAGAAATGTGTTGAGATAAACACAAACACACAATCCTCAAGCCGTAGGAATGAACCATACAAGTTAAAATCTTCGGCCCCGCCAGGAATCGAACCCGGGGCTCTCTGAACCGAAGGCAAGTACGTTGACTATTGAGCCAAGGAGCTGGACACTTTAATGCTTTAATTAAGTGGCGAGCTCTAGGCTTGACACTTTCTTCAGCTCCGGTGATGAGGATAATCGTAATCCGGTCAGTACCACGCTTCGACCGATCTTCACAATAGCAGAAAATTCTCTGGAGGAGCAAGTTCTTCTGCTATTTAGATTCGCATACAGATGAATTGAGTAGCAAATCGCTAGAGGATGGGACGCACGTAAAAAACCAGAAATCGAACCAATGTACTTCCAGGCAGGAGGTTAATATCTTAATAGTTAGAGCACTATAATTATTATCGGATATACAGTATAGGCCTTTTATAATCATAGTGCTCCCAATCGACCGATATCAATCAATCAATCAATCAATCAATCAATCAATCAATCAATCAATCAATCAATCAATCAATCAATCAATCAATCAATCAATCAATCAATACCGATCTGCATTTAGGGCAGTCGCCCAGGTGGCAGATTTCCTATCTGTTGCTTTCCTAGCCTTTTGCTAGATGATTTCAAAGAAATTGGAAATTTATTGAACATCTCCCTTGATAAGTTATTCCAATCCCTAACTCCCCTTCCTATAAATGAATATTTGCCCCAGTTTGTCCTCTTGAATTCCAACTTTATCTTCATATTGTGATCTTTCCTACTTTTATAAACGCCATTCAAACTTATTCGTCTACTAATGTCATTCCACGCCATCTCTCCGCTGACAGCTCGGAACATACGACTTAGTCGAGCAGCTCTTCTTCTTTCTCTCAATTCTTCCCAACCCAAACATTGCAACATTTTTGTAACGCTACTCTTTTGTTGGAAATCACCCAGAACAAATCGAGCTGCTTTTCTTTGGATTTTTTCCAGTTCTTGAATCAGGTAATCCTGGTGTGGGTCCCATACACTGGAACCATACTCTAGTTGGGGTCTTACCAGAGACGTATATGCCCTCTCCTTTACATCCTTACTACAACCCCTAAACACCCTCATAACCATGTGCAGAGATCTGTACCCTTTATTTACAATCCCATTTATGTGATTACCCCAATGAAGATCTTTCCTTATATTAACACCTAGATACTTACAATGATCGTTAATCAGAGCCAGCAAAGAACCATTCCCATCTGTGTAAAAGGTAGCTCGTGTCTGATCATGCGGGCCGTGGATGAAGAACTTGACTACCTGCCAGGCAGGACACATACCTGCGCCATACCTTCTCGAGCTCCCTTGGAGAGGACGTAGGCCTACATCAAATTCTAGTTACAAAAATATTGTTACGAATTAAACAGCGTATGTTTTATTATTCTTTATTTCAGGATAACCCAATAAATGCGCCCACACACACGCACATGAGATATACACAGTTTTATTCAACCATAAACGGCCACACGTGCTAATTGCTGTCTATTTACAAGTCTTTCTTCTTCACACAGCAGCCGGTTCGGCCCATTGGTATTACCTGGGGACGGCTACAATCCTTGCCTTCACTTGCGCTCACAAGTCTAGTCACCCCATACAGCAGCTACGTGCCGATCGCTGGGTTTGAACACAGTGCTACTGGCTACACAGCACACGAAGACTGTTTCTTGGTTCGATTCCCAAGACAGTCCAGTAATTCAAACAATCAAACACAGTGATCAAATAACCAGCAACAGTGTTAAACAGCAGGACATTATTCCTCACAAAACGATTGTTAACACAGTTCCAATTAATTTCACTCACGATAGCTGCTTCGGCCGCCACCTCTATGACAATCCTCACTCCACAGAAGTACACAAACACACAGTACTCTCAGGTAGTACGCAATCTTCCGTTCCGTCCGCCGTCTTCAATCCAACTACTCACTGGACACTCCGACACAACCACAACCACAGCTCCTCGTTCAGAACTCGGTGGAACATTAGCGACACCCAACACCTGTGTCACCCTCAGCCCAGCCACCGAACCACAACACACGAAGTTCAACACTGAATCCGAGTTCAACACTGACTCACTGCCCGCGGCTAGCCTCCTTTTTTTACAGCTCGGGTGATGTGAACCAGAATATTCGCAATGTGGCTGTAGACGGAACATTCTTGTTACATCTCCAAGAAACTCGCAGGTCAGCCTACGAGAACCATACAAGGAAATGCCAGCCATGCCCTCCAGGCCGTCTGGGACCCCCTCCCCCCCCCCCCCCCCCGGTTGGCTGACTCACTAGTCCCTTCCAAGAAGTACCGAAAGGGGCTACCACAGTGCTCGCACGTAACAATATTCTCGTTGGAAGGACACGTTCTGGTGGCATTTGCCAAGATAGTCGTACATCAGCAATAACCTGCGAATTTCAAAACACCAAGAATCAAATTTAACAACCCATCCCTATAGTCTCAATGAGTTCCCACTGCCTATTACAGCATCAGCCCGTAGGCTGATTGGCTCCTTAAATAGCATCATCAAAGGTCATGCAGTTATAGAGAAACCACGAAAACCGATGGCCGCGCCGTAATGGGGCATACTGGGCAGGGTGAAGAGCGAGATAGTTTCCCATTGTTTTCCTCACTGGGCTAGAAAGTGCTATTGCTGCACGACCAGTCCTATGAGTATCACCTTTCATAACACTCAGGCACACTAGTCGTGTTCTAAATGTTATTACTCAGTACTACCCATACCTCGGCAGTTTCGATACTACCACAGTTATAAACGAGGCTGGGAATTCGGTGGAGGCTACGATTTACTCTCGCCTGTGTCAAGAGACAGATGAAATAGTATTGCATTCGTCAACAAATAAGAACAGGTGGCAAGTTCCCTCGTCTACGCCATAATAACATCCACCCCATATCATTTCACTTTCAAGTGGATGAGACCGAGCATGTCAAACGTAAGTTTGTTTGGGTACTCACAGCGCCACTGACAGGCCGGTGAGAAGTTGGGCAAGCAAAAGTCGACGGAATAATGGACTATCAGGGGATTCCCCCACCTATTTCAGCGACTTATCACAATTCGGCATTTACAACATGAAAAGTATATCACTAAATGCCGGGCTGAGTGGCTCAGATGGTTGAGGCGCTGGTCTTCTGATCCCAACTTGGCAGGTTCGATTTTGGCTCAGTCCGGCGGTATTTGAAGGTGCTCAAATACGTCAGCCTCGTGTCAGTAGATTTACTAGCACGTAAAATAACTCATGCGGGACAAAATTCCGGCATCTCGGTGTCTCCGAAAACCGTCAGTAGTTAGTGGGACGTAAAAACAAAAACATTACTATTGCCATCATAAATAAATGTTAATTTACCACAACGCACATCTCGCTCTACAGTTACATGAATATAGCGTTTGGCCTTACAATAATAATAATAATAATAATAATAATAATAATAATAATAATAATAATAATAATAATAATAATAATAATAATAATTTTCTTTCATTCTTTTAGCCATCTTTGGAACACACTTGACAGCTTTTACATTGTTTTTCACCCTCTCTGCCTTAACTCTCTGCTTGTATCTTGTCAGGCTCCTACTTGCTTCTTCTGTTCTTCTGTGTAGGATCTTTCTTCTTCTTCTTCTTGTTTCGTATAAGCCAGCTAAGGACCACGACATTCAACTATTGTTGACCCTGACTACGATGTCACTCAGTGCTTCATAAAACTTGTCAACTTCATCCTCATATGTACCCTCACACGGTGAAAAGACTGAGATGTTGCATTCAGTACCTAGCATTCCTTATTAACAGTCTTATCCCACACGAACACTTTATAATCTCCTCTTCCTCATTATCTACACTTACCTGAATATCATTAACTCCTAACACATCAAGACACATCCTCCTTGCTGACTCAACCAGTTTCAATTTCTTTCTTCCATAAGGACTATTAATACTGAAAGCTCTCCATCGAATTCCATTTCTACTACTACCAAGTAGCTTCCAAGGCGTCCCTCGCCTGTCAAATAATGGAAGTGGGACTCCGTTACACCCATAGGCGCGATTTCAATGCGAGAATTGGAAATAGACTGAAGGATACGAAGCGGTGATGGGTAAATGCGGGGAAGATATGGAAGATATGGAATGGAAAGCGTTTACTGGAGTTCTGTGCTAGTATGGAATTAGCAGTACGAATACATTCATCAAGCATATGGGAGGATAGGGGCACCAGATCCATAATATTCTTTATCATAACCGACTTTGAATTTCAGAATATCTGTTAGGAATGTGTGGGTATTCCGGGAACATTTTGATGATACTAACCACTATCTGATCTGTAGTGAACTAAGTGTCTCCAGGCCTAGGAAAGAGAAATCTGTCTGCAGACAAAAAAGGGTTAAAAATCTCTAGGACGAAGAAATTAAACAGAACTAGTGAAAAGTTCCAAACAGTAGACAGCAAGCGGTTTCAGGATATAAAAACGAGTATGAGTGGCATACAGGGATGTTGTGGCAGAAGCAGCAAAAGAATGCCTAAGGACAACTTTGCATAATGAGAAAAGGCCGACATCTTGGTGGAATGACGAAGTGAGGGAAGCTTGTAAATACATATTTTAAATAAGCTGATGTATCAGTTCCAATAAAGGACTGATGCAAATAGGGAGTTATGCGTACATGAAATAAACTGAGCAAAACAAATAATTGTTGAATCCAAGAAGAATTCGTGGGAAGATTTCGGCAATAACCTGGAAAGGCTTTGTCAAGCGGGAGGGAAACCTTTCTGCACAGTAATAAAGAATCTTAAAAACCGGGCGAGTTGGCCGTGCGCGTAGAGGCGCGCGGCTGTGAGCTTGCATCCGGGAGATGGTAGGTTCGAATCCCACTATCGGCAGCCCTGAAGATGGTTTTCCGTGGTTTCCCATTTTCACACCAGGCAAATGCTGGGGCTGTACCTTAATTAAGGCCACGGCCGCTTCCTTCCAACTCCTTGTCCTTTCCTATCCCATCGTCAGCCCCTAGCAAAAAAAAAATAAAATAAAATAAAAAAAATAATCTTAAAACGTGAGCGAAAACGGAAATGAATAAGTGTTTTGGGTAAATCAGGTGAACTCATAATAGATCGCAGGGAATCACTAGACCGGTGGAAGGAATATTTTGATTGTGCTTTACGTCGCACCGACAAAGGTAGGTCATATGGCGACGATGGGACAAGAAGGGGCTAGAAGTGGGAACGAATCGACCGTGGCCTCAATTAAGGTACAGCCCCAGTATTTGTCTTGTGTGAAATTGGGAAAACACGGAAAACCATCTTCAAGGCTGCTGACAGTGGGGTTCTAACCCACAATCTCCCGAATGCAAGCTGACACCTACGTGAATCAAACCGCACAGCCACACACTCGTTGTTTTGAAAATCTCTACATAAAAGGAAACATTTTTGTTGACGTCGTGTACAACCGAGCTCACCGGTGAAATTACGCTTCAGGAAGTGGAAAGGGTGGTAAATAAATTTCTTTGCCATAAAGTAGCTGTAATAAATTAAATTAGACTGAAATGGTGAAATATAGTGTGAAGACAGGGATGAAATGGCTTCACAGAGGAACAGGAAGGATTGCAACATCTATTGAGGTATTTAATTGTTAAGTTTACCTGGTATGGTGTTCAATGACATTTAGGAAGGGAGGATGCGACCAGTGGCTGAGAGTAATTTGGATGAAAATCAGTATGGTTTCAGACCACAGATCATATTTTCAGTATGCGCCATGTAATTGGCAAATGCTATGAGAGGAATAGATCTTTATGCTAATGTTTTGCAGATATAGAGAAGTCATATGATGGCACAGTATTTGAGGGAAAAGTTGTTAGCCGTACTGTAGGATTAAGGGTAGATTATTAAAAGCAAGGAGCCTCCGTGGCTCAGACGGCAGCGCGTCGGCCTCTCACCGCTGGATACCGCGGTTCAAATCCCGGTCACTCCATGTAAGATTTGTGCTGGACAAAGCGGAGGCGGGGCAGGATTTTCTCCACGTACTCCGGTTTTCCCTGTCATCTTTCATTCCAGCAACACTCTCCATTCTCATTTCATAGCATCTGTCAGTCATTAATAAATCACTTTGGGAGTGGCGACCTCATCGTAGCCTATATCTGCTTCATTCATTACATCCCTGACCCGGTCAATGACTGGAGAACAGGTTGTAGGTTTTCATTTTTCATATTAAAAGCAATCTAAGGCATTTATGTTAACAATGGGCTGCAGTGAGAATTGATGGCAGAATGAGTTTTTGCTTTAAGGTACTTACAGGGGTTAGACAAAGCTGTAATCTTTCACCTTTATTGTTCATCGTTTACATGTGATCATGTGCTGAAGGGTATATAGTTGCAGGGGGAGATTCAGTTAGGTGGAATTTAGTAAGCAGTCAGCTTTAGACCACTGCATCTTGAGTGAAAACCTCCCTTTATGTGAATTTAGTGCTGGATGAAGTAGAGTTGAGATACAGTATTTGTTTTCCGCTGTCACTGTCCATAAAAAAAAATTGGCGGTAGGCTGTCACTATTGTAACGGTCGCAGGGTTTTGAGGGTTTCGAAGACTTAATTATTACAAATAAAAGACAAATATTATGTGAAAAATATATTTCGTTTCATTTCTTTTCTTCCTTCGTTATTCTCTTTTCTCATTTCGACTCTTTCTTTTGCACGCTTTTGCCGAACCGTACTCAAATCTTTCTTTTGCGTTACATTATTAAATTTATTATTCGATACAACTGACCACGACGTATTCACAACGACAGATAACCTCCAACTAAGCGCGAGTCAACACAGTGCCATCTTATAAAAGAGTATGCGTGTGACGTCACATATTTAGCACATATTTTGTCTTACTTTGAAGCGCTATTTCATGAAAACTACGTTTAAGATTTTCAATTCCTTTTTCAACAGGTAGCTTCCTCTTGTACCTGTCAATGGAGACATTAAATATAATCGTAACCGAGCTCGATAGCTGCAGTCGCTTAAGTGCGGCCAATATCCAGTATTCGGGAGATAGTGGGTTCAAATCCCACTGTCGGCAGCCCTGAAAATGTTTTTCCGTGGTTTCCCATTTCCACACCAGGCCACCTTAATTAAGGCCACGGCCGGTTCCTTCCCACTCCTAGCCCTTCCCTGTCCCATCGTCGCCCTAAGACCTATCTGTGTCGGTGAGACGACTAGCAAAAAAAAATATATATATATATTGTGCCCTACTGCATTTTAAAGTTCCGTCCAGGCGAAGGCCGGTCTCGAACCCAGAGTACAGTAGTGAACAAACTCTCACAGACGTGAGCTGGTGCACATAGTCTTACCTGAACACAGTCCTCTTCAATCAGCCAGGAGAGCGCTCTTCTCAGGGATAACATGGGTATAACGGGGCAACATAAAGATAATACACTAGGACATGTGCCTACTCAGGTAAGAATTCGGCTAAATTAAAAATTAAAATATCTAACAGAAAACACCGCTGCATTCAAAGTTTAACAAATAGGGATTTATTACATAAAATTGAATTATTTACAAATGAAAGAGCTTTACAATATGAGATGGTAAAATGACGCTGAGCCGATGACTACCAGTTCACTGCCTTCACGAAAACACGTGAGCTGCAACAAGCATGTTACAATAGTGTAAGTAACGAAGTTTAGAAAGATGGATATCTGCTTAATTACACAAAAACAATGATTCCCATAAAAATTTACAATGCCTCGCGCCGTCGAACCCCGGTGCAAATAAAAATCACCACAAAATTTACAATGACCTGACTCGGTCACGAACCCTAGTCCCATGACAGGTAAGGCGTCCAAGATACTTATGCACACAATATAAAAGGACCCAATCAACACATACATGGGTGTCAGGATAAAACGGGCCAGTGTTAAAATATTACGTAAAACAAATAGGACATAAAACAAATCTCTCTCTGCTCTCAAAACATGAAGGTCATTTCTTCCCCTCTCGGCATTCTTGACATACTGCAGACGACCAACCCACAAGCCTGTGACGTCAAGCTCAATGACCTCCACCCTCACCATTCCACTTGCGGCAGTCCCCTAATTTATGAGCTCAAATGGGGTGACAGGCTAAAGTCTTGCCTTTCAAAAGAACACTTCACGTAGTCAGCTGCTAAAGCCCTCATTTAAATATACCTGGGCTATCTGCCCTCGTCTCAATACTTCCAGCAATCTCGCTCATCTTACTTATGCCTCTCACGGGCTAAATCCTGGTGCTACAAAACACTAATCATTAAGCGATCGTCACATGGCCATACTAGGCATTTCCAAAATAAATTCAATAATCTTTCAATGGTTGGGCTCTCTCATGCCAACTGCAAATTTTACTTCTGCCTCTCATGGGCTCAAATCTCTTAAATATTTGGACTCGCTCGCTCTGTCAGTGAATCTGGGTGAATTACTGGTCACGACTTGGTCACGACTTGGTCATAACGATACACTTCTACGTCTGCAGAAACAAATGCCTAAATGCGATCAAATCAAAGTACCTATCTGTAGACTAACCTCCATGCCTAAATGAGATCGATCAGACCCTTACAAAAACACGTACGTTAAAATAACGCAATCAAAATGAACAATAACTTCGCTAACAAGGACTCTACAAATAACATCTACCTTAAAGTACGGGGTTCGAGTTTGAGGCCTAGCTCTAAATTACAAGGGAAATTTTCCTACTACCACAAATATGTTGACTGACGGCCCCCATATTCCTATCTAAATTTAAATGACATGCTTGAAACAGAATTGGAAAGCTCTGACCTTAATTTATCGGGGACATAGCGGAGCGGCCATCCCTGTGGACCACTGGATCTACCACATTCTGATAGACTGCAGAGCTGGCATCAGATAGTGTTGACCACTTGGAGACATTCTTGCTTGTGTGGCGTCTTCGTACAGCTCCCTCTGTAGTCGGAAGGTGTCCCCTTCGATGTTGTGCGGATCAGGTGCTCCCAACGTTCCTGGATCGATGCCCGTTGTTGTGTTGGCTTCAGCTCCTGGTTGTGGCTTCTTTGCAATGCTGCTGTCAAACACTCGTTCTGACTTGATGCTGGGGTAACTGAAAATAAATTCATATATTACAGACTGTCCAAACTCGATGCCTGTCTCCACTACTAGCGTGTCTCACACGTCACACTGACCAAGTCTCGTTCAGAGTTTTAACCTGGTACACAATAGTTTCTTCACTACTCTCAGTCACTGTTCTATCACCCTATCACACGGACAACATATAGTTTTATAATTCCTAACCTGAGCCAATATTAATTCTAGCATTTCGTCCGTAATCCTTTGACCTCACAGAAAATTGAAGCTACTAGTTCCTTAGTCTCTTATAAGCAGTACCTCATCTCCCCATAGCATAATCTCACAGGTAAAATCTTAAATTCATCTGAATATTCAAGTTGAGTACTTACTTCCTTGCAGAAATAGCAGTACGGGTAGTCTCAGTACCAACACGCAGTATGACGATTCGTTCACGCAGCCTCTCGGTCCATGAATGACCCTGCTATGCTCTGGCGGCCTTAATTTATAATTCCGGATAGCGTCATCAAGCCGCTTGACTGCGTGCAATCTTAGCGCGCCCGGGAAAATTTCCCGCATGAATTATATCATGAGCTCAAATTAGCGAATGCATTAATGAATGCAGCCCTAATGCCTATCAAAATAAAGCAGAAATAATACAGGTTGCAATTCTTGTCTCAAATCCAATGCATCTCTTCCGTAACCAAAGATATTAATTTATTTCATTCTTCCCTCCTATAATAAGTTTAGCCGGGAACTGGAAAGCGTCCCCAATCTTCATCAAGAGGCTTGGCTTGGGACATAACTCCTTTTAATGAGTTCTGGAGATTTCTCATAATGACGCTCGCGCTCACTTCACATAAGAACGCTTCTTCTGGACCCCTTTATGACATATACTGTAAGACATCGGCTTCGTGGGTGGTCTTGTGTGATTCCAATATCCAATACTCAAATTAATACAATTGTTCCAATGAACAGAATGGTTCAATATATAGTCGCAAGTTAAATACTCGCGGTGATACACGCGTTCTACCCAAACACTAAAAGCGTCTTAAACTTTTTCTTTCCATGTACCCATCCTCAAGGAACGTAAGTCTACGTTAAAAAACTTAATCATTGTCCATCACCCCGGTTATACGACAGGCACGTTTTCTGAACCTTAGGTGGATTAAAATCAAGTAGATTATGTCGGGCAAAGTTCATGTTAAGTGCGGCTCCTTCGTTGAATAGTCAGAATGGTGATCTTCAGCTCATAGGGCCGATGGTTCAATTCCCTGCCGGACAGAGTGTTTTCATTACGTTTGACCGGGCGAGTTGGCCGTGCGGTTAGGGCCTCGCAGCTGTGAGCTTGCATCCGGGAGATCGTGGGTTCGAACCCCACTGTCGGCAGCCCTGAAATGGTTTCCCGTGTTTTCCCATTTTTACACCAGGCAAATGCTGGGGCTGTACCTTAAATAAGGCCACGGCCGCTTCCTTCCTGCTCTTAGGTCTGTCCTATCCCATCGTTGCCACAAGACCTATCTGTGTCGGTGCGACGTAAAGCAAATAGAAAAAAAAATTCTTACGTTGGATAATACCTGTTATCGTCTTAGGGTCTTACTAATAAAAAGTCCTTATACCGTTGTTTAACTCTTGTTTAGTTATACAGTGAATAAACCCTGTATAAGCGTTTTACATTTTTCTTACTAATAAACGAGGTATACGTATTGTATTACTACACAGCACGTATACACTCGTTCCAAGGAGTAGGAATCTCTTCCTGCAGTTCACTGACGTATTTCGCACGTTCACCGCCTTTATGATCGCTTCTGCTGGTTTTCTACGAGCAAAACTTTCCGGAAAGTCGCACAGTAGCACGGCATATCGAAAAGGCAGTGGCAACACTAAGTGAGACAGCTGGCTTATACTGATATCAACATTTCTTCAGCTTGCTTGTGTAATGAACGCCAAAAAAGGAAATGGAATGGCTTAAGAAAAGATCAATAGCTCCTAACTGGGATAGTACGGAAAACGTAAGCAATTGTAATTGAATCGGCGGGTTGAAAAGGGTACACATTCCAAAATCCTTACTTTTCAGGAGAAAGGAAAACCTGTTTTGTAGCTAAACGAAAGGTTAGATAAAAAAAGTTTCTATTAGGCATTTATACATCACATTTCTACGTATTCAGCTACAAAGTATGGAAATCATATTACGTACGGTTTTCAAGTTATACCATTTTTTTATGTCAAGGAATATGTCCCTTTTTATACTCAAATTTGAGAAAGATCTAAGATCTTTGTAGAGGCAGATAATGTATAATAAACTCGCAATTTAAAGTCTATTAAGCAGTAACACCTTAATACACAAACATACGCCCAACCACAATTTCTTTTATAGTTATTCATTGTCATTCCGTGAGACAGCTGGAAATTGACTTATATTGATATCAACATTTCTTCAGCTTGCTTGTGTAATGGACGCTAAAAAAGAAATGGAAAAGCTTAAGAAAATATCAAAAGCTCCTAACTGGGGTAGTTCGGAAAACGTGAGCAATTGTAATTGAATCGGCGAGTTGAAAAGGGTACACATTCCAAAATCCTTACTTTTCAGGAGAAAGGAAAACCTGTTTTGTAGCTAAACGAAAGGTTAGATCAAAAACGTTTCTATTAGGCATTTATACATCACATTTCTACGTATTCAACTACAAAGTATGGA
This sequence comes from Anabrus simplex, assembly GCF_040414725.1. NCBI lineage: Eukaryota > Metazoa > Arthropoda > Insecta > Orthoptera > Tettigoniidae > Anabrus > Anabrus simplex. The sequence goes on along the minus strand of NC_090265.1, from coordinate 927,294,819 downwards.
AATCATATTACGTATGGTTTTCAAGTTATGCCACTTTTTATCTCGAGGAATATGTCCCATTGTATACGGTAGGTACCTACTCAATTAAGAAAGATCTTTGTAGGGGCAGATAGTGTATAATAAACTCGCAATATCAAAGGTCTATTAAGCTGTAACACATTTTTACACAAAAATACGCCCAACCATCATTTCTTTTATAGTTATTCATTGTCATTCCGTCTCTTTAAAGTGTTTTACTTGACGAAGATGTCTAGCTTCCATAACCTCTGAATGGTGTACGGTACCGTATGTCTTCTATGTTTAAAATATCGTGAAGATCATCAACGTTATCGCCATTCTTTCAACGTGTGTTCAATGTTAAATGGATAAGTCGAATATTTTACAACGATTATATTACTGTCGACAATAAATACCACGAAAATAAACTGCTCACTCGTTTCTTTTTTTCCGCTACACGCTGCTATACAACGCTTATACAAGGGTCCTGGACTGCATAAGCAATTCAGTGAATAACTATAACAGATGTATACATAGGAGGCTTATACACGGTTTATTAGTAAAGAATTTCGCGTAAACGGTGTATAAACCTTGTATAAAAGTTATACACCGTTTATTAGTAAGACGGTTAGTATACATCTTCATTTACACACTACATATTACACTGTTAACCACCAAAGAAACACGCAATGGTGAGTACATCTCCACACACATATAGTTGGTGTCAGGAAGGGCATTTGGCCGTAAAACTAGGCTTCCTTCACATTTTTAATAATAATAATGTTATTTGCTTTACGTCCCACTAACTACTCTCTCACGATTTTCGGAGACGCCGAGGTGCCGGAATTTTGTCCCGCATGAGTTGTTTTACGTGCCAGTAAATCTACCGATACCAGGCTGACGTATTTGAGCACCTTCAAATACCACCGGACTGAGCCAGAATCGAACCTGCCAAGTTGGGGTCAGAAGGCCAGCGCCTCAACAGTCTGAGCCACTCAGCCCCGCCTTCTTCACATTTTTTCTGAAACCACATATTTGAAAAAAGGCCAGGTTATAAGGAGAAGAAGAAGACGAAGTTAAAAGGTCGTAGTAAAGATACTGGGCGTTTGGATTGTGACTAGAGGGGTCTCTTGACAGGCTTCCTGAGCCAGTAGGTTGGCTAGTTCTAGTCGACTCCTTCATCTCCACCGCATCGGACCTCAAGAGGATGAGAAACATCGTATCAGTCCGTACTAATGTCTAATACTAATCATTTATTGAACTCACAACTCAGAATGAAACAAGAGATCTCTCTGTAGTTCATTTTTGTAGCCTACAGAGGCGGACCATAGTTCAATACAAGATTAGAATTATCAGTAGGTCTACTATTTTGTCTTCAATCAATGAGGGTTCAAGGGACAATATTGCAACAGATGAAAGACAAAAGATGAGATATTGTTGAGAAGACCTAGCACAGGTGGATTTTCCAATCTGAAACAATTTAACTTTGTGTTACAGTTGTTTTGCTTCTTTAAACAACACTCAGCATCACTATCCATAACGATGGCATGCCTAAGTGGTTGAATTCCTGTGGCTCGGGGAATGCCATCTTTAATGTCAGAATTGCGTTCATCTCAAACACATGTTCATCATGTTAATTGTCCGGCTTCATGGCTGAAAGGTTACCATTTATAATTTTCTTTACGTCGCACCGACACAGATAGGTCTTCTGGTGACGATGGGATAGGAAAGGGCTAGGAGTGGGAAGGAAACAGCCGTGGCCTTAATGAGGGTACAGTCTCAGCATTTGCCTGGTGTGAAAATGGGAAACCATCTTCGGGGTTGCCGACAGTGGGGTTCGAACCCATTATCTCACGAATGCAAGCTCACAGCTGCGCGCCCCTAACCGTACAGCCAACTCACTAGGTAATTGAACGGGTAGCATGCTGGTCGTTGGTTTAATGTGTGTGTGTGTGTGTGTGTGTTTATGTGTCATCTTCAACATCAGAATTCTTTTTTCCCCAAAGTTTTCATTCCCCACCCTGAAGGGGTGGGGCGGCCAACTAGAGGGTCACGCCCTCTCTCTGGCCAAGAGATGAGAGCGGGTCGAGGAGACGTGATGGAGAAGGAAGGTGGGTAGAGGAAGTTTGAAATGACGGGAGATGTGTGTATGTGATGGGAAAAGATTAGGAGGGAACGCCAGGGGGACGATGCATGAAAAGCAGGTGGAGAGTAGCGGTGATATTATTAAGAGATGTGGTGAGAAGGCGGATTATATCTAATGTTGGAAGGGGTAGGATGAAGTGACTAGATTGGGAAGGGGGTGGTCAAAGGGGTTGAGGGGGTGGAACAGGAGGAGGGCCAGGCCAGGTGCGACGATGTGTGTTGTTGTGGGGTTGGCGAACTGTTGAGGGTGGGGAGCGAGAAGGCTCCATTCGGTATTGATGTCCATGGATTCGAGCGCCGATGCTAATAAGGTGGTGGACGTCATCTGGAGTGGGAAGATGGAGTCGCGCCATATATGTGGGGCCGTTGACGTTGTGAATCCGGAATGCACGTCGAGCTGGAACGCCTTCTACTTGGAGTGCCTGTATGATGTCCCGTTCTGAGATGTCCGGTGCTATCCCACGGTGAACACAACTTGACATAGCGTGGAAGGATGGTGGCGGCTGCTGGGGAAGATGGAGTGGTGGTGGCGGCGGCGGCGGCGGCGGCTGGGATGTTGTCCTGTGTAGGTGGCAGCGGCGGAGCGGTGGCGGTTGAAGTCGAATTCAGGGGGTAGGGGGTTGCTGTGGTTCAGTAGTCGAGGAAATTGGCAGGGAAGATGACATTACAGGCAAAGGGTGACAGGTCGTGACAGTAGTAACTGGAGGTTGGGAAGGGGTGTAGGCGGACGTTGTAGTGGTCGTGGGTTGTAGTTGTAGAGAAGGAAGACGATGATTGTGGATGCGATGTCCGGGGTTGAGACACATTTGCGAAGTGAACAATAGAGAAGTTCGCGGATATCTGTGCTAGGATGTACGAAGGAGTTGGCACCACTGCGTAGGTTCTACGGCTAATAGTCGCGCCGGAGGCTTGCAGTCGTCGCAGGTCGTCCTCGTTGGCTAGATATACTAGAATCTGCGATGAAGGTGTGGAAGTTGCGCCATCCTCCAGCATGTAGATGTTGTCAACTGGAACGCCGGATGTGCGGAGGCGATGAAAATGTCGTCTTCAGAGACGTCCAGAGCAACGCCGGGGATGAGACAGGTAGGCATCATTGTTAGGGAGGCCGACTTTCTACTCGGTGTCAGGCCGATATGCTGTGTTATTCGGCTAGGTAGCGAGATAAAGATGAGCACCACCCGGCCGAGCAAAAATATTTGGAGCTGCTATGGAGTTTCGTAGTCCTTAATGGAGAGATCTTCCCTGCCGTGTGTCGTGAGAATTCTTTTTCTTCTTATTCCTATGTTTTCATTCTCCTCCCTGAAGGGGAGGGGCGGGCCATCTTGATGCTTACGCCTTCACCCTAGCCAGGAGTTTCGGCTGGTTGGGGAAGGAGCGATAGTGTAAGGAGGAGGGTAATTCGAAGTAAGGAACGAGGAGGTGTGTGCGTGGATATTATTTAAGGGGAGATGTGCAAGGATTGAAAATTCAGAGGAGAGTACGAGGGTGAGTATTGAAAAGGCGAAGTGCAACGTTGTTATAGAAGGAGGAGAAGTTTATAAGGGATGTAAGCAGCAGGTGAAGAATGATGGTGGCGGAGGCGGAAAAAGTAATTGGGTGGGGGTGGATGAAACAGCATATTGGGAGTAAGTGGTGGAGGAGGAGGGGAAGGCCAGGGACACCGAAGAGGTGATGTAGGTCGGGTCAATGGTTGGGGAGGAGAGCCGGAGGGTTCTACTCGATGGTGGCGACAGTGGAGATGGAGTCCATGAGCTATGAGGCGTTGATTGTCTGCAGACGTCGGAAGTTGGAGGTGCACGAGGTATGTGGAGTCCATCGGCGTTGTGGAACCTGGACGCTCTTCGCACGGGGATCGTGGACGATGACCTCAGTTGGGAGATTCGGATCCACGCCACAAACAACACAGCTGTAGATGGTATGCTGGTCTGTCTGCGGTGATGGTGGAGGCTGTGGGCACGTTGTGTCTTGAACGGTGGCATTTCCTCAGCGGGCTGCTGGTTTCTTGCATGTTGTTGAGTACGGAAGGGTGGGATGGGGAGAGGAAACGTCATAAGTGGGGAGGAATGGGACATAACAGTAGACGTTTGAGTAATAATACAGGAAGCATGGACAGAAGTGTTGGTGGTAGTTGTGATGGTAGAAGAGGTGGTGGTGGTGACAGGGAGTCATAGGAAGAGATCGATGTCAGGAGTGGCGGGAGTCCTTGGGGTAGTATGGGTGCGACGAGGGACTCAAAAGCGTCGTCAAAATATGAGGGGCAACGTTCCACACGATGAGTGGAGAGGTCGAGGTGCACACAGTCTTGGAGCAGTTGTTGTACGGCATCTTCCGTTGGAACGTGAACGAGGATCCGACGAGTGGGAAGACAATTGTCCTGTATCCGAGGTACGTTGGTAATCGGGAAGCAGTTATTGCGGAAGTAGTGGAGAAGTTCTTCATCCGAGTAGGTGAGCTCGACATCGTGAAGGATGCAGTTGGGCATGATGGTGATGGGAAGGCCGACTTCCTACTTGGCGTCAGCCAATATGCTGTTTTTCGCGTCTGGGTGCGGAAGTAAAGATGCGGCGTCACCCGGCCGATCAAAAAGAAGAAGTGGTGTAGAGTGCAAAGATATCCACTTTAGAGACGTGTGGTGTGATCAGCGATCGTTGCGAGGAGAGTGGTGAGAATTCATCATAGGTAGGATCCTATCCTCACATACACGCAGGTCACCCATGGGTGTCAGTTCGAAAGGCAGTACCAGGCCTCTCCATAGGCCATAAGCCATTATTATTTATTTATGTATTTATTTGTTTGTTATTTACACTGCCGAAATAAAAGCATACAGCATTTTCAAGGACTGTGTTCTGAGGCACCAGCTACAATGCGTGCATACTGAGGGATTGTTGTGTTAGTAATTCATTTGTCACGGACATCGGCGATCAGATGGCGCTCAGGAGGTCTTACCGTGCGCACTCTGTTTTGACTCTCCAGGCAGTAACTATGCTGAGGTTAGAGATGAACAGTGTTTGCAATATTCATTCTAGGGTACAACCATGCCCCGCCGACGAGTGCTCCTGTTGAACAACTGCAGCCATATGAACGGGGTCGCATTGTGAGGCTGCAGGAAGCTGGGTGGACGTATTGACGGATTGCTGCACATGTTGGGCACAATGTATCAGTGGTGTGTAGCTGCTTTCAGCATTGGTCTGTGAAACATTCCCATATCCGTAGACCAGAATCTGGACATCCGGGTAGTACAGAGGCACGTCAAGATCGACGCATTGTGCGAGCAATGGTGGCCGACCGAACATTTTCCAGGAGCGAAATCCGGTCACATGTTGCACCTGATGTGTCACCAAAGACCATAGGGAACCGTCTGCTTGCAGGAGGATTGCGTTCACGTGTACCTCTGGCCAGGCTACCACTGACACCACCAAGCACGGCTACTCTGGTGTCGTGAAAGAGTCTACTGGAGAGGGGAATTGAGCTCTGTTGTCCTGAGTGATGAGAGTAGGTTCTGTCTGTATGCGAGTGATGGACGTACACGTGTGCAACGTAGAGCTGGTGAGCGGCCCATTCCAGAGTGCATTCGCCCACGACACCCAGGTCCCACCGTAGGCTTCAGGGTCTGGGGGAACCACCATTTACAACTCGCGGTCACAGTTGGTGTTTTTGCATTGTAACGTAATCAGCGACCACTACATTCTACATGTTGCTGTTGCCGTGCTACTGCCATTTCTTCGACAGGAAGGTGATGCGCTTTTTCAGCAGGACAATGCACGTCCACATACAGCTGCTGCGACGCAACGTGTTCTACGTGGTTTACAACAACTACCCTGGCCAGCATGATCACCGGATCAGCGGGAACTTCGCGTTCTCCACAGCCTGCAAGAACCATTGCCGAATTGCGTCAAAAGGTGCAAAATGCTTGGGACAATCTATCGCAGCATGCCATTCGGCACCTTTATGATGAACCCGAGTGACTTAGGCCCATAGTCAGTCATGATTTGATTGATAAAATGATATATGGTACATTTATTGGAATACAGGAGTGTAGTTGAAAATATTTCGTTTATGTCATGTCGAAATCGGAGCGAAGGAAGGACGACAGACTGGAGCCTGACGGATTAGCTCAACACGACAACTTTTAGCTACTTCACAGCAGGGAATATCATTAGTTGGCGAACAAGGAAATACAGAGTCCACAAATAAGTCTTGGTCAGAAAGAGAAGGGGGAGAATCATACAAAGGAAACTCACAACATGAGTAATACCTTGGGATATTTTTGGCAGGACGGAAATTCCGGGAGCTCGTGGAAAATTACAGCGGCTGCGTGTACATTCGCTGGCCTAGGTTCGAGCAGGTGGAGATTTAAATCACGTGACCGCTTGCCGGCCAATCGTAAAAATTTAATGGAAGGCTCAGGGATACCATCTTAAGGAATGATGGACGAGATATTTTCGTAACTACAAAAGTAATCAGTAATAAATTATTGTGAATACACGGATGGATGTAATGAATTTATTAGATGTCACGCATAGAAAAATAATCAATAATTATTGGCAAATTAAATAAATTGGAGGCTGGATTTCTTGGAAACCAGACAGCTTGAATGTCATTGGCTGAAAGAAGACCACGTTGTAAGGGACGCTACCGAAGGCGCGAAATGTGAGGAGCTAAATCCACCCGTATCTCCTAAATCTGTGATCACCAGGAGTTCATATTTAATCCAGCAGATATGCTAGCGGAGTGGATTAAATTGATGTAAATTTTAACTTCCAATTCGGAGTGCAAGCACCGATATTAAAAATCCACCCCCTCCCTCAGGGGTATGACGTCATCGAATCCGCGGGAAAAAGGCTTCATCCATATATACGGGGCAAGGGATCCTCGCCAGCACACTTGAAGTGAATCTCGGGAGCTGAACTGTTGGTCGCCGCTAACTTAGAATTCTACGGACGTACAGTCATTTAGTGGCGCGAGCATCCGCCAGTGTTCGTAAAATGTGATCGCGCTCAAGCAACATGAACTAGAAATAGTTAACGTAGGACAGTGTTTGTCATTTATAAATATCAGTGATGTAAAGTAATTGCACTGCAAGGGAGTAGTATAAATTATATCAAATAAGTACGTACATAATAGACTGTGTGACGAACAGTACTTTAAGGAAGTAGTAGCCTGTACTTTGCTATATCGAACCGATGTCATGAACACGTCAAGAGTGCCGTACGAAACAAGCGTATCGCGACGGGCGTAAAACTTGACACCTCGTCGTACGTGTCCAGGTCCATTGTGCGGTAGTTGGACGAAGATTAAAGAGTATAAATATTAAATTCTTGGGTCTAGGATAGTAATTTGTTGTATCAAAGTTAAAGTATTCAGTGTTAACGTTGTAAATGGTGAAGGTTTGTGGAAATTAAGATACGAGTGTAAAATGGTAATGTGCCAGGAAATCTTTTGTGGAACTACGCCATCAAGAATGGAGGAGTAAAACGCAGAGAGGGGCCGGATGGAGCCTCTCATCTGCAAAGCTGTAATGGAATACCGATAACTAAGATGAGTACTAAACTGTAAATAATATTTGGGAAATGTTATCGTGATGGGAAAAATGGGAATAATTTGATTATACTTGGTTACCTTCTGTAACAAGATGGGTCGCTTAACGACCCATCCTAAATTTGTAGCACGGACAGTAGTAAATAATAATAATGTAAATAATCGGGTCTTTTATGCATTCAGTTTGTTGGAGATGTAAATTTGTATATATAGTGTAGTACGTTAAGTCATGCATGCATTCATATTTCTTTGTAGTCAATAATTTTCTTTACGTTTGATTTTGGTTATGGTAGTTAAATAAGGCCCGATATGTGTTTTCTGTTTTATCATTTTAACGAGCTATGTAATGACATGGAAGGAAAATCCAGCTTCACCATACCAGTTGTGTTTTGTTGTAATTAATATGGTCATATTTCATAGTGAAGTTGTTAAATTTGTGAGATGCGATTAATATAATATTCAAAGTAAATCATATCTGGAGTGTTTAGTGCCAGAATAAATCGAGTTTGTGAAAGGGGTTATGCGTTAAACATATTAAGAGTGAACTACCGTGTAACAAACGAAATTATTTTTTATTAATAATAATAATAAATAAATAATATAACTACTTTTTTTGAAGAAGATATTTTTTAAAAATATAATTTGGATATAATAATAATTCATGTGATATTGGAATATTTAGTGAGCAGTGCGTAATAATAAATTTATGTGATCAGGTGTTGAGTTTATCGGGAATCATTTAATGACGGGATGTCGTTTTTTTAATTCGGAATTAAAGTGCGTGGTAATTTAATTTGATCAATTAATAATATTGAAATGTAGATCGGTGCTAATAATCCGTACATGTTATGAACGTGTGGTTTAAATTACGGTCCAATATTTTTTTAACGTATAAATGTCGTGTCTTAAAGTTGCGATTCATTAGCCGGAACACGTAGGACTAATATTACGAAACCATGATTGTCAAATTTTGGTAAATATAATTTCAAGATGTTACGATTATTTGTGGAGAATGAACTAAAGCGTAGATCAAAATGAGATAGAAAATGTTAAAGAATCTGCAGTCAGATAATAAAAGGTCGTACGATGTCAGAAGTAAATAAATAAGTCAGTTGATAATTCTGTGAGGAATAAATAAATGAATCAAGGAATAATGAGATAGAAAGGAAAATAAATTCCGTACGAGAGACACTTAGGATATTGATATGAGTGTAAAATGTACGGGCAGTGTCACAGAGAAAGACTGATTTACATAGGGGGTAGAATTCGAACCCGTGACAGCATGTACGAAATAAATAGACTGCACAGCTATTCGTTGAGATACAACGGATCTAAGGATAATGAGAGTTCAGAGTCCACATAAATGGTCGTATATTGTATTCATTGTAATGACGAGCGAGGACAATCATGATGTCGTGATAATAATAATAATAAATATTGCAGATAAAGGATTGGACCGCCTTAATTAAATGAGCGTTGATAAAGATGTTAAACGGGAATCTAAATGATAACATGCAACCGATAATAATAATAATAATGTAAGGACGATGTTAAATCATCGCGGTCAGATTAATAATAATAATTGTCATAATAATAACAGTAATGAGGTCGTTGGTTGATCAGTGAAATATTTGTAATTGCGACCGATATCTGTATATATTTTGGCGGAAGTGACCGGTTCATTAATAATAATAACCTCTTAAGTGACGTGAATAATAATAATAAAATCTTGAGTCACCTATTCATTAATAATAATAATAACCACGAGAGGGATATACTAATAATAACAGTAATAACCATTTGTGTTTGCGTCCCGCATAATAATGACGATATTAATCAAACGTGACAGTGCCAGGAACCGTCGATAATAATAATAATAATAATAATAATAATAATAATAATAATAATAATAATAATAATAATAATAATAATTTCATGAATATTCTGACGATCGTGGATTAAATTGTTTTGGTGACAACATCCCTCTATTCGTATGTTGAATAATGAGAATGATAATATTAGAGTCATTTGGTACCTCGTTATTGTACGGTTTCCGCATGGGACGATGTTACAGTCATACTTGGCGTGTTTGTTTACTTCGCTCGCGATGCGAGGGGGGCCATTGCCACGGTATTTCCCAACCGCTTCTCGTTATCTCATCTGTGTCAGTAGTCTGTTGAGGCTACTTTGCAACATTTCAAATCACATGTAAATAAAATATAAATGCTGATTCAGTGGTATGGCATCAGCTGGATATCGTAAGATAGGAACTGTCCGTGGAATCCAGTTTTCGCATTTCACGAGAAACATTACCCAGTCCGAGCACCGGTCTCGGAAAAATGTATATAGCCGGAGTACGTCATCTTAGTTAAATCGGGAAGCCGACCGTAACATGGGTTATGCTCGGGCTCCCGATAGAAGGAAGCTATATCTTTGAACAACGGTTCGATTCAAATGGAATCGATCCGTAAATTATACCTCCAGAATGTCATTTTATTTCAGAAGCAACCCAGCAAGATATTGATACCACTTGCGGTATGGCAAGTGATTTGTGTATGTAACATGTGTGGAAATTTAAATGTCGTTGCCAAATGTATCAAAGTTTCATACGTCAGATGGCGTAATAAACCGCCCCTTCTGGCAAATTATTTCAAAGGAAACCACTCTCATAATCTTTTTATTGTAGTTAGATGATGCCCTTTTTAAAGTAACAGTCACTTCCTAGTCCTATCATGGAGTCCTTAAATTCAAGTTTACAATCGAGCCTTCCCTATTTTAATTTTAATTGCTCCGTTCATCCGCGTGTTCTATTATGCCGTTATATATATATTTGATGACTTAAATAATGAACCGACACCCCTGAGATAAATGCTAGTCTGGGACTCGGGAGGTGGACGGGTGCAATACATCTTACTCTAGGAGCGGGTAAATATGTCATGCAAACATGGATTCCTACAGAACGGTTCAGGACACATTCTTATAGGAAAATGAACTCAACGAAATTAGTTCTGATGGACTGCATATCAATTTGTGGCTGGGAGGCGTGACCAGTTTTAAAGGAAATAATGGATAGGAAGAGCATTGTCACATTCGCTGTTTTGACAGAGGAGCGACGATATCAGAACGATTTACTCTCAGTCGAGGGAAAACACATTTTCTCGTGCGAGGGTTAAGCTTATAAACGAGCAGCGTGTGAGTGAAGGGGCAGTGGACAGCTACGAGTTAAGCGACGTGAGCTCGGGGCGGCTAAGAAGAGCCTCAACATGGTAGCAAGAAGGGAGGTCAGTACGATTTTAACAAAGAAACATATGCACGTGTACTCGTTCTGGTTCATGTGTGCTTATTATTATTATTATTATTATTATTATTATTATTATTATTATTATTATTATTATTGTCTGGCTGTTAGGTCATGGCAGAACAGAAATGAGGTGCACTAGGCAAGACGAGGAGTGAGGTAGTTTGCCATTGCTTTCCTCACTATACCACACAGTGCTATCGTAGCACAAATAACCCCAAGAGCAACACCTTTCATAACACTCAGACCCACTGGTTGGGCTACGAATGTCGTTACTCAGCACCACCCACACCCTAGCAGCTTCCTTATTGTTACAGCCGTGGATGAGACTGGGACTTCAGTGGAAGCTACCCTTTGCTCGGCCTGTGCCAAGAGATGGATGCAGAAATACTGTATCCATCAAGAACTGACAGCAGGGCAGTTATTATTATTATTATTATTATTATTATTATTATTATTATTATTATTATTATTATTATTATTATTGTTGTTGTTGTTGTTGTTGTTGAAATGAAATGGCGTATGGCTTTTAGTGCCGGGAGTGTCCGAGGACATGTTCGGCTCGCCAAATGCAAGTCTTTTGATTTGACATCCGTAGGCGACCTGCGCGTCGTGATGAGGATGGTATGATGGTGAAGACGACATATAAACCCAGCCCCGTGCCAGAGAAATTAACCAATGATGGTGGGTCGGGAATCGAACCCGGGACCCCTGTGGCTAAAGGCCAGCATGCTAACCATTTAACCATGGAGCCGGACATTATTATTATTATTATTATTATTAGTAGTAGTAGTAGTAGTAGTAGTAGTAATATCTGACCTACAAGTCACCTCACTAGTTCGACTTCTCCAAGGGGAACCCGTCTGAGGTTAGTTTAGCGTTCCTCGTAGCGGGGTTAGGTTAAGGCGTCATAACCGATTGGACTCCTCCAAGGGGAGTTAGGTTATCGTTCGTGCGCAAGGTTAGGTTAACACGTCATAATGATGTCTTAACCTCACCTGCAGGTCACCTAACCGATTTGTGGCTCTTCCATGGGCGCTCGATTGATTCGGCTCATTCAAATGGGTCCATGACCTTTCCGACTCGGCTCCTTCATGGGGACCCGTCCGATTAGGCTCCTCCAAAGTGGTCCGTGTGGTTAGCGTTGCCCTCGTACGTAAGGGCATAACGTCATAACCTCACCTAGCGGTCAAAACACTCCTGGTTACCCAGTGAGACCTTTCCAACTCGGCTCCTCCAAAGTGGTCCGTGAGGTTAGCATTGCATTCGTACGTAAGGATATGATGTCATAACCTCACCTAACGATCAAAAGCACTCCAGGTTGGCGAGTGAGGTTAGCATTGCCCTTGTAGGTATGCGTATGACGTCATAACCTCACCTAGGGGTTCAAAAGCACCCCAGATCATTCCCTGGCCAATTAGGCCCCTCCAATGGAGTCTGTGAGGTTAGGCTTGCTCTCGTACGCAAGGTTATGACGTTATTCCACGTTCAATGGTCTAGAACCTACATAGCCTTACTACTCAACTAGCGATCAGTGACCTCGTGGGAAAATGCTGACTCAGAACCCATTGTTTTAGAACATACATAGCTCATCTACTTCCTTTTTCATCCCACCCTTCGCCCGTTAAGTTGATTTCCCACACCCAAAAATGCGAGTTTCTTTAAAGGAGTTTCCAAATACCAATTTTCACGTCTATAGCCTTCAGTTCTTGAGATCTAAGTTCCTCCATAAAAATAATTCAATTTTTTAACTTAATCTCACACTACCCCTTTAGTGAATTCTCCGAAAACAAAAAACGTGTTTCTTTATTTATAAAAGATAGCTTCCAAATGCCAGTTATTACGAATATAACATCTTTCGTTTTTTGAGATTTATGTATCCTTGTAAAAAGAAATCAACTCCGTTTTCATCCCTCCACCACCACCAAGTTGACTTTCCCCCCCCCCCCAAATTCGTGTTCCTTTATTATTTTAAGAGATTCGAGATGCCAATTTTCACGTTGTAATATCTTTAGTTTATTTATATATAAGTTTATACTCATACAAAGAATTCAACTAATATTTAAATTCTGTCACCCCACTTAAGTGGATTTTCCGAAAACAAATAGATAGGTATTTCTTTATTTTAAAAGAGATTTAAAATACCAACTTTCACGTCTGTAACATGTCCAGTTATGAGATATGCTGTACATACGCTGATTTTAAAAATTCACCGCCTTTTTCAGCTCCCCGTAAGTGGATTTTCCGAAAACAAATGATCTTTCTTTACTTCCAAGGAGATTCCAAATACCAATTTTCAAGTCTGTAATATGTTGCGTGTCTGAGATAATTTGCAGATAGGCATATATAAGTTTTTCAAAAATTCACCCCGTTTATCACCCCTGTTAACTCCCTATTTATTGGATTTAAAAACACAAAAAATGCGCGTTTCTTTATTTTCAAAGGGGATTCCAAATACCAATTTTCATGTCTGTAATATATTCAGTTTTTGAGATATATGTATCCTCATAAAAGGTATTCAACCCCATCTTCCCCCTTTTAATCACCCCCTTAATGAGATTTTCCGAAAACCAAAAATACGCGTTCCTTTATTTTTAAAGGAGACTCCAAATACCAATTTTTACGTCTATAAAGTTTTTGAGTTAGGTATCCTCATTTAAAAATTCACCCTCCATTTTCACTCCCTTAGCGACGGAATATCTAAAAATCCTCCCTTAGTGAGCACCTACGCCCTAATATAAATATATCCCCCAAATTTATTTTCCTTATATCCAGTAGTTTTGGTTCGGTGATGATGAATCAGTCAGTCAGTCAGTCAATCAGTCAGTCAGTCAGTCATATAATGGATTTTAAATGATTGGACGCGACTTATGAAGTAATTGCAGCTCAGTCTATGCATTCACGTGATTTGTAGCCTATTGAGGGGGCTGGACCTTCGTAACATGTATTACCTCGTTCTCTGCTCGCTAATTGTGCGCCTCCTGGTGGGTGAGGGCTGTACTAACCCACTGGTCCACTTGTGTGCTTCAACCACCTGGGTACGTGAAGTGGAACTTGCTTTTCGATCGTCAACGTGTGTAAAAACGACAATAAGTGTAGTTCAGTTGTCGTGATATCTGGTTCGAGAAAGAAGGTTGCCGGCTAACGTTCTGGTGGAATATTAAATTGTACAACTACTAATTGAGAGCTGTGGAGATGTTACTTGGACTGGACCCAGGGTAGAATAATCGCCACCCGGGCGATTAGGCCTGAAATGTTTGGTTTGTTTTAATTTCATAATCTTCCGACGTTGTGAGTATGTATTTGAATCTTCGTGTCTACGGGTCTAAACTGATCGATGAATACAACTAGAGCACGATATGTTGAGAAGCAAATAGAAACAGTTTTGGTATAATAACCATGTGAGGAAATTATTATATAATATTTCAAGTAATTCAGATTTGGCAGAAATATTAGAAATTCAGGTCACAATCTTGTGATTGTAATTCTTTGGTTGTATAATGGGGTTTCAAAGAAACTGTAAATGTGTAATTCGGTTTGACTTTCATTTTGAGATAATGTGAATGCTTCATAAGGTAAACTTAAGTGAATCTATACTGTAGGAGCTCCTAAGGACCATTGGTTGTTAATACGTTTTTGCTATAAACCTCTATTTGGTTTTAAGTTGATCTTGTTTAACTGATTCGAATTATGGTTGTTACCTTGTATATTTCGCAACCACCATTCTTGGGGATAAGTTAGTAAGGTGAAAACCTTTTCTAGTAGTGATGTGCGCGATTGATGCCTGGAATCGCGGTACTCGACTCTTTCGAGTCCAGGCTCGGGCTCGTTTCGCTTGCGAAGACTCGATGACAGCATGACGTCACACGTTCGCTCTCTCTCCCGCTCTTGGATGAATGGAGCATATGGTACAAGTGGTCGCTGAGGTTTTATGGGATTGCGATAGACCGGTACGATATAAATATTCTTAATGAGTGATCAAAAAAAAAAAAATTCTGAATTTTATGATGGCTTGCGAAAAATAATAGTACAACTATATACGCATATTAAAGTATGAAAATATCCGTTCACGGCGTCTCTCACCCACTCCACTGAATATGCCCTATATTCTAATAATGATAGCATAGCTTATCTGGCCTTCAGCCTAACTTGGCAGGTTCGATATTGGTTTAGTCCGGTGGTATTTGAAGGTGCTAATATACGTCAGCCTCGTGTCGGTAGAATTGCTTGCACATGAAAGAACTCCTGGGTGACTAAATTCCTTCACCTCGGTATTTCCGAAAACCATAAAAAGGTACGTAGTTGGACGTAAAACTCATAACATTATTATTATTATTATTATTATTATTATTATTATTATTATTATTATTATTATTGTTATTTAAAATCACTGTCACGGTGTCCGGCTCCATGGCTAAATTGTTAGTGTTGGCCTTTGGTCACAGGGGCCCGGGTTCGATTCCCGGCAGGGTCGGGAATTTTAACCATCATTGGTTAATTTCCCTGACACGGGGCTGGGTGTATGTGTTGCTTCATTATCATTTCATCCTCATCACGACGCGCAGGTCGCCTACGGGAATCAAATCAAAAGACCTGCACCCGGCGAGCCAAACCCGTCTTGGGATCTCCCTGCACTAAAAGCCATACGCCATTTCTTTTTTTCACTGTCACGGTATGCCTACAATCGTCCGCGGGGACAGGTGAATAGTTTATACTTACATCATACTTTCGGCAGATATAATGTATAATTAGGCGTCCAGAATGTGATGTATGTACACGAAGCAAATCATCAGACAGATCGTCATTCTGTTCTAGCTAAACAATGAACGCAATGAACAAAATACACCCTCCGTTTTGACGTTTATCATTGCAACACATGACTGTGCAAAGGAACAAAACCGAGTGTAGTCTTCAGAAGTTGAGCGAAGGTCGAAGAAAAGCACCGACACAGATGGGTCTTACGGGGACGATGGGATAGGAGAGGCCTAGGAAGTGGAAGGAAGCGGCTGTGGCCTTAATTAAGGTACAGCCCCGGCATTTGCCTGGTGTGAAAATGGGAACTCACGGAAAGCCATCTTCAGGGCTGCCGACAGTGGGATTGGAACCCACTATCTCCCGGATGCAAGCTCACAGCCGCTCGCCCCTAACCGAACTGCGTGTTTCTGTGGTGATTTGTAGTGTAGTGTGTTGTGTGAATATGAAGAGGAGTGTGTTGGAACGGACACAAATACCCAGTCCCCGAGCCAGGAGAATTAATCAGAAGGCCAGTACTCTGACCATTCAGCCAACGAGTTGGACAATACAGCACATATATGTTTCTGAACGCCCTACACATGTATCTTTGCAATACATTCTCTGGCAGTAATATTGTCATTATTTCGCACAATATTATTAAACGTTTTCCTACAAGGGCGTCGCGGGAATAATATTTCATAGCTATCATCAAATCCCTGGTGGCTACTTCCAGGCTGCATAATAATAATAATAATAATAATAATAATAATAATAATAATAATAATAATAATAATAATAATAATAATAATAATAATAATAATAATAGAACGCTGCCGTTATCGACATTAGAAAAGGTCCCCACCACAGTGTGGAAATTGTCCCCATCCCACGCTCATCTTCGGTCCTACGTGTCTATCTTTCAAGTTGACGGTTTGTTAGTAAGTCATAAATAGTTTGCCTTTGATGATAATAATTATCGTAACAATCAAATTATTGACGACCGATGACTCAATAACATCAATCATCAGCAGCAAACATATTGCAATCCACATCACAAAAATATTCTGTGGGTGACCCTGGATGCCGTGCAATCCAGTACAATAGATTATAGTCCTACGGCATGTCCACAGATAGCGACACTAGTATGCTTGGACTCGAGTCTGGAGTCGAGTATACCGATTCTGAGAGCACATTACTCGATTCTACTCGATTCCGTCGCTAGCCCATCACTATTTTCTAGTTAACTACTCGGATTGTTTGGGTCACCATCTTCGTATGGGTGTCACGTGATTCATTGCTATGTAACCGCGCGTAAACTGTTGGTGGGCGTGAACTCTGTTGAGTTTGACATTTGAGTGCCGTTGCTTGTTACTATGACATTTGAGATTCGCCCATTGAGATAATAATTTTTCTTCTGGTGCTCTGATATTTGATCTGCTGTGGTGATAATTAAGTTTGATTTACTGAGGCTCTTGTGGTATTGATATTTAACTATTTGAGCCTGAATTATTTCTTGGTGGGCGTTATTTGGATTATGTTTGTTTTTCGTCTCCTGTTTGATTGGACCGTGCATACCGTTTGTGTTTCATTACGTTTTTATATTCTAACTACGAACCGAGCTAGTCGCTTAGAAATTGTTTTTTTTAATATCCTAAACTGAAGTTCTCAAAGACAGTGAGACTGGTGTTAATGCATATTTCCCCTTTTACTGATCTCTAATCGTTGATATCTGAATTAGTTTAATTAATAGGTTTTATAAAGCTGTTAAGCATTGTCGGAAGTATTACTATCAATCTATTTTAATTAAAGTGTTTTCTCCTTGAAATCAGTTAATTTTTATTATTTCAGTAAAAGGTAAATAAAAATTAAGTTTTAATCGTTCCGCATTGCCTCGTGGGCCCTTGCTTCCTTACCTTGGAATCTCAGTTGGTAAGTATTTCTATTTATTATTGTTGTTGTACTTTGTTATGATCCCTGGTCGTGCGAACTGCTCTCATTGTGTCTAATTTGTTTAGTGGATAGAGTCATTCAGGACATGACGTTACTTTATAGCGGGTGGTACAGCTGCCCCAATTTTTTTCCCAAACATATGCAACCAGCCAGCAATTATATGTCTCTTAGTCCTATCTTGTGCAACATCTTGCAGCAATTTTTTTTGTGCAGTTAGTCCGACATCAGACTTCCCCGCACAATGCAAAAACGGTACAAGAGGCAGTAAGTGAGGCCCATCTCAAAAACACGGTACCATTTTATGTAGAACGGAGTCCATTACTCCAGTCATGTTTACGAAATGTTAATGTGCTGTACAAACCGTAGCCACTCATTTAGCTGTTGGTAGAGAATTGCGCACCTGAATGGTTCACAAGGCCATTTTTGACAGAAAAGTGTGGTCACGGTATCATAGAAACCGAGCTCGATAGCTGCAGTCGCTTCAGTGCGGCCAGTATCCAGTAATCGGGATATAATGGGTTTGATCCCCACTGTCGGCAGCCCTGAAGATGGTTTTCCGTGGTTTCCCATTTTCACACCAGGCAAATGCTGGGGCTGTACCTTAATTAAGGCCACGGTCGCTTCCTTCCAATTCCTAGGCCTTCCCTATCCCATCGTCGCCATAAGACATATCTGTGTCGGTGCGACGTAAAGCAAGTAGCAAAAAAAAAAAAAAAAAAAAGTATCATAGAAAACGTGATAGGTTAGGACCAATTACAGACATGTCAATACACCGCCATTTTGTATAGTCTCATCACATCGAAATCGATAGGAAAGCTTTTTTTCACAGTATTTTATAATCTATGGCTCGCAAATGTTGTACGGCAGATGCGATAGCTTACGCCATGTAATTACTACAGTTACAGCGTTCAATAAAGTCATAAAACCGGACCATAAGGCTGCAACATATCAGTAAATTTCGAGAACTTTCGCTCTCCTCGAGAATACTGAGTTGTGAGCAGGAAGTAGCTGCGCGCAAATAGGCATCTTAGATGTACCTGGATAAGCAACAGCGAGCAGTGAGGGTTCGAAACCATATTGAGTTATGCCTTTTTAAATTTTTATTTCGTGCAATTTTAGGCATTCTTTATGAGGACTTGACTTTTCTGAAGTCGCAGACATTCTTCTAAGGAAGTTATAATAAACAGACATAATAAACAGACATTAAAACAAACAGACGGAAGCACCGACTACCACGGAAATTCGTTGTGAATACCACCTGAAACATAATGCTGGACTCAATTAACTAAGTAATGGGTACATACTCTACTCGTAGGGAATGGTTCCAACTAACTGGGCTGAATAGATACTTGATTCTTTAGCACGCTGTAGTGTTTGAAGCAAGGTAAACCTGTCTACACATTCGAGTTCAGAACTCGTAACATACAAGATCAGTTTCGAAGCGATAGCGTAGATTATTTCATTAGTACAGAGATACGAGATTTATTCTTCGTCATCTGGAGCGGCTGAATGATACTAATCGCAGCCAGCATGTGATTTTTCGACGAATTCAGTGTTCGAATCTAACTGCGAGATTTATATTTTTATTTTTATACTCTTAAGCTATTCGTAGTTAAGGTTTAACTTATTAAGGTTTGACTTCCTTAAATTTCAAGTCACTTTTCACCTTTAGAAAGAAAGCATACATCAGAAAGGAATAAATACATGTGACTTTTATATGGCAAACGGCTACAACGAATGAAGCGCACTGCACTTATTGTCAGCAATATGACACACCCATTCCACCAAACAACTGCGCACGTTCGACTCGAAGAACGAATGGACTTCACACGTAAGCCACATGTAACAGCACATAGTAATGTTTACAGCAAAGTGCAGGTAGGTTCCACTACATACGCTGCAGCAAGCAAGAATGACTCACCTCTACTGTACTCAGATACAGTATGCGTTAACGAAGGAGATGGTCATTTTGAACATTTCCTTCATTATTCGAATGGCCATGCACAAGCCCATTGCACCTCTGTCGGTAATAGCTTATTTTAGTGCAAATAGCTCTTTTAAGAGCTACTTAAAAATGAAAATAACAGAGTACCATGAGAACTGATTATGATTTAGATTTGTCATCAACAACGTGACTCACACGAACATTTAACAACGAAATAAAAAAATCGTCTTCCGATTAACCAGTACCGATTTCCTCCGTTTGCTTCAAGCACGTTCGGCTATCACGAGCTGTTACTTACTAGCGTTATACCAACACTACTACTAGCCATTGAACCATCGAATTCTCTGTACATGAAGTTTCTGGGATACCGAATTTTCACGATTCTTTACAATCATACGGTATTTCATCGTTAATGCTGATTTCGTTGACACAAATAAACGATTTTTTTTTTTTTGCTAGTTGCTTTACGTCGCACCGACACAGATAGGTCTTATGGCGACGATGGGACAGGAGATGGCTAGGAGTGGGAAGGAAGCGGCCGTGGCCTTAATTAAGGTACAGCCCCAGCATTTACCTGGTGTGAAAATGGGAAACCATGGAAAACCATTTTCAGGGCTGCCGATGGTGGGGTTCGAACCTACTATCTCCCGAATACTGGATACTGGCCGCACTTAAGCGACTGCAGCTATCGAGCTCGGTAAACGAATTATACAAAGCGTGGTAAGACCAGACATTGCTGTGAGTAGCGCAAGTCAATGTTTTTAGGTTAGGCTATAATCTGCGGGTTGCATAAAACTGAGTGAATAGGGACAGCTGTACCATTCAGTATTTATAGATTTCGAATGATATGACCAAAGTACTCAAGTTTCTTCTTTTTGATGATGTGTCCGTCAACCCATGATATTCTGAGCAGGCATCGGTAGCACCGCATCTCAAAAGATAGAAGTTTTTTGGTGGTGTTCTTTGTTAGAGTCCAAGTCTTTGCACCATAAAATAAGACATAAAATACATAACACCGAAGTAAACGGAGACGGAGATTGAAAACAATGTTTAATAGGTTTTTATTTGATTGCCTCTGTGGTTTAACGTCTAAGTTTCTGAAATGCAAACCGTGCACCACTTAGGTGTTCGTACTTAATTGGTTTCGTTTTCCAGTAACTACATAACTATACTGTGTAGGGGATACCGGTTTCAGTTATAATAATTTATTCGATTTGAGCGCAGAAATACATATGAACAAAATTAAATAAATAAATAAATAAATTAAATAATTAAATAAATAAATAAATAAATAACTGTTCAAATATAGTTTGAAACATAAAACACCCCACAACTAATAAGCTTCGTTTATTATTAACCTCGCGCAAAGAGAGCTCGATCGAAACTGGGTTGAGTGATTGTTACTACACCAACTTTTATTGGCACTCTTCAACTGAGGCGATAGACTATGTTTTCCAGACTCTGTTACGGTTCGTATATTATTATAGAACGTTAGCGTTGTCCGTGTGTTCTTCGGGATTCTAACGACAGAGATTTGTTTACTGTCAATATAAGTGGCAGTTCTAGAGAAGAGAAAATTAGTTCAGGTGAAGACTAGAGGTGGATAAGTAATACATGTACTCATATTATATTTTATTATTTTTAGTGCTGTGTTTAATTGTCCGGATCCTTGGCTGAATGGGCAGCGTCAAGGTTTTCGGTTCGGAGGGTCTTGGGTTCGAAAATTTTAATAGCTTCTGGTTAATTCCTCCGACTCGGGCAGGAAGGGCACCCGTTAATAAATCAGGACCAAGTCTACATGTGTGACACAGTTCGCGTCCGAGACCCTACCAGAGTGTGGGGAAAGGCGACCAAAAAAAAAAAAAAAAAGAAGACCGAAGATCCAATTGTCTTCCAGTTAGATTTGTGGTTAACAACTGCATGGTCGCGAACATGTAAGGAAATACGGCAACAACGCGTTCTTCGGATCTCGGTAGGTGACACGGACCTGGGTCGCTTGACGCGCCGCTCGGTGACGCGGGTAGTGCGCGGGTAATAACTTGTATTGCGAAGACACATGATCTTTGATGAATAGTCCGATCACGTGCTCGGCTCTATGGCTCATTAGTTAGCACGCCAGTCTTTGGTCCAAAGTGCCCGCGAGTTCCATTCCCTGCCGGGTCGAGAATGTTAAGATTCATTGATTCATTCCTCTGACTCTGGGACTGAGTACGTGTGTCGTCTTCTATATTTGATTTCATCCTAGGGAGGGCTCCATCCCTACAAATGCGCAGGTCGCCCATTGGATATTTACTCCAAAGGTCGGCACCAGGCCTCTCCGCAGGCCATACGCCATTATTATTATTATTATTATTATTAGACTATTATCGGCCTATGTGGTGCAGTGGTTGGTGTGATTAGCTGCCAACCCCGGAGGCCCGGATTCGATTCCCAGCTCTGCCACGAAATTTGAAAAGTGCTACGAGGGCTGGAACGAAGTCCACTCAGTCTCAGGAGGTCAACTGAGTAGAGGGGGGTTCGATTCCCACCTCAGCCATTCTCGAAGTGTTTTTCCGTTGTTTCCCCACTTCTTCTCCAGGCAAATGCCGGCATGGTACCTAACTTAAGGCCGCGGCCGCTTCCTTCTCTTTTCCTTGTTAAGGCCTATCCTTTTCAGTCTTCCCATCCCCCCACAAGGCTCCTGTTCAGAATGCCAGGTGAGGCCGCCTGCGCGAGGTACTGGTCCTCCTGCCCAGTTGTATCACCACCTAAAGTCTCACGCTCCAGGCCACTGCCCTTGAGTCAGTAGAGGTGGGATCCTTTGCTAAGTCCGAGGTAAAAGCCAACTCTGGACGGTTATTATTATTATTATTATTATTATTATTATTATTATTATTATTATTATTATTATTATTATAGCCCGATAACAAAGAGCCTTGTCCTGAGATATGATTGGTCGTTACCTTCAGGAAGTCAACATGGGTCGCGAAGATGCTGAGATCGTTGATAGAGACTCGAGATTGCTTCAATTCAGTAATTAGTTTGAATGATTGGTTCAGATTTATGAATCATTATGACTACTTATTCATATGAAAAGAGGATATTGTTTGCATGCAGAGATCATGACCTTGTGTTTTATAATTCATTTCAAGAAATGAAAAAAAAAAGAATGTAATTGAGAAACCATAGGATAACGTAGAACAATATGCGATAACCCTGGAGTTGTGCGTCATTCTCTGCTTCGGTGCCGATGAGAAATATTTTTTTTTACAATTTGTCTTACGTTGCACCGACACGGATAGGTCTTATGGCGACGATGAGAGAAGAAAGGGCTAGGAGTGGAAATGAAGCGGCCGTGGCCTTAATTGAGGTACAGCCCCAGCAACTGCATGGTGTAAAACCACAGAAAACCATATTCAGGGCTGCCGACAGCAGGATTCGAACACACTATCTCCCGGATGAGAAGTAGCCTAAACCTTGGTAATTTCGTGAGAATTCGGAATTTATTTAAATACTGTAAAATCATGCCAATATTTACAAATTTGCAAGTTGTATTTCGTTAGACCGACAGTTCGGTCGTTAATATTTGTGAATGAAATAGTAGTTTAACTTACCTCTTTATGCAACTTACGCCTTTTTTTACAACTGGCTGCCATTGGTTATTTCATGATATCCTTGGTAATTTCGTGATAGTACCTTGGTTAGTTTGTGATGCTTAAATAAGTCCATTAAAATACTATTAACACCGTTATTTATTCTATAATATAAAATATCCCTTATTTTATCAAACAACCATTACAGAGACATGAACAGAAAATACAATTTGCGGAGTAGGAGGTGGGAATTAACTACTATAAAACAAACACACATCACAAACATCATGATGCCACAGTGTCCTTCAGTCCATCAAAATACACAATAGAAAACTTCCATATTTGCAAAACTGTCAACCGAATCCCAGTTTCTGCATATCGATAACACATTTATATATTCGTTGTTCTATCTTCACCGACAAAGCGAACGGTTTGCCTAGTTCAGGAACTCAGTGCTCGATACCATCTTCAGTCCGTTAAAAAAATAATCTGAGTGGACCATGGCACCTTACACTCTTTCGAAGCTTTATAAAAGGAGTAGCTTTGCTCCTTTACCAGCTTTACTGAATTAAACAAGTTTTCGTTTTTTGTATTGGCGGTACTCTAGAGCAGGGCCTCTCAGGGTGCATGTGCCTGGTGCATGCACTGTGCATGGTGCAAAAGACGACTTCGCTTGGTTGACCAGAGTGCAAACCCTCACTCCTCGATTTGGAGCAATAGCGCTGTCTCTCTCTTTCCCCACGCCTGTCTCGCTCGCTCCCCCTGTCTTCCTCTTCCTCACTTGCTCCGTAGCGCTCCAAATCCGAGCTGAGCCGAGTTGAGCCGAGCTTAGCCGAGTAGCCCAGAAACGAAGCGTTGGGCCGAGCCGAGCCGAGCCGAGCGGGACCGATGCACTGTGCACAGCAACTCTGCGCCGCTGTTTGCACGCGTGAGATTTTGAGCGTTTGAGAGGCCCTGCTCTAGAGGCATCTAACATTAAGGGTATGGTAAGTTCATGATTAATATCACTGGCATGGTGACTGGGTGTTTGTGTCGTCCTTAACGTTCCTTTCCTCACATTCAACACTTTACACTTCCTCAATTTACAAATACACGCAGGTTCATAACATATGGTGCAAGTAGGGGCAGAATATCTTTCTAGGTCGACGCCCCGAACAAATAGCATTTTTTAAAAATAGTTCGCGATACCTTGGTTAATTCGTGATATGTTAATTTAAATAGATAGTATACTAACACCATTGTTTATGTAAGAGTCAAACATGGCAAAATTATGGTATTAAGTATGCAAAAAACAAAACAAAAAAAAAAACGAAATACCTTTCAAACACCACATTGGTTAAACTTTTCCCATATAATGCTAAAATTCCTATCTGAAAAGCTAAAGATATGAAATACAAACCGATGTTCACAATAATATTAAAATGCGTTAAAAACTACGGTAATATTGAATGTACCCATATGCTAAATTATAACTTCTTACCTTTCTTATCTTTGTACATCTGTTATTAAAATACGCAAAATTTCATAGCAGAAAACACAACAAAATTTCCCCCATGTGATAATAATTCTCTATGGCCCACACTGGGTGAAAGTAGAAAGCTTAAGGAGATGTTTCCATAAACAAAACGTACCTGTGGGTGAAAATTTGTACTTCTTGGACGAAGGATTACTTCGAGAGGGAATTCGAAAAACTTCTCACGAAGTTACCAATGTCGCAAAATTTCCAAGGTTTACCCTATATTGTACGTCGTTGTATGTATGTATGTATGTATGTATGTATGTATACTACCTTTGAGAAATCCACATCCGTAGCGTAACGGTTAGTACTATTAACTACCGCCTTCGGGCGCCCGGGTTCGATTCCTGGCACTGCTAGAAATTTACGAATGACAGGAGTGCTGGTATGTGATTATAACGGTATATGCAGCTCACCTACATTGGGGGTGTGCCTGAAGGAGAGCTGCACCACCTCAGGACGAGGACACTAGGTTTTTTTACCCACTAAGATTTATTTGAACTTCCTTTCTTAGGATTTATTGAAAAAATATATTAAGAATGTTGAGTATTTATTCAATGATTTAATGAAACTAAATACTCAGATTACTGAGTGAGTTGGCGGTGCAATTAGGGATGAAATGAAATGGCGTATGGCTTTTAGTGCCGGGAGTGTCCGAAGACAAGTTCGGCTCGCCAGATGCAGGTCTTTCTATTCGACACCCGTAGGTGACCTGCGCGTCGTGATGAGGATGAAATGATGATGAAGACAGCACATACACCCAGCCCCCGTGCCATTGGAATTAACCAATTAAGGTTAAAATCCCCGACCCGGCCGGCAATCGAACCCGGGACCCTCTGAACCGAAGGCCAGTACGCTGACCGTTCAGCCAACGAGTCGGACCAATTAGGGATGCGCAACTGTGAGTTTTGTTTCCAGATTTTGTTTTCTTTGAAGTAACCTCCCCTTGTTTTGATCACTACTTAGCACACTTCAGGCATCCTATCTATCAAGTATTCCAAAGTTGTTTTGGAAATATCCCTCCATTCCTTCTCCACATGGCTCCACGGTGCATTTGCGTCAGTCAATGGTCTCCTCCTGATCTTTCTAATCAAATGATACCAAAGAAGGTCATTAGGGTTGCAGTCGTTGTTTAGAGTGGGGGGGGGGGGGGTGAGGGGGATACCATGTATTTTGCTTCTTTATTCTCTTCTAATCGTTAAGGCGCTGAAGTCTGAAGGGTCTGATACCGTGGTTAGTCTGTTCGAGTCCCGTTGGTTGAAAAAGTTTTCACCATAAGAATGTTGACCGGTAGGGTAGGGGAGGTGGTGGTATACAATGTCTAATCACTAGATTGCGTGCCAAAAGCCTGGATTAAATTCCAAATCTCTCCGCAGTACGCATATGGAGTGAGAGCATATGATGCTGTTGATGGTGATTCGTCCGTCGGATGGAGATGTTAAGCTTTGAGGAGACCCCTTGGTGCTGTTCGACAGGTGTAGGTAGCCTACTGTATGAGCCGCCACTGGGTTTCACCCTCTCCCTACTATATTACATCACGTCATTCATTTCATCTCATTAACTTACCCGGTCATAAAAACCCGCCACGACAGATTCATCTCACCTCATACTCGACCCCGTAGAGAAACGGACAAGGGTTGGACAAACAATTCTCTTCTAATCTATACTTCCTGTATAGGATCATTATCTTGCTGCAGTATGAAGCCCTTTCCATTTAAACCCGTAGGGTTGGAGAACGTTATGATACAGTTGCTCATTCATACCTTTCTCAACTTTGACATTATCACGTATCTTATTGCCAAGAAGACAACCCGATACCATCACTGAACCTCCTCCGTGCTTGACTGTAGTGGATGTGAACTGAGGTACCATACGTTCTCGTTTTACACATCGAACAAATTTGCAGCGTTGTGTGCCAAACGCCTCGAATTTCTATTCATTTGTAAATAACACATGTTATCACAGTCTACGTATCATGTTGCTAAGCGTAACACATTCTTTTCCTCATATTATCAGCCCTCAGTAGAGGTTTCCTTACCACAATACATGCTTATAGACTTTCATCCTAAACCCATATCTTCACTGTAGAAACACTTACAGGTTCATTTGCCGAGCAAGTGCCTGTGCAGTTTGGGTCACGTATTTATCAGCTTGCATTCGGGAGATAGCGGTTCGAACTCCACCATCGGCAGCCCTGAAATGGTTTTCCCATTTACACATTAGTAAAAGGATGGGACTGTACGTTAATTAAGACCACGGTCGCTTCTTTCCCACTGCTAGCCCTTTCCTATCCCATCGTCGCCATAAGACCTATCTGTGTCGGTGCGACGTAAAACATATTGTAAAAAAAAAGAAAAGAACAGGTTCATCCCTCAACTGATTAATTTCTACTGTCAGCATGGGCATTGTTTGAAGCGATCTCGTTTACTGGTCACTACCAAGTATTTATCTCCACTTTTTGACGTCACGTTAGGCCTTCCCTTGCGATGACGATCGTGAATATTCTTGATTGGTATAATGTACACTTCCCAAGCACACATGTCCTTGCTTTGCTATTTCACGCATGCCATGACTTGTGTGTAAGCTAGCTACTGCAGAACGTATAGCTGTTGAAAGTTCCTTTCTTTTGTCCATTTTAATATCTTTACATAAAACAATGTTGCCTTAAGCTTGCTGTGAAGCACTAACCTGATTGTAACTATTAGTACCTACAGTATTTTTTTTACAATTTAGTTGTTTTACGTCGCACCAACACGGATAGGTCTTATGGCGACGATGGGAGAGGAAAGGGCTAGGGGTGGGAAAGAAGTGGCCGTGGCCTTAATTAAGGTACAGCCCCAACACTTGCCTTATGTGAAAATGGGAAAGCACGGAAAACCATCTTCAGGGCTGCCGACAGTGGGATTCGAACCCGCTATCTCCCGAATACTGGGTACTAAACCAAACCAAACCAAACCAAACCAAACCAAACCAAACACCATGGCACTACAGCCCTTGAAGGGCCTTGGCCTACCAAGCGACCGCTGCTCAGCCCGAAGCCCTGCAGATTACGAGGTGTCGTGTAGTCAGCACGACGAATCTTCTCGACCGTCATTCTTGGCTTTCTAGACCGGGAATACTGGATACTGGCCGTACTTAAGCGACTGCAGCTATCGAGCTCGGTACCTACAGTATTTAATCAGCTCATATGAGTGATATCTGGTGAATTACGTACATTCTGTGCTCCAAATGTTTCTATAAGGGTCTTCAACGCTTCTTCCTCTTCTTCTTACTCTGTTTACCGTCCAGGGTCGGTTTTTCCCTCGGACTCAAGGGCAGTGTCCTGGAGCTTGAAACTCTGGGCCGGGGATACAACTGGGGAGGATGACCAGTATCTTGCCCAGGCGACCTCACTTGCTATGCTGAACAGGGGCCTTGCTGGGGGGTTGGGAAGATTGGAAGGGATAGACAAGGAAGAGCGCAGGAAGCGGCCGTGGCTTTAAGTTGGGTGCCATCCCGGCATTTGCCCGGAGGAGAAGTGGGGAACTACGGGAAACCACTTCCATGATGGCTGAGGTGGGAATCGAACCCACCTCTACTCAGTTGACCTCCCGAGGCTGAGTGGACCCCGTTCCAGCCCTCGTACCACTTTCTCAAATTTCGTGGGAGAGCCGGGAATCGAACCCGGGCCTCCAGAGGTGGCAGCTAATCACACTGGCCACTACACTACAGAGGCGGACCATCAACGTTTCATTTTTAAAATTTACCTCTTTCATCAAACAAAAGCGGAATAATGCAATGTTTTAGTATTTCGATGGATTTCCACCTTAAAACAAATTGTTTTTGTTTCATTAATAGTATCTATTATGTAAGAAACCTAAGGGTGTTCGAAAACTTTTGAGCAGTATTTTATGTCTATGTATGTATGTATGTATGTATGTATGTATGTATGTATGTATGTATGTATGTATGTATGTATGTATGTATGTATGCAGGACGTAAAATAAAGACATTTTTATGAGATCAATTCGAGTGTTAATGAATGGATCGAGTGAAACAGAATTTATTATCTAAGTTAGTAGCTCTCCTTACACTATTCCAATGAAGTATTATTAATATCCTGCATTGATCAATAAACGAGGCAAAACATGCAATAGGCAATAGGGGTAAACATATAGTAGGTCTTCAAGGGAACTGGATACAGCACAGATTTGAATATACAGTAAAAGCTAGATATGACGCGGCTGTCGGGGAACATGTTTTACCCCGCGTTATAGATTAATGGCGGTAAATGGAAAATAGCCTATAAGGCGACTGAAGATTGGGAAAAGTAGTAAGCTACAAGAGAACAAAACTTTATGTAAAACACTGTACCTAAAATACACACACTCGATATTTCATTTTTCATACGATCGGTTATGTTCATCGTTCACAGAGTACGTTTTCCTTTTTTGTGACATCACAGCACCTGAATCGAATTCAAGACTTAAAATGATTGTCTGACCAAAGTTAAAAACCAACAGAGTCACTTGTTTTGTAAGCGCAGGTGCAGGTAAACAAGTTTAAATTGTTGAAGGGGATTGGAAAGGTCACCTTATTTTCCCCCTGTGTACATAAGTTACAAGTTTAGCCAATTGTTCAAGTCCCGTTGTTTCTGTGAATAGACATCCACGCAGTTTCTAAAACGTGACCCAATCCTCCCTTGAAGGTCTTTCTAGCGTGTAATCGGTAACCGTTATATGAGGGCTGTAAATAAAGTACTGGCAAGGTGGTCCAGACACTCGCAGGAGATGGGGCATGCGCAAACAGGTGGGGCTGTCGTCGATGAGTAATGTGCATTTGACGGTCATCCAGTTGGGAGTATTGTTGCTGTGTGGTTGAAGTGAAGAGTGTCGATTTCACCGCTCTAAAGAATGACTTCAAAAGGTGATCGGCGTTCGTGGATTAAAATCGAGGTTGTCCGTGGAAAAAATGCATCAGAATGTTATCGAGGATTACGTGAAACCTGTGGCGAGAATGCATTACCATATAGGATGGTTGCACGATGGGTCAAGGCGTTTCGCGCGGGTCAGAATGAGACTGCGGATTTGCACCTCACAGGTCGGTCGTCCATTCCTCAACATCAGATTGACATCGTGAGTGGTCTCATTTCTGTAGAGTATCGATGGACTGTCCGGGAATTATCCGTAGAGGTTGGTCTCAGTCATCAAACTGTGTGACACATACTGATGAAATGTCCTAACATGAGGAAAATTGCGCCCCGTTGTGTTCAACATGAACTCACCGACGTACAGAAATGGCATCGGTACGCACTGGTTGGCATCCACCTGGACAGATACCGCAAGGAAGGAGACGCATTTCTGCAGCGTATTGTCGCCATTGATGAGACGTGAGCACGAGCCTACAAGCCTGAATGAAAGTGTCAATCGAATGAATGGCGCCACCAGGTTCGTCACGTCCACAATAATTTCGGCAGGAACGCAGTCAGGTGAAGCTTATGCTGACTGTGACATACGACTACGAGGGTGATATTCTTACGCATGCTGTACCTGAGGGGCAAACCGTCAACAGTGACCACTATTGCCGATTTCTGGAGCGACAGTTGAGTTCGGCTATGCGGTGAAAACGTCCACTTTTATTGCGAGACGATCGTCGTCTCGTGTTGCATGACAACGCGCGTTGTCATGTCGCAAACAATGTCAAGCTCTTATTGCAACGGTGGCATTGGGAGATCTTGGAACACCCTCCGTACTCACCAGACATGAGTCCTTGTGACTTGGACCTGTTTTCGAAGTTGTAGGAACCCCTCCGAGGCCGCCGATTTCCTGGCATGGTATCTGTACTCCGCGCAGTAGGGCGCTCCGTCGCTGTCATCAACAGATAACGCTTTGCCAACGGTCCTCAACACCTTCCTGACATTTGCGGGTGACGACATTAAAAGAATGTATGTTATTGTGATTTCATTAAATATTGCGTTCTATCAATATTGCGACTACTTTATTTACAGTCCTCGTAGATTGTAATGCAGAATCCCTCTTTGAAGTTCGTTACTACACTAAAGAATAACATTTTATTGATTTTTTTTTCGAAGGTATACTTTGTAGCGCGTTCAATCCGAATCCGCGGTTAATTTGACCGCGTTTAAGTGGGCTTCCACTTTATTTGGCTACCTATCTTATTTCAGTCTTACAATGACATCGTGAACGGCCGAAAGTGCACATTGGAAAGTCCTGCGAAAAGTTACCGTATACTTTAAAGTGATCTGCTCAGAATGAATCTCAAAACCAAATGAACTCCATTTCATAAGAGGAGTTCCTAGTTACTAACACAAAAGTGATAAAAGAATTGAAAGAAAACCCTTTGTGATTTTGTCTTATGGTAAGAAGTATGTATGTGTATGTATGTTGAGTCATCAGCCCTAAGGCTGGTTGGATCCTCAACAGCTCTGCCATTAGCTGTCATAGATGGCCTAGGCATCACTGAAGAGGCGGACTAGGGAAATGAGGAGTGAGGTAGTTTTCCGTTGCTTTCCTCATCGAGCCAGAAGTTGCTATTACATATTAGTCTGCCAAGCCCACTGAATTGCATGCATCAACCAACCCTATGAGCAACATTTTCACACCATTCATAGCAGAGACTGGCTGCATAAGGAATGGCATTCATTACTAGCATCACTCATACCTCAGTCACTTTCATATTGTCAAAGCCAAGGATGAGACTGAGACAGGTCAACGAAAGTAACAAAATTGCTCTAGCCTATACCAGAAGACTTAGTGCACTGTAAACACTAGGTCCCACCAGCAAAGGCAAGTGATAAGAAGTATGGGTATAAAATTTCCGCACCGGGCGAGTTGACCGTGCGCGTAGAGGCGCGCGGCTGTGAGCTTGCATCCGGGAGATAGTAGGTTCGAATCCCACTATCGGCAGCCCTGAAGATGGTTTTCCGTGGTTTCCCATTTTCACACCACGCAAATGCTGGGGCTGTACCTTAATTAAGGCCACGGCCGCTTCCTTCCAACTCCTAGGCCTTTCCTATCCCATCGTCGCCACAAGACCTATCTGTGTCGGTGCGACGTAAAGCCCCTAGCAAAAAAAAAAAAAAAAATTCCGTGGAAAAATTGTCCAGTCCAAAGTTAATCCTTCTGGAGGTTAATTTGGGGCCGGCAATATGATTTGGGTCTAGACTTATGTAAATATAGTAGGCAATATGAATTGAGAGATTAGCCAAAGAGAGTGTGTTACAAAAAAAGTTAGACACCTGAATTTGCATCATTTCAAGTCAGATCCTGTTTACAAGGAAACCTGCAGAAGAATAAAAAAAGAAAAAACGCCGGGATACATTAAGTATTGCCTTGATTTACACCGTAAACGTAGTTAATGGGACGTAAACATATTCTTATTCTTATTTTTATTATTATGATATTAGTTATTAATTTTACTCTTATCCGTGACTGCGAGAGAGGATTTTTCTTAGTAGTTTAATTAATTAATTAATTAATTAATTAATTCAAGTCATTCACGAAACTCCCCCCAAGTTGGTGGTTATCCGTCACTGGGAGAGGGCATCTTTCTTAGTTGCTTTATTGATCAATTGATTAATTAAACTGAGTATTAACTATTAATTCATTCAAGTCATTCACGAAACTCTCTCCGAAGTTGGTGGTTATCCGTGACTGGAAGAGAGGATTTTCTTAGTTGTTTTATTAATCAACTGATTAATTAAATCGAGTAATTAATTAATTCATTCATTCAAGTCATTCATGAAACTTTCTCCCAAGTTGGTGGTTATCCGTGACTGGAAGAGAGGATTTTACTTGTTTTATTGATCAATTGATTAATCAAACTGAGTACCAACTAATTCATTCATTCATTCATTCATTCATTCATTCATTCATTCAAGTCATTCATGATTCTCGCTCCCAAGTTGGTGGTTATCCGTGACTGGGAGAGAGGATTTTTCTTAGTTGTTTTATTGACCAATTGATTAATTGAATTGAGTAATTTAATTAATTAACTGATTCATTCAAGTCATTCATGAAACTCTCTTCCAAGTTGGTGGTTATCCGTGACTAGGAGAGAGGATTTTTCTTAGTTGTTTTATTGATCAGTTTATTAATTAAATTGAGTAACTAACTAATTAATTAAATAATTCAAGTCATTCATGACACTCTCTCCCAAATTGGTGGTTATCCGTGACTAGGAGAGAGGTTTTTCCTTGGTTGTTTTATTAATTGATTGATTAATTAAATGAAGTAACTAATTAATTCATTCATTCAAGTCATTCAAATGGATGTTGTAATTATAGGATTACGTTAAAGTATGTGTAACAATATATGCAATAAATTCTAATTCTAAATTCTAATTCTATTAATTTATCTCTGGAATGTTTCCTTGAGAAACTCTTTACGACACATTAGTAGGACGTGAGTTCTCACGAGACACACTAGTGTCCAAAAGTTAAGCGTAATCACTAAACGAGGCCATACCGCTTGATAGGAATGTCAGACGGATTGCTAGACAAACGGAAGCTGACACACGCACCATATGTCACACAACTTGTCCAAAAAAAAAAAAAAAAAAAGTGTCAGAAAGGTTCTGATTGTTAAGGTACACCTTTAACAACAACTAACAAAACTTGGCAATGTCTTCCACAACAAAATGTGCTGTTAATAGGGTGTATGGTTACCCCTAACGGCCACACATGCTTCGCAGCGACGTGGCATGCTCTCTATGAGATGTTCCAAGAGCTCTTGTGGCAGTCGATCTCATTCCTCCGAAAGGGCAATGCGAAGGTCTTGGAGGGTCCTTGCTGGAGGCTGACGGAGTGCAATTCGCCTCCCAATGCATCCCAGGCATGTTCTATAGGATTCAGATCGGCAGACCTCGCTGGCCAGTCCGTGTGATGACCGGGCGAGTTGGCCGTGCGCGTAGAGGCGCGCGGCTGTGAGCTTGCATCCGGGAGACAGTAGGTTCGAATCCCACTATCGGCAGCCCTGAAAATGGTTTTCCGTGGTTTCCCATTTTTTCACCAGGCCGCTTCCTTCTAACTCCTAGGCCTTTCCTATCCCATCGTCGCCATAAGACCTATCTGTGTCGGTGCGACGTAAAGCCCCTAGCAAAAAAAAAGTCCGTGCGATGAATGTCTTCCCCAGCTAGAAATTCATCCACCAGAGCAGAGCAGCGCGGTGCGGTCGGTCGGGCATTATCGTCCATTAAGAGGAAGTCTAGACCAACAGCACCTCTGAAGAGTCGAACATGTGGTCTCAGAACCTCATCCCTGTATCTCTGAGCGTTAACAGTGTTCCTCGGATCACTCATGAAGAAGTGCTGGTCCGTACGGCCATTCAACATGATGCCGCCCCACACCATGACGCCACCACCATCATACTGGTCCCATTCCACGATGTTCCAGGGGTTGTATCGGCTACCCGGTTCTCTCCAGATTAATGTGCGATGGGAATCGTCCTGCAAACTGAAGCGGGATTCATCTGTGAAGAGCACATGCCTCCATTCATTCATGGTCCAGTTTCGATGTTGACGGCTCCACAGTAAACGGGCCCGTCTCTTTACTGGAGTGAGCGGGACGCATACCACTGGACGTCGGGCAAACAGTCCTACTGTTCTGAGCCTCC
The DNA here is from genome assembly GCF_040414725.1 of Anabrus simplex. Taxonomy (NCBI): domain Eukaryota; kingdom Metazoa; phylum Arthropoda; class Insecta; order Orthoptera; family Tettigoniidae; genus Anabrus; species Anabrus simplex. The sequence continues at coordinate 927,260,513 of NC_090265.1, read as the reverse complement.
GGTGCACAGTTTGCCTGGAAACGGCAACCCCTGAGACAGGTGCAAGATCCGCCGACAATATTGTCTTGCAGGTGCACTCCGATTTCGTCGGGCGGTTAAGGCCATATATCGGTCCTGCTGTGGGGTGTTTACTCTTGGTCGACCTGATACTGGCCTACGACTAACATCTCCTGTGTCTCGAAATCGCCTCCAAAGGCTGGAAATGACACTTTGTGGCACATTCAAGTATACGGCGACTTCGGTCTGTGTCTGGACTGCTTTCAGGCGGCCGATATTCTACCCTGCACAACGAGGTCCAAATGGCGTCGTTGTGCCATTATGTTGTCACGTTCACCACGAGGCTACACTCCGCACATTGTAACAGGGCAAACACGACTGAGGGAATATGGGGCGCAGGCACTGGCTGTGTTTACCTTGCGGTTACGCCGCTAGTCAAAGCAGGGAACACTCCTTTCCTATACAGAGCGAACACGTAAGGTTGGTAGGTGCATATGTCGCGCGATTTGCGGTCTATTTCCTGTTGCCCTGCTTACTCGTAGCTTATGCTTAACTTTTGAACACTAGTGTACAAGTGCTGGGTGCCTGGTAGCACCCAGATAATTTCAATTAAAAAACCAAACCCCATGGCACAACAGACCCGAATAACCTTGCCCTACCAAACGACCGCTGCTCAGACGGAAGGCCTGCAGATTACGAGGTGTCGTGTGGTCAGCACGACGAATCATCTCGGCCGTTATCTTGGCTTTCTAGACCGGGGCTGCTAATCGCACCGTCAGATAGCTTGTCGATTGTAATCGAGTAGGCTGAGTGGAGCTCGAACCAGCCCTCAGATCCAGGTAAAAAACCCAGACCTGGCCGGGAATCGAACCTGGAACCTCCGAGTAATAGGCAGGCACGCTACCCGTACACCGCGCGGCCGGCCAGGTAATATCAATACAATACAAAAATGAAATCCACTAGACTAGCTTAATATCTGAATTCATGTTTGATGATACTAGACTGCAGTTGTTAGACTACAGTAAACATATGCTTGTACAGTAAACATGCTTTTGAAGTTTGAACAAAGTGATTACTTAAATGAGATATGTTATCTACAGTTTATACAAAAACACTGTATAGGATATTACATCGTGATAACAGCCGTGGGATCTTAACGCAAGTGCGATAAAACTTGAAAACAATATTCTCTCACCCATGGGTAACTCCGAAGAGGAATTCAATGGAGACTGACAGGCAGGTTGGAGGACTTGGATTTTGCGGATGACTTGTGTTTGCTAGCCAACAGTTTTAAGGATATGGAAGCAAAGCTGAATGATTTAAAAACCGAAGCATCAGACGTGGGATTGAAGATAAATGGAAAGAAAACCAATCAAATGCGCTATAATAACCGAAACAAGGCACTATTATTTTTAGGAAACCAAGAGATCGAACAAGTCAACCAGTTTTGCTACCTGGGAAGTATAGTCACCCCTGAGAGAGGAACTATAGAGCATATACAAAATAGAATAAATAAGGCTAATGGAGCATTTTCAATGCTGAGACCAATCTGAAAATAAAGGGAACTTAACACCTATACCAAACTACGCTTATTCAATACAAATGTCAACTCAGTACTGCTCTATGGGTGTGAAACATGGAAGACTAACAAACAACTGATTAGCAGACTTCAAACATTTGTGAACAGAAGTTTGAGGAATATCCTGAGGTTATGGTGGCCACAAGTAATCTCCAATGAAGAACTGTGGGGAAAAAACCCATCAAACACCCACTGATATTGAGATGCGTCGTAGGAAATGGAAGTGGATCGGGCATACATTACGGCGAGATAAAGACAACATAGCAAGACAAGCCCTGGAATGGAACCCACAAGGTAGCAGGAGAAGAGGTAGACCAAGAAACACATGGAGGAGGAGTGTAATAGCAGAAGGGATGGAGAAAGGAGGGAAGACCTGGACAGAGATCAGGACGATGGCGCAGAACAGAGTCCGGTGGCGGAAGTTCATTGATGTCCTATGCTGCACTTAGGAGATACAGGAAATAAGTCAAGTAAGTCATGGGTAACTAATGCAAATATCGAGCTCGAATTATTATTATTATTATTATTATTATTATTATTATTTACGTATTAGAATGATCGTAATGTTTGTGAGGTTATGTCATGATACATGTGTTGTACATAGACTTTTATATCAGTTCCATTAATGTAAATACCTGTAAATTAATATTATAATTTATTCTTACCTGTATATATAAATTGTAAACCATAATTGTGAAACACACTGTAACTTCCAGAATGGTAATAGGTGACGAGAACGATTGAGAATATTCCATCCATTGTAAACTGTGTATTACGCACTTTGACGAAGATGTATTTTGTAATGTAACTTTGACCGTAAAAGTTAGTTGTTGTTTAGTAGAGTTATGGTGTAGCAAGTACACTGACTGACAGAGCAAATGCAATACCAAGGAGGAGTGGTTCGAAAGGGATGAAAGTTGGGGAACAAACAGAGTCGGCACGGAAGAATAACTGATGTTTATTTCAAACCGATATGCAGGTTACACAATGCGCACGGCATCGACTCAGTAGGATGTAGGACCACCGCGAGCGGCGATGCACGCAGAAACACGTCGAGGTACAGAGTCAATAAGAGTGCGGATGGTGTCCTGAGGGATGGTTCTCCATTCTCTGTCAACCATTTGTCACAGTTGGTCGTCCGTACGAGGCTGGGGCAGAGTTTGCAAACGGCGTCCAATGAGATCCCACACGTGTTCGATTGATGAGAGATCCGGAGAGTACGCTGGCCACGGAAGCATCTGTACACCTCGTAGAGCCTGTTGGGAGATGCGAGCAGTGTGTGGGCGGGCATTATTCTGCTGAAACAGAGCATTGGGCAGCCCCTGATGGTACGGGAGTGCCACCGGCCGCAGCACATGCTGCACGTAGCGGTGGGCTTTTAACGTGCCTTGAATACGCACTAGAGGTGACGTGGAATCATACGCAATAGCGCCCCAAACCATGATGCCGCGTTGTCTAGCGGTAGGGCGCTCCACAGTTACTGCCGGAATTGACCTTTCTCCACGCCGACGCCACACTCGTCTGCGGTGACTATCACTGACAGAACAGAAGCGTGACTCATCGGAGAACACGACGTTCCGCCATTCCCTCATCCAAGTCGCTCTAGCCCGGCACCATGCCAGGCGTGCACGTCTATGCTGTGGAGTCAATGGTAGTCTTCTGAGCGGACGCCGGGAGTGCAGGCCTCCTTCAACGAATCGACGAGAAATTGTTCTGGTCGATATTGGAACAGCCAGGGTGTCTTGCACATGCTGAAGAATGGCGGTTGACGTGGCGTGCGGGGCTGCCACCGCTTGGCGGCGGATGCGCCGATCCTCGCGTGCTGACGTCACTCGGGGTGCGCCTGGACCCCTCGCACGTGCCACATGTCCCTGCGCCAACCATCTTCGCCACAGGCGCTGCACCGTGGACACATCCCTATGGATATCGGCTGCGATTTGACGAAGCGACCAACCTGCCCTTCTCAGCCCGATCAGCATACCCCTCGTAAAGTCGTCTGTCTGCTGGAAATGCTTCCGTTGACGGCGGCCTGGCATTCTTAGCTATACACGTGTCCTGTGGCACACGACAACACGTTCTACAATGACTGTCGGCTGAGAAATCACGGTACGAAGTGGGCCATTCGCCAACGCCGTGTCCCATTTATCGTTCGCTACGTGCGCAGCACAGCGGCGCATTTTACATCATGAGCATACCTCAGTGACGTCAGTCTACCCTGCAATTGGCATAAAGTTCTGACCACTCCTTCTTGGTGTTGCATTTGCTCTGTCAGTCAGTGTACTTCTTCTTAATCACTGCAGGTAAAATGATTACTACATAGCAGAGGATACCTTTGTACTAAGGGGATGGATTTTGTGGGATTCGAACCCATGCAAAAAATCTGATGAGGTTACCGTAACAGAATAAAAATCATACTACTGGTAGATAAAATGAATTTACTACCTAGCAGGGGTTACCTTTGTCCTACATCATATTGTGTTGAGGAGAAATATTATGGATTCAAACCCTGTTCTAACAACAAAAATCATAGGATTGAAACTTTGTTTACAAGGGAGAGGAATAGAAGTGTACTTCCTCTTAAATCAATAATCACTACTATTATGCAGATAAGATGAGCTGTTCGAAAGGACTCTTCCTCCTCCTTACCACGCCTTCCTCTTAGGGATAAAGGGCTAGAGTGCCTTCCTGTCTTTACCCGGGCTTGGGATCGGCTCTACATCTCGAGGCTGAGTTAACACCCTAAGGAAGGGAGAATGTTGGAAAATAATCTATACGAATATAGCTACTCGATCGACTATATACTACACAAGGATGATTTAGGTGAGGTAAGCGCTGCGAATGTAGGAAGGTTTTTAAGTTGTTGTACTGTCGAGAGAGAGAGAGAGAGAGAGAGAGAGAGAGAGAGACAGAGAGCGATTACTCAATAATACCTACACGACTTAATATTTGCTCTATTTAAAAAAAGATCTGCTTTATACTGTATGTAACCAGCATCTTGATAGGTTCTGAGCAGTTGCAAACGTTTTACGAGTAAGTTGGAGTCTTTACAGTATCTCATGTCTACATAGGGTAACAGATGCTTGTTGTGAACTTTGAGCCTATATGCAGACAGTTGATGTGTAGGGACTTGTTTTGATGTAATACGTGCTTCGGCAGTAGTGTTTCCAGGTAACAACTTGTTAGCAACGAAGCGTTGAGATTTTCTTCTTCTTCATCCTGCATCTCTTACTGATATGTTTGCACGGCGACAGAATGTGTAGTAGGCTTAGAAAATGAAGTAAGATCAACAAGCTCTAATGGCAATTGACACAGTGGTGTCGTGTTCATTTACCTTCTCCTCTAACATTTTAGTTGTGGGCTAATTGCCATTGAAATCTGTATCCTATTATTCTAATTTTCCTTTAAACCATCTTACCCCACTTTTCTAGTCACTTCATGTCTTATTTAATTCATATATTCCCCGAGCCAGCGCTCGATATCATGCTTTATTCTTAATGCTTGAAACATCCTTATTATGTGCTGCTATCCTCCTCGGAGTTTTCTTACTGTGATGCTCCGCCCCTTAACCAATGAGAGCTCTCGGTCTTGTTAGCTCTCTCTTCCTCATTTAGCGAACGTGTGCCTTCATTACAGTCTAGTCGTTGGAGAGAGATGGATCGCTGGCGTGCTTGGTGTTTCCTGTAGGACCAAATGTCGGTCCACATTATGGATTATGGATAAATAATCTGTGTGAGAGGACTCCCTCTTGCCCTCACAGCATCTTTTACTCCGTATCTTATTGGAAACGTCCCCAGACCGTATGGACTTTTTTAAATCTATTGGATAATTGTGTCGACGTGAGTATTGGGAACTGACGTTAACGCGTCTCTGCAAGCATCCGGAAACCTGTAAGTTCTTCATGTTCTTAAGTGAAATGGATCTTCTGTACTTTCTCTATGAGTTTGGGAAAAACTATTATTCGGACTTGAGGCGTTTTTGGTCTCCTAAATAGGTTCCATCTTCCTGTCTCGGCTTTAAATTTGATTAATCGTGTCTTTAAACATATTCGGGTTTCCCTGTAAAACTAAGTTAAATATACAGATATGTTTGTTTGTCCAACCCTTGTCCCGTTTCCCTACGGGGTCGGGTATGAGGCGAGATGAATTTGTCGTGGCGGTTTTTTATGACCGGATGCCCTTCCTGACGTCAACCTCATCAGAGGAGTTAATGAGAGATGAAATGAATGACGTGATATATGATAGTAGGGAGAGGGTGAAACCCGGTGCCGGCACATAGCCTACTCCTGTCGAATAGCACCAAGGGGTCTGCTCAAGGCTTAACGTCCCCATCCGACGGACGAATCACCATCAACAGCGTCATATGCCTTCACTCCATATGAGCACTGCGGAGAGGTTTGGAATTTAATCCAGGCTTTTGGCACGCAATCTAGTGATTAGAAATTGTATACCACCACCTCCCCTACCCTGCCGGCCAACATTCTGATGGTGAAAATTTTTTCGACCAACGGGACTCGAACCGGCTAACCTCGGTGTTAGACCGTTTTTAGACTTCAGCGCCTTAACGATCATGGCCACCAGGCGGGCTTAAATATACAGATATCTATACTAGATAATCGTGTTCTGTATGCATTTTAATGCTTATCATGTTAAATTTACTTTGAGTGAATGTAAGTTATTATCAATTACGTCGAATGGGTAGCGTGTAATGTTATTAATTATGGCTATGAAATTACTCCACTATATATTGTTTTGGGAAGTTTCGCGCGAGTTATCCCCAAGAGGATTGAAGTTTTATTTAATTTTCCCTGTCTTTATTTCTTTCCTTATTCTTTCACTTTCTTTTATTACGTGTAAATTTGTGATTTTGTCCTTTGAAGTAACGGCCATTGTTGTGGTTGTACTGATTGGTCGTGGCTTATGTTCAAGGCGTTTGTTCGTTGACAAGAAAATGGGTTGTTGTTGGTGATGTTGATTGTTTCTCTCGGGGACTGTTGACGAGTTAGCAGCAATTCAGTTAATTTATATGACTTGGCCCTTACACTTGTGAAATGTTGGAGCATGTTTTTTGCCATTTAACGTTTCCTTTGAATTTTTCTCTATGCTGAGAGGGATATATCTATATTTACTCTTTGGTACTTGTAGTAGTACGTTTTTCGTTGATGGTAACGCGTGGAGTAGGTATCTGATTTCCTTGGAAAGAACTCCGTGATTAAAGGTGTCGGTATGTTGTGTAACTGAAGTAGATTCCTAAGAATAAGTTATAAGGAACTTTGATCTTTCTGAACAAAAAATAATGTTGATTTATCCAGTTTCATTGAGATTTGAGGTTTCGGGAATAACTAAATTTTCTAATTATTAATTTATTATTTTTTCTTTGGTTGGTCGTCCGCGTTAGGAATTTTAATCCTTCCAATTTGTCATTTAACTTCTTTAAATATAGAGTATTAGTTTTATTTAATTGGTGGCATTTAATTTAATTTGTTTTCTTGAAATAAAGGTATTATATTTTTCTTTTCAAGGTAAGACATCTTATTCTTTATTTAATTTTAGTATTTTGATTCCAGGTACAGTTGTTGCTCTTAATCCACGGTTTTAATTAAGACACCTCTCCACCAGTTCTGGTAAGTTATTCGTTGTTTATTTTAGGTGGTGTTTTACGGTGTCTGTACTCGCTTCCCGTTTCTTTGATGAACTAGATAATTTGTGGTAACTACTAGTTCGTTTTTTACTGCCGTTAACGTGTAGTTGTGTTTGATTTTGTTAACGTGACAGGAAGTGGCAGCAGAACTCGGTTATTTAATTTATGTCCTGTCTCCTCGTATCTACCCGAAGTTCTGTTGCATCATTCCTTAATTTTATTGTGCACTGTACGGCATCAAAATCATAACTGGGTGAAAGAATATCGTGTGAAATAGGTGTAAAATACTATTGTAAAATAAATGCATTCATCTGGACTAAACTTGTTAACTTTTGTATCATGTTAATGTCAACTTGGAGTTGCGGGCTTTTCTCCTTCGTCCTCTTGGTGACTGTTTTGGGTTACGTGTATGAAGTTGGTAGTTACCCCATCAGCTGATATGTTCCGGTGTGTGCTGCCTCCCTGCCTTCCCGTTCTCTGGTGCCCCGTACCTTTCCCCTTTTTCTATCTGCAAAATTGGTGAGTGTTGCATGTTTTAATTACTCCGAATTTTACTGTATTCTCGTACATCTTGAAATTATGGAATGTATTTATATTTGAGCACGGATCTATTGTCTTCGGGCCACGAGTGTACGTACCACTGTTTGCGGCGTGAATTGTGTACTTCGTACTGGTTATCTGGTTGGATATTTTTACGATTTACCTTTGTAAACTGTCTACTATTTCAGTGTGAATTAATTTTTAGATCTACTGGGGAATAATTTGATAATAGGTAGTTCTCGCATCAAGTGTAATCTGTCGCTTCGTCAGTTTCTTATCCACTACTCTGTCTTGCTCAGTGTTATTTACCTACCAGCTGAGGAAGGCGGAATTAGTATATGAGCTATCCATCCGCAATCTAGAACCACCAGGTACAGTGGGGGAGTGTGCTGCTTTGCTGACTGCAAAGGCACACGTTCCAATTAATCTTTCTCTTATCGATCGAAGCAAATGCTGTGAAATTTTGAACCAAATATGTGAAGCATTGCATGAAATTAATGCTATTAGGGAGGAATTCTCTGAGCTGCCTCCGTCGAGAACTCAAATAAACAGACTGAAGGCCAGAGCTCATCATTACCAGGACCTGCTTACTACCAAACCTGAGGCTGAAATTATTTCTGAATGCATTAGATTGTTAACGGTTGTTTCAAGCATTTCCGCCGAACTTGACCTGTTATTAGTCAAAAGGGATGTTGAAATTCTGACCATTTTTGTTAAAAATAATCTTACAGTACCTACATCTGAACCTTCCCCAATTACTACTGCATCCTTTTCTAACAACCAAAGTACCTGCTGTATAACTGCACCCATCTTGGCAAACTTGTTACCCCGGCTTAATTCTGCTTCCTCTCCTAATTATTTAAAAGACATTTTCAGGGGAGTGAATAAGT